>NC_052159.1:144046727-144346727 GCF_902713615.1 Scyliorhinus canicula
GTTGGTGAGTTGGGAGGGTTGATGAGTTGGGAGGGTTGTTGAGTTGGGAAGATTGTTGAGTTGGGAGGGTTGGTGAGTTGGGAGGGTTGGTGAGTTGGGAGGGTTGGTGAGTTGGGATGGTTGATGAGTTGGGAGGGTTGATGAGTTGGGAAGATTGTTGAGTTGGGAGGGTTGGTGAGTTGGGAGGGTTGGTGAGTTGGGATGGTTGATGAGTTGGGAGGGTTGATGAGTTGGGAAGATTGTTGAGTTGGGAGGGTTGGTGAGTTGGGAGGGTTGTTGAGTTGGGAGGGTTGGTGAGTTGGGAGGGTTGGTGAGTTGGGATGGTTGATGAGTTGGGAGGGTTGATGAGTTGGCAGGATTGGCGAGGCCGGATGTGCGTCAAGTTGGAGGGGGAACAAGGAGTCAGGAGAAAAATGGTGAGTTGGGATAGGTAGAGAATTGGGGGGGTTGAGGGAAAGAAGCAAGTATGTTGCAGTTTATTTTTGAAAAAGACTGAGCATGCTCAGAAATAGTAATAAAACAAAAGTGACAGTGCGCTATTGGGGAACAATGTGAATTTCTCCAACTGTGGTAAAATGAAAACACACTAATAGTACGTACTTGGATATTGAAAGTATTCTCTATTACATTTACTCATACTTCCAAGATTTCTTGGGCTTTTCAGTTTTGCTGCACAGTATCCCTTGAAATATTTAATATTTTTCATGTTGACAATCACAAATTCGTAGACATGCACAATGTAAAACAGAAGTTAAATTGCATTGCCTGAAACTTCCGCTGCTATTTTGGCAGATGTTTTAAGTTTCAGTTCTGTAACAGCAAAGGAAATATTGCACAATTATGATGCAGTTTTCAACACTAAGGAAAGTATTACTAAATGATTAAAGGCATATACAATTATCAAGTCAGCATCTGCAATCGCTCCTAATGATGCAACTGCAAGAACACCAGCCAGCAGTGTGATTAATCAAGTGGAATATTTTCCTGTTTTGGTATGAGATAGATTTTCATGCCTTTTTTTGTGAATTTCAACATTTGCCAATTCTCAATTACATCTGGTCACAATGATTCAAGAGAACCTCCAATACCCAGGACAAACCCATGATTGCGAGATAGTAGCCCCCCCTCCACAACACAGGACCCTTCATTGCAAAGACGCCCCCCAGGAAGATAGGAAGTTCAACTCAAAGCCCCCAGCACACAGACACGTGTGCCCCCTTGAAGATTAATGTGGATGGTTCAACCACTGTTTTAAATGGTGAGCGCATTACAGAATGTGGCATCTATGTAGAGGATGCGCAGGGATGTGCATTAGAAGAGATATCTTTAAAGTTACCCGGTCACTTAGGCGCGCAGGCAGCAGAGCTCGCGGCCATAGCTTACATAGTGGACCACCCAGATTCGTTCCCCAGCCCAGCAGATGTATATTCTGATAGTCTATGTCTGCAACAGTTTGATGGATTTTCTACCCCTGTGGAAGACAAGAGATTTTGTTTCCGCAGATGGAAAGCCCCTTCCATCAGCCCCATTGCTCCGCCATATCCTAGAACAGGCAAAAGATAGGATTTACGGAATAATTAAAGTTAGAAGTCATCATCAGTCATCCCCCCCAGGAAATGTGAAAGCCGACGCACTGGCAAAAGCAGATTCCAGGCACGGACATTTTTGGACACCCCCAGCTAGCGCACCAGCTAGCGCCCCTGTGAGTTCAGTTCAGGTCTCACAGACAAACATTGAGGATCTAGTACAGGCACAAAGACAGGACAGCAATCTCAGGGAGATTAGTAGAGGAACGATTTTGGCCCCGTATGACAAGTTTAAACACGCTCTGACCACACATGATGGTGTGGTTCTCAAAGATAAACTGTATGTGGTTCCTTGAGAAGGACAGGAATCAAATGATTGCCTTATTCCATGACAGTCATGGACATCATGGGATAGACCCCAACACAGCCCACCTGAGACAGCTCTGTTGGTGGCCAGATTTGAGAGAGGATGTAACACATTACATCGAAAATTGTTTGATTTGTGCACAGAATAACCCGGAGAGGTATTTGAAGAAGGCACAGCTCAGTCACACTCGCCCCGTTAATGGCCCCTGGACTAACCTCCAGATCGATTTTATAGGTCCATTGCCCCCTTGCAGGAATGGCTATAAATACGTTTTGGTGGTCATTGATACATTTATGAAGTGGGTAGAGGCTTTCCCATCACGAACTAACACAGCCAAAACAACCGCAAAGCTCCTGACACACCACATCTTTACTAGATGGGGACTCCCCAGAAGAATTGAGTCGGACCAGGGATCTCATTTTACAGGACGGGTCATGAAGAACGTCCTGACCATATTCGGCATTAAACAAAATTTCCACATTGCGTACCGCCCCCAGTCCAGCGGTATAGTGGAACGCATGAATCGGACTCTAAAATCGACCCTTAGAAAGATGGTCCAGGAAAATAATACGACTTGGGATTCGGTGCTCCCATTCGCACTTAAGTTTTTAAGGAATACTGTTTCAGCTTCAACAGGTTTCACCCCACACACACTCATGACCGGAAGCCCCATGAAAGGTTCTGAATTCCTTTTAGGACTTGACATGACCAGCCCAGAAGTGACGGCCCTCACACACGAGACAGCAGTAAAAGCAATTAGTGGAAAATGTAAGCTCGGCTCAGTTAACAGCCGCAGTTAAATTGGGAAAGAAAAGGAAACAGAGCAAGGCTTGTTTCGACAGAACAGTACATTCCACAGAGTTTCAGGTTGGACAACAGGTAATGTCTGTTTATAATCCCAGCACGTTTTTGGCCCCAAAATTTTCAGGTGCGTACTCAATTGCAGACAAAGTCAGCCCTTCAGTATATAAGATAAAGTACCCCAACGGGAAGACTGCCTGGTTCCATATCAACCAGTTAAAGGCATCTGGAACACAGTCCAACCACTCACACCATGTCCTGCTAGACGCAGCAGAACACCACGCCCCGCCCACAAGAGACGCATTTCCACCCTCCCCCTCACAGACCAGCTCCTCATCGGACTCGACCTCGACTCCGCCCATTGACTTCAGACCACGCCCCGAAACGCCCACAAGCTGCCACAGCAGAGACAGCGACTGTGACTTTGATGACAGCTACTGCCCTGATACAACAGACCCCACACACACCAACTACGACCCCGACTCCAGTGATTTAGAGATCACTTACATTAAAACACCAGACCCACACCCAGACCCACCGCCCAACTATGACGACCCCAACAACGTTCACACAAATTTGGACACGACCATTTGGCACCGAGACAACTCTTACAGGCTCGTCCGGAATGATGAGAGAGACCCTCGGTCACACAACTCACTCATAGCATGCCTGATCCATACTAGGGTATGGGATCCGGGAGAAGAGGATGACTTTAAGTCTGACTCCCGACACGGCAACCCCTTTGCGACCCTGCTCGCAGAAGATAATGATTGAGGTGTCCAGATGATGTAAAAAGAGGAATCGCTTGAGAGATAAACGGTGTCCTTTTTTGATGGAACCTGCAGTATGTTTGTTGCATGTTTGTTTGTTTGTGTTTTGTTTGTTTTCCAGCAACAGTAGCTCTGCGGCCACACGCACAGTTTGTCCGCCGATAACTACTGGGAAGTTGCCAGGCTTGCTGGTCAGCTAGGACAGCTGAGAGCTTGCCTGGACCCCATTTCATAACTGCTCTTCTGTTTGGAGGACAGAAGAGGCAACCCCCATGATGACTACATTCTTGCTCGTTCGTTTCAGGTCGCTCAGGCAGTGGAGAAACGGCATTGAGGACCCGCCCTGTCTGAGGACCACCTCTCTGGTCAGCTAAGCTCGGGTACAGCACAGCACGCCCTACCCGGGGAGTCCATCCAAATCTTACCCGTCGCGGCCCATACGCAACTCATTCAAAAGTCTTATTTCCTACAAAGTTTGGTTTTGTTTCCTTTGTTCTAGGTAGCCGTTTGGTTGCCATTCCACATGCTATTTACATCCAGGAACATTGGGATGGTAAATTGCAAAGCCTGCGAGACGGCTCGCAGTGGTACAGTATTTAAGTATCTGCCTAGTCCTAAATTCGTTTTGAAAAAAAAAATGAGGGGAGTCACAGGGAGTGACTTGACCATTCATAAAGGGAAAATTGGCACAAGAGGACAGATATACTATCATTCGAGGTATTAAGCAGAACACTAACAGACACTATGCTTGATCCCATAGCTTTCAGACGTTCGAAGGAGGGACCAAAGCAGGATCAGAGCAAGACCAAAGCATGAAAAGAGAACAGGAAGAGAAGAGAGAAGGAAGATGACAATGCCTACTGTATTTTTCACTGTCATATGTACACTTTTGCGCACGTACGCGCACCCCCTTTCCGCTATGACCCGGGCCGTTAATGTTTCCCAGACACAGACCACTCCAAGCCCAGTAAACGGCAACAGTACCCCGATCTGGTGTACCAGATTTCTAACTTGGTACTCCTTGTCATATGTCGTAGAATCGCTTTTGGCACTGGCGATTATCTGCATCATAGTACAGACTTTTAGAATGAGGAAATGGCGAAGGAGAGCCTACCGCTCTCGTACCTCGACGGTATATAGGATGTGATCCCCTATCTTCAGTTTCCATCAGTCCCCCGAACCCCTTGAAATGTAAATAAAGGATTTTCTTTTCGTTGTTGCCATGCCATGTAAATAAAGGAACTTTTTCAATTGATTGTGACACTCTGAGTTCGACTGCCGAGCCAGAGAAATGGAATGTAATACTGCTATTGTTTGTAAGGTTAGGAAGTTAGGACGTTTTAAAATGTTTGAGTGAGTATAGTTTATTTAAGGTGAGTTAGAGGTTCCTGTTGTGATTTTGATAATGCATGTCCTCTATGACATAGCGCCAAATAAAGATTGTAGGTAAAATTTTTCTGCATAGTTGAGGAAAGTGCAGAGGCCATGGAACTCGCTGAGGTCAGGGAACGAAGACATCGTACTTAGGTGATCCTTCACGCTTTCGCTTTAGGATCACAAGGAGGGAGTGTAGCCAGCTGGGTTGGCCACTTCCTCAAACAAAATGGAAGAACGCAAAGGTTACAGGGAAAATGGACAGTTGCAAAGAGACAAGCAGTTTGCAGAACCCCCCGTGTATTCTAGCTGCTAAAGAAACCAGACAGCATTGTAACTAACGAGCTGCGCATATGAAGTGAGCGCTTCCCGGTGATTCCCAGGAACAATGGACACAACAATTAGAAGAGATTGAAACATTCTATAGAAGGTCAGACATCCCGGCGCCAGTGGAGTCTGAAACAAAAGGACACAAATAAGGTGGAAGGAACCGCCCAGTGACCGAGGAACAGCCCCGTTATTGGGGAAATTCAAATCAATCGATTGGGAAGAGACCCAATTGATTGCAAGTTTATAGAGGGTCTTCCCAGATGGGCGCGAAGCCCCGGGACCTATAAAAGTCAGGTCCCAGGACTGGTTCTTTCTTCTTGACCAGCCGGCCCTCCCAGCAGAACACCTTTGCAGCAGGAGATGATTGAGAAGGAGAGGCCTGGTCAGCAGCCGCCATCAAGTAAGTGTCAGACAATGTACGCTACGAGAGTAGACACTCCTGACCCCTTTAGTCCACACCAACTGGAAGCCTGCGGATTCAGGACAAAGCAAGAGGCCATTGTTCCTGATCCGGCAGTTCCCTTATTCCAGATCAGTATTGGCCTGTTAGTGGTAGGAATAGCCTAGTCTTTTAGCTTTATATGCATGAGTAGTAAATAACTGTGTAATAATAAACGTGTCTTGTTTGAACTTACTAACTGGTGTATTGAGTCATTGGTCTGAACTTGAACTTGAATCTTGTGGCGGTATCATAAGGATACCTGGCGACTCTAGAGCTAAGGGATAAAACAGAGCCAATTGAGTGTAAAGCACACTCACCCAGAACGAGCAACAGCTGTTCTGCTTTTTCACTTTTTGGGACTGTTATCTGTTTACTTGGGCGTTTCGTCACGTCTGTTTTTTTTAACTGGTTGAGAGTTTGGGAGTGGTTCGCGTTCCTGTTGGGTCACGTGCCCGTCTTTTCCTGCGTGTTGGGCTGGGGGGGACGGGGCTCGGGATGGAAGCGCGAGCTTCTCTCCCGTGCTGGAGGAGCAGTGGGCGGGGCCGGCACTGGGGGGGGGGGGGGGGGAGGAGGGCGCGGCGGTTGTGTTGAACTGGGGAGGGTCATTGGGGTGGCGGGAGCAGCTGAGGTCAGTAGGAGTCGGCTGACTTACGGAAGTACAATGGGAGGGGTTACGCAGCTAGGGGGGGCCCTAGCTTTGGGTGGGGGGGGGGGAGGCTCGGGGGGGGGGGGGTGGAATACGGGGGATACCGGGTTGCTGCTGGAATGGCCGAGAAGAAGCTGGAGCATGTAGAGGGGGTCGGGATGGGGGTCTGTCGCTGTGGGGAATGGGCCTGAGCGGGGGGCGGGGGCATGTGGCGGACTGAGGAAGGGTAATGGCTAGTCGACAGGGCAGGGGGGCAGGTAGCCCCCTTATCCGACTGATAACCTGGAATGTGAGGGGACTGAATGGGCCGGTCAAATGGGCCCGCGTGTTTGCGCACCTGAAGGGGCTGAAGGCGGATGTGGCCATGCTTCAGGAGACGCACCTGAAGGTGGCGGATCAGGTTAGGTTGAGGAAGGGGTGGGTGGGCCAAGTGTTTCATTCGGGGCTGGAGGCAAAAAGTCAGGGGGTGGCGATCCTGGTGGGGACGAGGGTGGCGTTTGAGGCGTTGAGTGTGGTGGCAGACAGCGGCGGGAGGTATGTGATGGCAAGCGGCAAGCTGCAGGGGGAGCGGGTGGTGCTGGTCAAAGTATACGCCCCGAATTGGGACGATGCGGGTTTCATGCGGTGCATGTTGGGCCGGATTCCAGATTTGGAGGCGGGGGCCTGATAATGGGGGGGGGGGGGGGGATTTCAACACGGTGCTGGATCCGCCACTGGATCGATACAGATCCAGGACGGGTAGGAGGCCAGCGGCGGCTAAGGTGCTGAGGGGGTTTATGGACCAGATGGGAGGGGTGGATCCATGGAGGTTTGCGAGGCCGAGGGCCAGGGAATTTTTATACTTCTCCCATGTGCATAAGGTCTATTCCCGGATTGATTTTTTCATTATGACTAGGGCGCTGATTGTGAGGGTGGAGGATGCTGAGTATTTGGCGATAGCCATTTCTGACCATGCCCCGCACTGGGTGGACCTCGAGCTGGGGAAGGAGAGAGACCAGCGCCCGCTTTGGCGCTTGGAGGTGGGGCTGCTGGCGGACGAGGAGGTGGGCGGGTGGGTTCGAGGATATATCGAGAGATACCTGGAAGCCAATGACAATGGGGAGGTCTGAGTGGGGACGGTCTTGGAGGCGCTGAAGGCAGTGGTTAGGGGGGAGTTGATCTCCATTCGAGCCCACAGGGAGAGGAGAGAGCAGAGAGAGAGGGAGAGACTGGTGGGGAGATGGTGAGGGTGGACAGGAGATACGCGGAGGCTCCGGAGGAGGGATTGCTGAGGGAGCGGTGTAGTCTCCAGGCTGAGTTTGACTTGTTGACCACCAGAAAGGCTGAAGCTCAGTGGAGGAAGGCACAGGGAGTGGTGCTTGAATATGGGGAGAAGGCGAGCAGGATGCTGGCGCACCAGCTCCGCAAGCGGGATGTGGCCAGGGAGATTGGTGGAGTTAAGGATAGGGGAGGAAATGTGGTGTGAAGAGGGGTAGACATTAATGGGGTCTTCAGGGACTTTTATGAGGAACTGGATCGGTCCGAACCCCCAGCGGAGGAGTGGTGGATGGGCGCTTTTTGGACAGGCTGAGGTTCCCGAGGGTGGAGGAGGGACAGGTGGAGGGACTGGGGGCGCCGGTTGAGCTGGTGGAGCTGGTCAAAGGGATAGGGAGCATGCAGTCGGGGAAGGCGCCGGGGCCGGATGGGTTCCCGGTCGAATTTTATCAGATGTATGCAGACCTGTTGGGCCCCCTGTTGGTTAGAACCTTTAACGAGGCAAGGGAAGGGGGGGGGCTCTGCCTCCGACAATGTCTCGGGCGCTGATTTCCTTGATCCTTAAGTGGGACAAGGATCCCCTGCAGTGTGGGTCATAGAGGCCGATCTCATTCTTAAATGTAGACGCCAAGCCGTTGGCGAAGATTTTAGCCACGAGGATAGAGGACTGTGTGCCGCAGGTTATCCTCGAGGATCAAACGGGGTTCGTGAGGGGAGGCAGCTGAACACTAACATACGGAGGCTCTTGAACGTTATAATGATGCCGGCGGTAGAAGGGGAGGCGGAGATAGTGGTGGCGTTGGACGCGGAGAAGGCCTTCGATAGGGTTGTGTGGGGGTATTTGTGGGAGGTGCTGGGAAGGTTTGGGTTTGGGGAGGGGTTTGTCAGGTGGGTGAGGCTGTTATATGAGGACCCGATGGCGAGTGTGGCCACGAATAGGAGGAGGTCGGAGTATTTTTGGTTATACCGAGGGACGATGCAGGGGTGTCCCTTGTCTCCCCTGCTATTTGCGTTGGCAATTGAACCCCTGGCCATGGCACTGAGGGAGTCGAGGAACTGGAGGGGGCTGGTGCGAGGTGGGGAGGAACACCGAGTGTCGCTCTATGCGGATTACTTATTGTTATATGTGGCGGGCCCGGTGGGGGAAATGCCAGAGGTGATGAGGATTCTCAGGGAATTTGGGGATTTCTCAGGGTACAAGCTCAACTTGGGGAAGAGCGAGCTGTTCGTTGTACACCCAGGGGACCAGGAGGGGGGGGGGGTTGGTAGGCTCCCACTAAAAAGGGCGGAGAGGAGCTTCAGATACTTGGGGGTCCAGGTGGCCAGGAGCTGGGGGGGCCTTGCATAAGCTTAACCTCAGAAGGCTGGTGGAGCAAATGGAGGAGGAGTTCAAGAGATGGGACATGTTGCCGCTGTCTCTGGCCGGTAGGGTGCAATCAGTCAAGATGACGGTGCTCCCGAGATTTCTGTTCCTGTTCCAGTGCCTCCCCATCCTTATACCGAAGGCCTTTTTCAGGCGGGTTAACAGGAGCATTACGGGGTTTGTGTGGGCGCACGGGACCCCAAGGGTGAGAAGGGTGTTCTTGGAGCGGGGCAGGGATAGGGGGAGTTGGCGCTGCCCAACCTCTGTCGGTATTATTGGGCTGCCAACGCAGCGATGGTGCGTAAGTGGGTAATGGACTGGGAGGGAGCAGCATGGAAGAGGATGGAAATGGCGTCCTGTGTGGGCACGAGCCTGGAGGCACTGGTAACGGCGCCACTGCCGCTCCCTTCAACAAGGTATACCACGTGCCCGGTGGTGGCGGCTACCCTCAAAATTTGGGGGCAATGGAGACGGCACAGGGGGGAGGTGGGGGCCTCGATGGGGTCCCCAATACGGGGGAACCACCGGTTTGTCCCGGGGAGAATTGATGGCGGATTCCTGAGTTGGCACAGGGCAGGAGGTTGAGGGACCTGTTTGTAGACGGGAAGTTTGCGAGCCTGGGTGAGCTGGAAGGGAAATTCGGGCTCCCCCCGTGGAACACCTTTAGGTACATGCAGGTAAGGGCGTTTGTCAGGAGGCAGGTGGCGGAGTTCCCTCTGCTGCCACTGCGTGGGGTTCAGGACAGGGTGCCCTCGGGGGTGTGGGTTGGAGGGGGGAGGATCTCGGCAACGTACCAAGTGCTGCAGGAGGTAGACGAGGCCTCGGTGGAGGAGCTGAAGGGTAAATGGGAGGAGGAGCTGGGTGAGGAGATTGAGGAGGGGACGTGGGCGGACGCCCTAGGAAGGGTGAACTCTTCCTCTTCTTGTGCGAGGCTTAGCCTCATACAGTTTAAGGTGCTGCATAGGGTTCACATGACCGGGACAAGGATGGGCCGGTTTTTTGGGAGCGAGGACAGGTTTATTAGGTGCTCAGGGAACCCAGCAAACCATACCCATATGTTCTGGGCATGCCCAGCGCTGGGGGAATTTTGGAAGGGCGTAGCAAGGACGGTGTCGAGGGTGGTAGGATCCAGGTTCAAACCAGGCTGGGGGCTCGCAATATTTGGAGTGTTGCAGAGGAGCCGGGAGTGCAGGAGGCGAAAGAGGCCGGCATTCTGGCCTTTGCATCCCTAGTAGCCCGGCGGAGTATTCTTCTTCAGTGGAAGGATGCGAGGCCCCCAAGCGTGGAGGCCTGGGTCAACGATATGTCGGGGTTTATTAAATTGGAGAGGGTGAAATTTGCCCTGAGGGGATCAGTGCAGGGGTTCTTCAGGAGGTGGCAGCCATTCCTAGGTTTCCTGGCGGAACGGTAGAAAAAGGCCAACAGCAGCAGCAACCCGGGGGGGGGGGGGGGCGGGGACTGGGGGGGGGGGGGGGGGGGGGGGGGGGCGTCTCTTTGTTTTAGGCTGAAGGGACGTGTATATATGTTCTTTGCGAATGACGGGCATTAATTTATTTCTTCTTTTTTGTATACATTGGGGGGGGGGGGTTTGTTCTTTCTGTTCTTAGTATTTTCTGTTATTGATATTTTGTGAAAATTTGAATAAAAATTATTTAAAAAAAAAAGATTCAACCAGCTGTGGTGTGCACAAGGGAAACACCCAACAATTTACAGGGCCAAATTTAATGGGACACCAGAGATGATCGTGGATGTCGCTTCTCGCCCTTTTGGCTAAGATTGAGCCCTGAGATCAGGTGTAATGCTTGTTATTGGCACCTGGGATCCGGTATGGCGGGGGACCATGAAGTGGGTTCAATGCGCGTTGGCCTTGTACCTCTGAGAAAGGAATACATTATTTACAGAAGTAGGCAGCCAATGGAAGTAAAATCCTTTTTGGTGCCGCAAGTTAGTCAACGATGAAACAAGCAAAGAGGATTGGTGAACAAAGCCGGCCTATTGTGCCGTTCTGATATTTTGTAGCAATGTCCTGGGACTATTTTCGCATCACGTCACCTTTTCATGAATCTGCTTCCAAGGCCTCACTGTGCCCTGGTCCCACCTGAGCTGTTATGCCATGTATAAAGGTATTGGGGATGTAATAGGTGTCTTGTTATTCTCTTGACGTAGCGTAAGCGGCTTCCTTGATGTGCACTCTGACAAAGGAAGGTTCAGACGTGGAGATAACTTCAACACGTTTATTGAAGTATTTACAATTCTCCTACTCGGGTTCGCCACTACTATTAATCCTTCTATAGCTACTCAGACTGACAAACCAGTCTGCTGCAATCCACGTGGTGGGTGTAATGTTGAATCAACCCTGTGTCTGAACTCCCTGAGTGTCTCCACTGGAAAGAGGAAGATCATGTGTGCTGTGTCCTTTATATATGGGTTGGTGTAATGCCGACCTATGGTAGTGTCATCTCTGTGTGTATCGTGAATGCCCATTGGTCGTGTCCTATCTTACTGACCTATTGGTTGAGTGTCTGTGTGTCATGTCTCTGGTGCTCCCTCTAGTGTCTAGCTAGTCTACGTGTACTTACATTAACCCCTTGTGTATCGACAGTGATGCATATCACCACATCCCCCCTTTTTACGTGTTACATATTTTCTGTACACTTAAAGAAAATTGAACAAAAAAAAACAGGTAGATAAGCGATGCTCTGTACAAGTTATGAAACAGTGATCACTAGACAATAAGTCCAAATCATATGTGTGAGTCCAAAACCCATCAATTATCATGGTTGAATGTCTTTCTTGTTGGGTTGGTGAATTGGTGATTGTGATGGTGGCAAGTCCTTGTGAATGACATCAGTGTCCCTGCGCATAAGGAACCAAGAAGTGGTCAAATCACTTCGCTGTCTGATTTGGAGTCTTTTTTTCTTCCGATGCTTGTGATAGCGATGTTGGATGGCATCTGTCCTGAAAGCCAGGTTGCCTGTTGGTAGGGCAGCACATGTGAATTGTGAAGATGCATCATCCAGCCATGATATGTCATTGTACTGAGCTGAGCAGTAACAGTGTCCCTCATGGGCAGAGTTGTACCATGTTGTACCAGTCGTAGTTCCATTGGTGTAGTCTTTGTCATGCTTGCTGTCGACGATGTTGCCTTTGGTACGCATCGTGTCGTTGTCTTTGATATGGTATTGATAGGTTGTGATGTCGTGTTGGATGGTTCTGTTGTTGTGTTCGCTGCGCTCAAGGACCACACTCTGTGGATAATATGAGTCCTGTACAGAGTTACTCGTGTCAGTGTGCTTTGTGGCATCTGCTGTTTTCTTGAGCGTGCCATCACTAAGTTTGCGGCGCTCCACGTCTGGAGTCAAGTCCGGCTTACTTGAATCAGCTTTGGCGTTTGGTTGATCCCCATCTGGAGTCTGGTCTGTTTCACCTGAGTCAGTGTTGGTTTGTCGATGCTCCCCATCTGGAGCTGGTCTGTGTCACCTGAGTCAGTTTTGGTTTGTCGATGCTCCCCGTCTGGAGTCATAGCAGGTTCACTGGAGTCAGCTGAGATTTCTTCATACTCCACGTCAGGAGTCAAAACATTCAGGAATGCATTTGCTTGTGGAGAGGCTCGAGCGAATGAGGTTTGAAGTAACGTGGTGTGACCGGATTTACCAGTGGTCTCACTGTGATCGTCGAGTGCCTCTGTACACGCTAGCTGAGGTCTGTCACATTGCACATCTTGTCTGGGAAGTGGGATGCCGTCGTCACTTGTCTCACATACAGTAGATAGAGCCTCAGTAGCTTGTTGTTGTTCACTTGGGCTGGGTAGACTGTCAGAGTCTTCTTCTTGTGGCTCAAACAATGTGAGTGGACTGTCATAGTCGCTTTGCTGTTCACTGGAGTGTGGTAGACTGTCGTAGTCTTCTTGCTGTGCACTTGAGCATGGCAGACTGTCATAGTCTTTCTGTTGTTCACTTGAGCATGGCAGACTTGCATTGTCTGCTCCTGGTTGCTCAGAGGAGGTTGTTAGACCCTCATGATCTTGTTCATGCAAGGACCGCACTTTGGAGTCTTGTGTTGCTTCTATTGTAGGCTGTCCATGAGCTCGCTGTGGAGGCTTGTGTCACTCGAGTCACTTCTTGTTCATGCAAGGACTGTGGTGCGGAGTCTTGCGTTTATTCTATCGTGGAGTCTGTCCATGAGCTCGCTGTGGAGGCTTGTGACACTAGAGTCACGTTCTGTGTGGAGACGTGCAGTTGTCTCACTGTAGGATCTTTCATCGCTTCCTATGTAGAGGCTGGGACCCTTTGTGGCGCGTGGACCACTCTGTGTGTGGCAGCAGGCCGCTCTCTGTGGGCTTGTACCCCTCTCTGTCTCTTAGTGTCAGGCCGCAGCATAATCCTGTACTCACGAGTCGGGATGTCATATATGCTGGGCTGAAGGTCCTCAAATCCGAAGAACTCGTCATCGGGGTCTTGAATGTACAACACGTCTAGTTGTGGTTCGGATTTGGTACTGGGGTAGCCTCCCAAGGTGAAAGCTTCGTCTGAGTCGTAGTCTTCTAGGACCATATCATCACTTTTCATGTCAGAGCTGGCATTGGGCTCGTGACATCCAGAGATTAAATAAAGGTCAGTGTCGTAGTATTCAAGGACTGTATCATCTCTTTGGGAGGTGCTTGTTGCAGGGTTCTGTGGAGTTTACTTTCAGCTACTGGTTGAATTTCAGGCATTGTGCTGTCGTTCTAGGTGAAAGAATCTTGCTTTACGGCTTTAATTTTTTCTTTCCGTGTTTTGGGACATTTCCCCTTTAAGTGACCGCGGTCCTGGGCCTCTGATGTCATGACGTGTGTGACGTAGGTCGTAGGAAGCGACTGAGCATGCTCAGATCGCTGTTCCTTTACTGGGGGCCTTTTTCTCCACTGCGCATGTGCAGCACCTTTACCAAGATGGCCACCGATCAAAATTGTCATTCTGTGCTCCGGGATCTTGGCCTCATGGTGAGTACTGGCACCTCTCTTACCATTTTCTGTTGGTTTGATAGTGTTTTCCTCGTGGTTTTTACCGAATTTGTCCAGGACTGCCTGGAAGTCGCTCCTGTTTTGCCCTTTGGAGAACTTGAATGTTTTAAAGATTTCTTCTGCTCTGGCACTGGCGATGGTGAGCAGAAGCTCTGTCTTTTCAGCATTGGCCATGTCTTGTAGGTCGGCTGCTACCAGGAAGATCTCAAACCTTTGCCGGAACGCCCGCCATTTTTTGTGGAGATTGCCGTGGCACTTAAGCCGTAATGCAGAACCGGGATCTCGGACATCGTCTTGCCTGGCTGTTGTTGCTGGTTGTCACAGTTTGCTAAGTTGTAGCTATATGGATTGACACAGTTACTCACTGGTACCATGTCTTGTTATGCTCTTGATGTAGCATAAGCGACTTCCTTGATGTGCACTCTGACAAAGGAAGGTTCAGACATGGAGATAACTTCAACACGTTTATTGAACTATATACAATTCTCCTACTCAGATTCGCCACTGCTGTTAATCGTTCTATAGCTACTCAGACTGACAAACCAGTCTGCTACTATCCACGTGGTGGGTGTGATGTTGAATCAACCCTGTGTCTGAACTCTCTGAGTGTCTCCACTGGAAAGAGGAAGATCATGTGTGCTGTGTCCTTTATATATGGGTTGGTGTAATGCCCCCCTGTGGTAGTGTCACCTCTGTGTGTATCGTGAATGCCCGTTGGTCGTGTCCTATCTTACTGATCTATTGGTTGAGTGTCTGTGTGTCATGTCTCTGGTGCTCCCTTTAGTGTCTAGCGAGTCTATGTGTACTTACATTAACCCCTTGTGTATCGACAGTGATGCATATCACCACAATAGGCTTGATGCACGACCAATTGTGCAAAGACTAAGGTTGGATACAAATGTGGCTTTATTGCTGTAAGATGTGTGGCCTCCCACAGCAGCTGGCGAAATGGCAGCTGAATAGAGGACACCCATATTTATACTCCTCCTCCTGGGCAGAGCCAGCAGGCAGGGGCTAACGGCAAACCTGTAGTACAGGTCCTACCTTACATCACCTAATACTGATGTAACAGTGGTTTACCACAAGGCTCATTCTCATTTACTCTCCTCAGATAATTTATATCATAGCTTGAAGTGCCCTGCGGCATGGTGGCAGAGTGGCTATTGTCTCACAGCGCCAGGGACCTACGTTCGATTCTGGCCTGGAGAATCGTGTGGAGTTTGCACGTTTTCCCCGCGTCTGCATGGGCTTCCTCTGGGTGCTCCAGTTTCCTCCCACAGTCCAGAGATATACAGGTTAGATGGATTGGTCATGCTAAAATGCCACTTAGGGTCCAAAGGTGTGAAGGTTGGGTGGGATTGCAGAGATAGGATGGAGGAGTGGGCCTAGCTAGGATGCTCTTTCAGAGGGTTGGTACAGACATTCTGTAGGGATTCTATGATTCTATTATGCTAAGGACGGATGTATATGCAGGGTAAATTTGAAAGATTTGTTCCAACCACCAAAAGAAACGTGACTTGTGTTCCAGAAGTGCCCTTAGCCTTCTGCATCTGCTTTGGTTGTGGCGGCATCCGAGACTAACATCCGCATTCCGTCAACATTTGCTTCACTAGGGCAGCACGGTGGCCTAGTGGTTAGCACAACCGCCTCACGGCGCTGAGGTCCCAGGTTCGATCCCGGCCAGGGCCGGCTCAAGGCACCGGCAACTCAGGCAGTCGCCCGGGGCGCCATGTGCAAGGGGGTGCCAGAGACTCGGGTCCCGCGCATGCACAGTTGGGCCGGTGCCAACCAGCGCATGCGCGGTAGCCGCCCTCCCCCAGGGCGGCCCCCTCCCCGTCCGCCCCCCCCGCTCGGTCCGCTCCCCCCCCCCCCCGCTCGGTCTGCTCCCCCCGCCCCCCCCGCTCAGTCCGCTCCCCCCCGCCCCCCCGCTCGGTCCGCTCCCCCCGCCCCCCCCCCCTTGGTCCGCTCCCCCCCGCCCGGTCCGCTCCCCCCCTTGGTCCGCCCCCCCGCCTCAGGTCCGCCCCCCCGCCTCAGGTCCGCCCCCCCCTCAGGTCCGCCCCCCCCTCAGGTCCGTCCCCCCCCTCGGCCCCCCCCCTCGGCGCCCCACCCTCCCTCGGCTCCGCCCCCCCCTCGGCCCCGCCCCCATCCCCCCTCGGCCCCGCCCCCACCCCCCCTCAGCCCCCCCCCCCCCCCCTCGCCCCCCCCCCCAAGGGCGCCGAAGTTCAGCTTGCCCGGGGCGCCAGCAACCCTAGGGCCGGCGCTGATCCCGGCTCTGGGTCACTGTCCGTGTGGAGTTTGCACATTCTCCCCGTGTCTGCGTGGGTTTCACCCCCACAATGCAAAAATGTGCAGACTAGGTGGATTGGCCACGCTAAATTGCCCCTTAATTGGAAAAAATAATTGGGTAATCTAAATTTATTAAAAAAACCAAAAAAAAAACCATTTGCTTCAATCTGGATGATCAGTCAGATGTGGCACCTCATAGCAGGTCTCACATTGCAAGGGGTAGTGGAATTTCTGAAGGGAAACATTGAACTACAATTACGCACAGACATGTGCCAGGAAAGAACACATTTGAAATTTCTCCAACCAACTCAGGCACCTAAACAAATATTTAAAAAATGCAAGGCCAATGGTTCATGTTTTGTTTTGAAACTTGGTCAGTCAGCTAAAGGGCTCCGTAACACAAGGCTCAGAGCTTGGTGCATTGTTATTCCATTGTAATGGACAGTGAGTGTTAAAGGGGACAGTTGATCAAGGCACCTGCGTTCATTTCCAAAATAATTTTTCAAAAAGAATAATTAACCCAATAAAGACTTTGCTTGTTCGATTACTCAATAGCATTTGACTAATTCATTTCTGCTTCATATCTACATTGAATGTGTGCAAATATTTTAGCTGCTTGGTCCTGTAAAAATTAATTCCTCTCATTTCTGGAGACACTCTGTAATTCAGTAATGAATTCTGGAACAATGCAAGAACAAGATCGATCCTCTAGGCTGTAGGTGGGTGGGTGGATTGGTGTGGGGGGTGGAGGGGTTGGGGGGTGAGGGGCTAGCTTGACAAAACTATCATGAAACAGTTCAAAAAAGAAAACAGTTGTACACTGTACTAATAATGAGGAAGAAAAGCCACATTTTCCGTTTTCACCTAGAATCAAACCACATGACATTTTATAAAAAACATTCTTGAATGCGCGCATTCTGAAGCCTTACAAAGAAAGACAGCGATTGAATAAACAAATTAGGAAAAAAAATCATTTGAATGTCAACCGTCCCACAAAAATAGAACCCAAAAAATATTAATTACCGGTACTTGGTTTCTTCTGTCAGTTTTGTATGATCTTTTTTTTTCTCTTTTTTTTTTAGTTTTGTATTATAAGGGAGTCCAGTGTGGTATATTCTACTTAAACATTCTCTTCTTGTGTTTTACCTTCATTGATACAAAAATATCCTATGACCTCCCACAGATACCTCATACCTCATTATGCTATAACATTGCACTTTGTCCAAGATTAATATTATCTCATTGGCCTCCCAATATCAGAAAATCCAATATCTACCCCAACAAAAACTGCTTTTTGGCCATCAGTTATTCTAAAAGCAACTCTTTATTAATTGGTTGTCCGACCATTACATAATCCAATAATGCCAAGCGTACAATCACGGACGTAGAGTCAGAGGGGTCTACAGTACCGAAATGTCCTTCGGCCCATTGCGTTTGCGCTGTCAAAAACAACCAGCTAACTATTCTAACCCCATTTTCCAACACTTGGCCCATAGCCTTGTCTGCCTTGGCATCATAAATAGACATCCAAATACATCTTAAATGTGACGAGGGTCTCTGCCTCCACCACCCTTTCAGGCAATGAGTTCCAGACTCCCACTACTCTCTGCATGGAAAAGTCTTTCCTCACATCCCCTCCAAACATTATGCCCCTCACCTTAAATCTATGCCCCCAGGCCATTGATCCCTCCACCAATTCAGGGAGATTGGGTTCATCCAGTTACATTAGAGAGGGTAAATATATGCAACAAACTGGATAAACAACTTGTACTGGTAGGATTATAACAATACAACAGTAAAAACAACCACCTCATTTTTTATGGGACTTTTGACATGACAGCCATCTCACTTGGCTTAATAAGAGTGTTAGCAACAAAATAATTCACACCAGGTGACAAAGGGAGGTATCAGGGCTGCTGGCCAAAGATTTCGTCAAAGATTTTAAGAAGCATCTTATTGGAGAAGCGACAGGTTAAGGAGGCAAAAGGTTTATGGAATGAACTCTAAAGCTTAGGACCGAGGTAGTTTTGAAGGCATGGCCATAAATGGTGGGGCAATTAAAAACAGGAATGTGCAAGAAACCAGAATTGGAGGAATGCAGAGAACATAGAGGGTTGCCGGTCCAGAGGTGGTTATCGGACAGTGCAGGACAAAGCCATGGAGGGCTTTGAAAATAAGGGTAGGAATTTATAAAGTTAAAAAGAGACATCCTGCTGAAGCTTTTCATCTTGCACCCATCAGGACAAATACAAGAATGCCAAGTTTCAAACCATCACAACAATTTATCCTGCAGGAGAAAAGGGTGCTGACTGGTTTGCAAGTGGATTCTGATTGGCATTGTTATGGAGATAGCAAAGGGGAGCTAAAAAAAAAGGGAACTTTAAAAGTGTTTTGTGATGTTACACCAAGACTCAGGAGAAGTCAGCAAGCATACGGAGGAGGAGAGGTAATCAGGACTTGATTGAGACACAAGGAGCAGAATTTTGGATGAGCATAAGTTTATGTGGGGTGGAAGGTGGGAGGCCGATCTGGAGAGCAATAAAATAGTCCAGACCAGAGGTAGCATAGGCATGGTTCAGGGCAAGCCTGCCTGTTTGTGTATCCCAGCTACATACATTAGTAATACATTTTACCAGACCTCATTGTTCCTTATAATTTATGAGCCACATGAAACTTCGAAATGGTAACAGTAACAATTTAATATAAGGCAAAAATCTTTCGATTCCGTAAATGTCAGTCAAAGCAAAACAAAACCTGACAAAAATGTCACTTGCCAATTTGCTGGGTTTTCCTGGATTTTAAGGTGCACCATGATGCCATAAGTGGGATGGCTAAGCTACTGGTGCGCAAGCTTCTCCAATGCCACTAAAATGGCAGCCACTAGGTGGTGCTTGGGCTGATTAATCCTCTTTTGACTCCTGTTCTTGTTCCCACTGGTGGAATATCTTCTATAAGAATCTCTGAGATGAAGGTCGTGGAGAATTCCGGATGAAAAAATCCAAGGGCTGGATTCTCTGCCCTGCCGTGCCATTCTTCTGCCCCGACCCGCCAGCGGGATTCTCCGTTCCGCTGGCCAGTCAATGGGGTTTCCCATTGTGGGGCAGCCCCACGACGTCAGGAACCACCCCCCCCCCCCCCCCCGGGCACCGGTAAAACAGGGAATCACGCCGGCAAAGAATCCCGCCCAAAATCTTTGACAGAATGGCAAACTGAACTGAATTGATAGGCTAGTTTTGCAGGCAGCGCTGACCTTGAAGGTGGTTTGGCAATCTCTGTGGAGTAGTGTTTAATGGCACCAAGCCAAAGGGATCTCCAGGCATCCAGCAGCAGTGATATCAGTTAGCCTGGTAAGCACCCAATCACATTAAAGTATTCCCACAGACAATAGACCAGGAAGTTAAAAGCATCTCACCCATCACTTTTAACTTAAATTTCGAGCTGGCAAAATAAATTATTATAATTGGACTTCTCAAAAACCTAAAATATAAACATAAATCAACTTTAACATATTTTATTATTATTTTAAACTGTGGTGTTTTATTATAATGGAAAAATATGAAATTCCACAAAGATTAAATTCGGTTTTGGGGCTTTGAAAATAAGGGTAGGAATTTATAAAATTGCTGAAACAATTTTATAGGGCCAGAGAAGGTGTTTAAGAGTAATTGTGAAATTAACAGAATCACAGAATAATACATCGCATAAGTTGCCCTTCGGCCCATTGAGTATGCATCGATGCATGAAAACACCTGACCTGCCTACCTAAGCCCATTTGCCAGCACTTGGCCCATAGCCTTGAATGTTATGACGTGCCAAGTGCTCATCCAGGACTGTTAACGGACTTTTTAAATACACTATTAAAAACCCAAAAGACATTTTCAAGCAATATTTTTTAAGTATCACAAAACAGTGTAAGAGTGGACATTCCCATCAATTGGTAGATTTCCCACTGATTTCAGCCATACGTGGGGAAAGTTTCCCTCTGGAAAAGTAGAGAACTACTGACAGTAACCTCTGCCTTTGTACATTATTCTGTGCCACTGGAAATCCTGAGGTTGCTGTCAGTTTCAGTGGCATAATGATAGTGAACATTATCAGTTTCGCTGGCATTACCATCTCAGAACCCAGCCGACATGTCACATTTATTTGGAAATAGAATATAGAACATAGAACATTACAGCGCAGTATGGGCCCTTCGGCCCTCGATGTTGCGCCGACCCGTGAAACCATCTGAAGCCTATCTGACCTACACTATTCCATTTTCATTCATATGACTATCCAGTGACCACTTAAATGCCCATAAATTTGGCGTGTCTACTACTGTTGCAGGCAGGGCGTTCCATACCCCTACTACTCTCTGAGTAAAGAAACTGCCTCTGACATCTGTCCTATATCTACCACCCCTCAATTTAAAGCTATGTCCCCTCGTGTTGGTCATCACCATCTGAGGAAAAAGACTCTCACTGTCCACCCTATCTAACCCTCTGACTATCTTATATGTCTCTATTAAGTCACCTCTCAGCCTTCTCCTCTCTAACGAAAACAACCTCAAGTCCCTGAGCCTTTCCTCGTAAGACCTTCCCTCCATACCAGGCAACATTCTAGTAAATCTCCTCTGAACCCTTTCCAAAGCTTCCACATCCTTCCTATAATGTGGTGACCAAAATTGCACGCAGTACTCCAGGTGCGACCACACCAGAGTTTTGTACAGCTGCAGCATGACCTTGTGGCTCCGAAACTCAATCCCCCTACTGATAAAGGCTAGCACACATATGCCTTCTTAACAGCCCTATTAACCTGGGTGGCAACTTTCAAGGATTTATGTACCTGGATGCCGAGATCTCTCTGTTCATCTACACTACCAAGAATCTTGCCATTAGCCCAGTACTCTGCATTCCTGTTACTCCTTCCAAAGTGAACCACCTCACACTTTTCCGCATAAAACTCCATCTGCCACCTCTCAGCCCAGCTCTGCAGCTTATCTATGTCCCTCTGTAACCTATAACATCCTTTAGCACAATCCAGAACTCCACCGACCTTTGTGTCATCTGCAAATTTACTAACCCATCCTTCTACACCCTCTTCCAGGTCATTTATAAAAATGACAAGCAGCAGTGGCCCCAAAACAGATCCTTGCGGTACACCACTAGTAACTGAACTCCAGGATGAACATTTGCCATCAACCACCACCCTCTGTCTTCTTTCAGCTAGCCAATTACTGATCTAAACCGCTAAATCACCTTCAATCCCATACTTCCGTATTTTCTGCAATAGCCTACCGTGGGGAAATGTGATGAGTGAATGGGTCAGGAGCTCAGTGACTGTTGTTGGCCACAGATTGTGATTTGCTGATTACATTTCACAGATTTAATGTCTGAAGTTTTGGCTGGGGTTACAGATTAATAAAACAAAAATATTTGAATGAGAAAACATTTACAACAACCTTGTCTTTGAACATTCAGACTGCCGTTAATCTTATAAAACCCGGCAAGTCTGGTCCATTCATGTCTGTTTCAACATTCTTGATTTGTGGAAAGTTTATCCAGTAATTGTAAAATAAAAATGAATCAACCGTGTCTTTCATTTGCTTAATTTTGCCGTTCGAGTCTTTCATTACATTGCTGGCACAAATTACTCCTTTTCTCAATGTCCTATAACTTTGGCAATAGAAAGTAAATTAAAAGAAAATAGATGGAATTACAGTGAATTTTAAAAAAATTCCATGAGACGCTGAAAACATTAATTTGCTAATTTTAAAGCCAAAACTAATTTAAAGCCACGAATTGGCTGATGTTGAAGTCATAACCACTTGAACATCAGCCATTGTGTATGTTAGAATGGCAGGAAATTCTTCCGTCTGACTGAACTGGTCTTCACCATAAGGCCATCAGAAATAGGAACAGGAGTAGGCCATTCGGCCCCTCGAGCCTGCTCAGCCATTCAATAGGATCATGGCTGATCCTATGTTCCTCATGCCCACATTCCTTTTTTTTAAAGTTTAGTATACCCAATAATTTTTTTTCCAATTAGAGGGCAATTTAGTGTGGCCAATCCACCTACCCTGCATATCTTTGGGTTGTGGGGGTAAAACCCACGTGTTAAGTAATGGGTTAAGAGACATTAAAATTAGTTGTCTCATTTATGTTAAGTATCCAATACTTGACACTGATTTGTAAAGGGGCTTCAGGTGGCCTTTGTGTCAGGTGATGTGATGTTAGAGTTTTGTGCAGAGTCTGTTGAAGTACATTAAAGGTGTTTGTGGAAAAGGAGCAGAACCTTTGACTCTTTATACAACAGTAGCTAAACGTATAACAAATGGTAGCAGAGGATGGTTGCTGTGCAAATGTGAAGGGTTGAAAGATACAACTTTTTCAGACCAAACCAAGGAGTGAGTGAGAAGAAAGAAACCCAAAGATATGGCTGAACTGAGGATAAAGATGGCTGGATATGACTAACCCCCCCTTATTTTCTGAAAGGGGATTGTACAACCAATGGAGAAGTGCAGTAGTTATGTGGACGAAGGTAACTGCCTTGGGAAAGAGAAAACAAGGTATGGCATTGGCCCTTTCTCTACGTTGAGACAGTAAAATCCAGAGCAAAGTGTTTTCTGAGCTGGAATTGGAAGAGTTAGACTCAGAAGAAGGTCTGCAGACTCCATTACGTTATATGGATAAGATTTATAAGAAGGATGACTTGTTAAGTGTATATGAAGCATCGTCGGATTTTGATAGGTTCTAGAAAATGGAGGATTTCGCCATTGAAGACCATGTAATGGAATTTGGCAGACTATATAAAAGGCTGCAGAAACACAACCTGGAATTTTCAAAGTCTGTGTTGGCCTTTAAATTACTTGACTGTGCTAGAGTGAGCAACATGAATAGGCTCCTGATTTTGTCAGGAGTTCAGTTTGCGGATAAGGATACCTTATTCGATCAGATGACAGAATCTTAAAAAAAAGTTTCTGGGGAAACATTCGATTCCGATGGCTCTGATGACCCAAATAGGTCAGCCTGCAATAAAGCAGAATATGGAAGATACACTACTAACAGGATGGCAAAATCGTACGCTACAAACAGGTTCCAAGACTATAGCAGGAGATCGGGACCCGGAAATTATGAAGACAGAAACCCAGTTAGAACCTACAACAGGAAGATGAACCCCAGAAATGCACGGGGCATGATAAATCGATGTTTTCGATGTGACTCTCAATACCATTATGCTTTCAACTGTCCAACACATTATAATAAAGTGTTTGAAGCGACACATGACGCGGAAGTGTCAGAAGAGGAAAAAGATAGTGACCAGAAAAAAGGCATTGTCCTATTAGCAGTTTTACGCCGGTAATGAGGGTGTTGGTTGCAGAATCCTTCAATTGTGCTTTATTGGACAGTGGCTGCACATCTACTGTCTGTGGAATTGACTGGTTAAAATGTTACCTGGATTCTTTGAATGCTGAAAATCGTAACAAGGTTAAGGAATTTGAAAGTTCCACAAGTTTCAGGTTTGGAGATGATAATACTCTGAAGTCGCTGAAAAGAGTGGTGATCCCTTGCAATATTACCGGAGTGAATCATTTCATTAGCACGGATGTTGTATCAAGTGAGGTACCTTTGCTTCTGAGCAGACCGTCGATGAAGAAAGCACACATGAAACTGAATATGGAACAGGATAAGGCAACAGTTTTTGGAAAGACGCTGGACTTACAATTTACACAGTCGGGACACTATTGTATTCCATTTCTGACAAATAATATTTCAAGTACAGTTGTTAAGGATGGGTTAATGGCAGTTGAAAATGGGACTTTAGCTGATAAAAGGCTTGTTGTATTTAAACTGCAGGGATGGGACGTTTCGGCGTGGCCAATTTGGCGTGGCCCATTCGGCGTGGCCCATTCGGCGTAGCCCTTTCGACGGAGGAATTTTTCGGCGGAGTAATTTTTCGGCGGCGGGACAGGCTTCAGAAAGACAGGTTAGTGCAATGAGCAGACATTTAATATCGGTCTGGGTGAAAAATACAAGACAGTAGAAGGAACATTTTTTACAACTTGCTCTCAGTTCTAGGATGCGCAGCATTTCTCTCCCGCTTTAGAGGCTGTCCCTGGTTTGCACATGAGCAGTGGGTGACTCCGGAAGGAGCAGGCGAGGTGAAGCAGACAGGCGGCCCAGTTCAGGGGGACAGCAGCCGGCGAGGTGAAGCGGACAGGTGGCCTGGTTCAGGGGGACAGCAGCCGGCGAGGTGAAGCGGACAGGCGGCCCAGTTCAGGGGGACAGCAGCCGGCGAGGTGAAGCGGACAGGCGGCCTGGTTCAGGGGAACCGCACCCCACCCCCCCCCCCCCCCCCCCCCCCCCCCACCCCCAAGGTTTAAAAGGTTTATTCAAAACCTTGGAACCATTTCACCTTTGCTCCTGAGAGGGGAATGGGACGTTTCGGCATGGCCAATTCGGCGTTTTAATGAAGGTTTTTTAACTAGGTTTTAAAAATATTTTTAAAAGTGACGTCGAAATGTCCTGACGCCTAAACGGCCACGCCGAATCAGCCAATTATTTCCCTGATGCCGAATCGGCCACGCCGAATCAGCCAATTATTTCCCTGATGCCGAATCGGCCACGCCGAATCAGCTGCGCCAAATGGGCTATGCCGAAACGTACCAAACCCTAAAACTGCAAAGGCAATTTACACATCTGTCTCCTCGGAGGCTGAAAATTTATTAAAGGATGCAGGTGTAAGGGAAGAAGACTATACTAAGCTAATAGAACAGGTTAGTGATCGCTGTGAAGTTTGTAGGAAGTACAGAAGGACACCAGCACGACCGATAGTAACCCTACATTTGACCAGGGATTTTAACAACATTATGGCCATAGACCTTAAGATCTGGGATAAAGCCAATAATATATTTATTTTGCATTTTGTAGATTTAGCAACCAGATTTAGTCAATCAACGATTGTACGAAGTAAAGAAAAGAGAGTAATTCTGGATCAAATCGTGGAAAATGGATAGGGACAGGAATGGGCCCACTGGCAAAATTCCTTACGGACAATGGGGGAGAATTTGCTAATGGTGAGTTTAGGGATATGTGTGACAACGTGAATATCACAGTTCTGAACTGCAGAACTGCCCATTTAGTAATGGTGTGTGTGAAAGAAATCATGCGGTAATAGATGACATGCTCCGGAAAATTTTGGCAGATAGACCAAACTGCAAGCTAAATTCAGCTTTAGCATGGGCAGTACATGCAAAGACTTCATTGCAGATGGTTGGGGGCTATAATCCCTATCAATTAGTGTTTGGTAGAAATCCTAAAATTCCATCCATTTTGGATGACCAGCCTCCAGCTTGGGAAGGGACTACAATTAGCTCTGCCTTTGCTGAGCATTTAAATGCATTACATAGCAGTAGAAAAGCTTTTTTGGAAACAGAAGTCTCTGAAAGAATTCACAGAGCTTTGAGGCATAATGTACAGCCATCAAATACCCCTTTTCAGCAAGGAGACATGGTATACCAAAAGAGAGACAATTTTAATGAATGGAAAGGCCCACGAAAGATCATAGGCATAGATGACAAAATAATTATTTTGCAACATGGCAATCACACTGTTAGGGTACAGTCATCAAGGATAATGGGTACAGATTACAAATTTTCAAATTTACAGACATGACGAGGAACCAGAGTCATCTGGTAAGCACGTTTTACAGAGCAATGAGGACCAGTTAACTGATATAGACAGGGTTTCTGTAGAGGAACACCATACTTCTGATGATTTAGTACAGGCCATTTTTCTGAAAGGACAACTGCCAAAAGTTGGTACAAAGGTGACATACTTGCCTGAAGGGTCTAGTCAATGGCAAGATGCAACTGTTATTAGTAGAGCAGGGAAGGCCACTGGAAAGTATAAACATTGGTTGAATGTACAGCATTCAAGGGAGGGAGTCAAGACAATGGATTGGGAACACGAAAGTACCGGATAGGGACAAAGAGCTCCATCCCACAGATGGATTTGCATGGAAAAGGTTCTTCTGGATGGAACTTATAAGGCAAAGGCCAGGCTTGTGGCAAGGGTATTTGAAGAAAACTTAGAAGATCAGGGTTTAAGGGTAGATTCACCTACAGCAGGAAAGGTTATTTTAAAGATCTTCTTGGCTCTATTAGCCACAAAGGCATGGGAATGCAGATCTATAGATATAATCGCTGCCTACTTTCAGGGGCATCAACTCCATTGTAAGGCTGCTATTTCCTCATTGCAACTTACTGTTGCACCTATTTTTGTGTCATCTGCAAATTTGGCTATAGAACCTTCTCTCGCTGTATCCAAGTCGTTAATATAGATTGTAGATAGCTTGGGCCCAAAGACCGAACCCTGTGGTACTCCACTAGCTACATCTTGCCATCCAGAAAAAGACCCATTTATCCCGATTCTCTGTCTCCTGTCCAACAGCCAGTCTTATATCCAAACTAATAAATTACCCCTAATCAAAGTAATCTAACCTTCTGTGCGGCCTTCCAGAAGTCCAGATATATTACATCTACAGGATTCTCATTATCCACTTTGCTTGTTACATCTTCGAAGAGCTCTAGCTAATTAGTCAAGCATGATTTGCCCTTCATAAAACCATTCTAACTGTGATGGATAGTGCTTTCGCTTTCCAAATGTCCTGATGTTACATCCTTGATAATTGATTCCAACAATTTTCCAACAACAGATGTTAAACTAACTGGTCTGTAATTTCCCACATTCTGCCTCCCTCCCTTTTTCAATAAGGGCGTTACTTTAGCATTTTTCCAATCCACTGGAACCTTTCCTGTGTCCAGGGAATTTTGGAATATTATAACCAATGGATCCACTATCTCTGCTGCCATTTCCTTTAACACTCTATGGTGTATGCCATCAGGCCCTGGGGACTTGTCTGCCCTCAATCCCAAGAATTTGTAGAGTACTGTTTCCCTATTGATGCTGATTGTTCCAAGTTCCACCCTTTCTCTTACCTCTGAAATACCCATTCCTATAGGAATGGTATTAGTGTTCTCCACCGTGAAAACTGAGGCAAAGTATTGATTTAGATCTTGGCCATTTCTGTGTTCCTCACTATCAACTCACCGATTTCATCTTCCAAGGGACCAGCATTCACCTTAGCGACTCTCTTCGCTATTCTGTACCAGTAGAGGCTTTTGCTATCCTTTTTGAGATATCTGTGCTAGTGTTTTTTCGTAATTTACCTTCGCTCTTTTTGTTACTTTTTTTAAGCATCCCTTTGTTTATGTTTGAAAGTTTCCCAATCTTCCAGCCTGCCACTAGCCTTTGAAATATGATAAACCTTATTTTTTGTCTTTATACTGTCCTTGACCTCCTTGTTTAGCCATGGATGTTTCTTTTCCCCTCTTTCTTTCTTTCCCACTGGGATGTACTTTGGTTGTGAGGAATTGAATATCTCCTAAAACAACTGCCACTGCTCATCAGCTGTCCTACTTTTTAGCCTTCCTGCCCACTCAGGCCAAAACTGTCCTCATGCCTATGTAATTTCCTTTGTTTAATTCCAGAACACGAGTGTGGCACTCCACTTTCTCCCCCCAAACTGAATCCTGAATTCTGCCATACTATGGTCATTACTCGCTAGCGGAACCTTATCTATGAGGTCATTAATTAATCCATCCTCATTACAGAATACCAAATTGAGAGTACCCTCCTCCCATGTTTGGTTCCCCAACATACTGTTCCAGGAAACAATCTCAAACGCATTCAATGAACTCTGCCTCCAGGCCACCCTTGCCAATTTGAATCCTCCAGCCTGGTGCATATTAAAATCACCCATTATTATTGCCGTACCTTTCATCTTGCAAGCCCTCAGTATTTCCTGGTTTAAACTGTGCCCCACTGTTGAACTACTGTTTGGGGACCCATAGATTACTCCTACCAAGGACTTCTTCCCTTTGTTATTTCGTATTTCTACCCAGAAATCTGCGTGGAAAAGCAAGTATGCCATTGAGATGTGGGATGGATTGAGAGCTGTACGTTTTTCCTTTCTTGTTGTTTAATTGGGCACAGAGATAGTAAGTAAGGGCATGGTGTTTATTGTATTGAATAGCATTTCTTAATGGGTAATTGTAAGCTATTTTTGGGTGTGTTGTTAAAAAGTTTAATTCTGTATTAATTATAAAGTTTTATTTTAAAATACCAACAACCTATTTCTTCGTGCAATCACTCCTGGAGTGAAGTCCTCTTTCCGCATAGTCTTACAAGTAAAGTATTGGAGTTTTGTCCAGTATTCTAACCACTGTTGGGGTCTGGTCTGCGATCGTAATAATTTTGCTTTAGGAGTTTATCACTTTGGAAATGGCCACGACTCAACAAAGCTCTGCCAGAAATAAAGATGTGCTTTTGTCTTTTCCTGCTTGGAAATTTCATTTTAAATGTGATTTCACCTTTTGATTTCTCTTGGTTTGCGCTCCAACTTGTACAAATGTCTACCAGACAAAGCTTTTTAGAGTTTCCTCCAAATCAGGTTCAAGTCTCTTTCGCAGATTTGATTTCATTCATTAGTCTCCCATCTCCCAGTCCCTTTGACCACCTCCCCCGTTCTCCACACCTCTAAGAATTCCGTGTTCCTCCAGCTCTTGGCTCTTGTGCACTCCCACTTCTTCTGCTAGTGGTTGTGTGTTGAGCTAACCAGGTCCAGCGCTCTGACATTCTCTCCCCAAACCTTTTTGCATGCCCTCCTGTCTCCCCCACTCCTTGAAGATGTTGCTGAGAACTATCTTGATGCAAATGTTTGGTCATCTATTATGCTGGCTTTGATTTGTGATCGTAATGATGACAAAGCTGACACCACTCAATATCATTACCCTGCCAAACTGTCAGCAATCTCTGAAGTTTGGGCATGCCCAGTTAAATGCAGAAATCCAGAAGTTGCCTCGATGTTTCCCTGCTCCTCCACAGGGTGTGCTGTTGGAGTCACTAGCTGGCAAATTTTAGAAATCACAGAACTGGTGAAAATGTTTCCCTTTATGTTGTAACCTTGCTGTTGAAAACAAGCCATTCAAAAAGTTATACCTTAGGGGCAGCACGTGGAGCAGTGGTTAGCACTGGGACTACAGCGCTGAACCCCAGCCCTGGGTCACTGTCTGTGTGGAGTTTGCACATTCTTCCCGTGTCTTCGTGGGTTTCACCCCCACAACCCAAAAGATGTGCAGATTAGGTGGATTGGCCACGCTAAATTGCCCCTCAATTGGAAACAAAAATAATTGGGTACTCTAAATTTATTTTTAAAAAGTTATACCTTGTTAAGCAGGTGTAACAGGGTTTGTAACTGTGTACTAAGCCCGTAATGACAGCTGAACGACATCTCTCAATGTATGGTGATTTGTATTGTTGCAATGGGAGGGAGGGATGCACAAGATTCCAGAGTTGGAGGAATGAAGAATTCTCAGAGATGTGTAGAACTGGAGGAGGTTACAGAGATTGGGAAAGGTGACATCATGGAATTAAATCAAATCCAGGGAAGAATCTGCTGATTTAAATGAAATGTTTAAACATGATGCCTGGTAGATTTCTCAGATAATTTTATGTTTGGGTAATGTCAAGGTTAACATGATGACAAAAATTTGATATGTTTAAAAAAACAACATATGTTTGCTTCTAATGTGTATATCCCAATCTTTATTTTGCTCTCTGCAATATTTTTAAAAAGTACTTCTTTTTTTTCTTTAATAAATTTAGAATACCCAATTATTTTTTTTCCCAATTAAGGGGCAATGTAGCGTGGCCAATCCACCTAACCTGCACATCTTTGGGTTGTGGGGGTGAAACCCACGCAGACACGGGGAGAATGCGGAAACTCCTCATGGTTAGTGACCCAGGGCCGGGATTCGAACCCAGGTCCTCAGCGGCGTGAGGCAGCAGGGCTAACCACTGTGCCACCGTGCTGCCCCACTTCACTTCTTTTGTGGTCTGTGAGAATTCTTAAAAAGCATTGGTTGCCTACCCAGCTTGACGCCAGCACTGTGGCAGGGTGTCTGGAGAACCCCTCAGATTCAAATTAATGTTGGGAAAGGGGAAAGCCAGAGATGGCTGGATCTTCCTGAGCAGTTTCCTTCGAAGTTAGCAGCGAGGTGGGCATGCGTAGCTCAGGACTCAGGTTGGCACCCTGAGTTGTCTTGCTGGCAACTGGGCTCCTGCTTTGGGCCTAATTGGGAAAGGTCTCCCACTAATTTGCATGATGATCAGATTTCAACATTTTATCCTCTTGGTTGTTCTTTGCGACTGAAGCTTGATGGAACCATCAATTCAGCGAACACGTGTAGTTGGATCTGAACAGAGGCTTTAATACATTTACAATAGAGCCAGCCTATTCGTCGTTGAACTTCAGGTGAAAAGGCAGGCTGGCTCTAAGGCATTGATCTTTATACATCGGTCCCAGGGGGAGGAGTCCTCGGCGGAGCGAAGGGAGGAGCCCAGTACAAAATCTCGCGTACTCCCAGAGCGACTCCCCCTGGTGGTCGGATAGTGCAACTGCATTTACAATGGGTAGATAACGAACATATATACATGGAGTAATATTGGCAACTATATACAGTGTGAATCACATTCACCACACAGCTATACCGATCTTTAACTCTAATTTTCTCATGCAATGCATCAGTGACTACGTATCGAAAATACTTCACTGCCTGTATACAGCTGAAGTCATGAGAAGTGCTATGGAAATGCAGGCCTTTCATTCATTTTGTTTTTACTAGTTGAAGCCCATGGCACCATGCCTTCATTAATTATTAATGATTTTATGAGGTAAAAGCCTTGTGGTGTCTCTTGCACAAAAGAGCTTCCCCTGATCCTTTACTATCAATCTGTTTTGTGCCTTTCCAGATTCCAATTTTGTTTATTTTTTCATTCATGGGATGTGGGCGTCGCTGGGCAGGCCAGCATTTAATGCCCTTCCCCAATTGGTGTCGCTGAGCTTCCTTCCTGAACCGCTGCAGTTCAATGCCTCCCTCTTGACACAGTTTCTCCCACCAGAGCACACACTTTCACTATTCTTCCCAGTAAGAAGTCTTACAACACCAGGTTAAAGTCCAACAGGTTTGTTTCAAACACGAGCTTTCGGAGCACGGCTCCTTCTTCAGGTGAATGGAAAGGCTTGTTCCAGAAATGTTTATATAGACACAGTCAGAGATGCCCCGGAATGCGAGCACCTGCAGGCAATCAAATCATCAAAGATGCAGAGAGAGAGGTAACTCCAGGTTAAAGAGGTGTGAATTGTCCCAAGCCAGTTCAGTCGGTAGGCCTCTGCAAGTCCAGGCTTGTTGGTGGGGGCCGAATGTAATGCGACATGAATCCCAGATCCCGGTTGAGTCCGCATTCATGCGTGCGGAACTTAGCTATAAGTTTTTGCTCAGCAATTTTGCGTTGTCGCGTCTCCTGAAGGCCTCCTTGTAGAATGCTGACCCGGAGATCAGAGGCTGAATGTCCTTGACTGCTGAAGTGTTCCCCAACTGGAAGGGAACAGTCCTGCCTGTTGATAGTCGCACGATGCCCGTTTATTCGTTGTCGCAGTGTCTGCATGGTCTCGCCAATGTACCACGCTTCGGGACATCCTTTCCTGCAGCGTATGAGGTAGACTACATTGGTCGAGTCGCACGAGTATGCGCCGCGTACCTGGTGGGTGGTGTTTCCACGTGTAATGGTGGTGTCCATGTCGATGATCTGGCATGTCTTGCAGAGATTACCCTGGCAGGGTTTTGTGGTGTTGTGGTTGCTGTTCTGAAGGCTGGGTAATTTGCTGCAAACAATGGTTTGTTTGAGGTTGCGCGGTTGTTTGAAGGCCAGTAGTGGGGGTGTGGGGATGACCTTGGCAAGATGTCCATCCTCGCTGATGATGTGTTGGAGGCTGCGAAGAAGATGTCGTAGTTTCTCCGCCCCAGGAAAGTACTGGACGACGAAGGGTACTCTGTCAGTGGTGTCCCGTGTTTGTCTTCTGAGGAGGTCGGTGCGGTTTTTTGCTGTGGCGCGGTGGAACTGTCGATCAATGAGTCGAGCGCCATATCCCGTTCGTACGAGGGCATCTTTCAGCATCTGTAGGTGTCTGTTGCGCTCCTCCTTGTCTGAGCAGATCCTGTGTATACGGAGGGCTTGTCCATAGGGGATGGCTTCTTAATGTGTTTCGGGTGAAAGCTGGAGAAGTGGAGCATCGTGAGATTATCTGTGGGCTTGCGGTAAAGCGAGGTGCTGAGGTGACCGTCCTTGATGGAGACGAGTGTGTCCAAGAATGGAACTGAATTTGGAGAATAGTCCATGGTGAGTTTGATGGTGGGATGGAACTTATTGATGTCATCGTGTAGTCGTTTCAGTGATGTCTCGCCGTGGGTCCAAAGGAAAAAAATGTCATCGATGTATCTGGTGTATAGCATCGGTTGAAAGTCCTGTGTGGTGAGGAAGTCCTGTTCAAACTTGTGCATGAAGATGTTGGCATATTGAGGTGCAAATTTGGTCCCCATGGCTGTTCCGTGCGTCTGGATGAAGAATTTGTTGTCGAAGGTGAAGACGTTGTGGTCTAGAATGAAACGGATGAGTTGCAGAATTGCGTCTGGAGATTGGCAGTTGTCGGTGTTGAGGACTGAGGCTGTTGCAGCAATGCCGTCGTCATGGGGGATGCTGGTGTAGAGTGCCGAGACATCCATTGTGACGAGGAATGTTCCTGGTTCAACTGGTCCATGGGTGCTGAGTCGTCCAGTACTTTCCTGGGGCGGAGAAACTACGACATCTTCTTCGCAGCCTCCAACACATCATCAGCGAGGATGGACATCTTGCCAAGGTCATCCCCACACCCCCACTACTGGCCTTCAAACAACCGCGCAACCTCAAACAAACCATTGTTTGCAGCAAATTACCCAGCCTTCAGAACAGCAACCACAACACCACAAAACCCTGCCAGGGTAATCTCTGCAAGACATGCCAGATCATCGACATGGACACCACCATTACACGTGGAAACACCACCCACCAGGTACGCGGCGCATACTCGTGCGACTCGACCAATGTAGTCTACCTCATACGCTGCAGGAAAGGATGTCCCGAAGCGTGGTACATTGGCGAGACCATGCAGACACTGCGACAACGAATAAACGGGCATCGTGCGACTATCAACAGGCAGGACTGTTCCCTTCCAGTTGGGGAACACTTCAGCAGTCAAGGACATTCAGCCTCTGATCTCCGGGTCAGCATTCTACAAGGAGGCCTTCAGGAGACGCGACAACGCAAAATTGCTGAGCAAAAACTTATAGCTAAGTTCCGCACGCATGAATGCGGACTCAACCGGGATCTGGGATTCATGTCGCATTACATTCGGCCCCCACCAACAAGCCTGGACTTGCAGAGGCCTACCGACTGAACTGGCTTGGGACAATTCACACCTCTTTAACCTGGAGTTACCTCTCTCTCTGCATCTTTGATGATTTGATTGCCTGCAGGTGCTCGCATTCCGGGGCATCTCTGACTGTGTCTATATAAACATTTCTGGAACAAGCCTTTCCATTCACCTGAAGAAGGAGCCGTGCTCCGAAAGCTCGTGTTTGAAACAAACCTGTTGGACTTTAACCTGGTGTTGTAAGACTTCTTACTGTGCTCACCCCAGTCCAACGCCGGCATCTCCACATCATGACTATTTTTCCCAGCATCGAGAGAAGACACTGATTTGTCCTTTTGTCCTTTATGCAAGGGGGGGGGAGGGGGGGGGGGTCCTATCTCTTTTTAGGCATGGATATATTGCTGATGAAAGATGACATTTATTGCTTATCCCTAGTTGCTAGTTTGATGCTGTGGGCAGTTGGGACCTAACCCCATTGGTGTGGGACTGGAGTCAAATATCGGTCAAACCAGGCAGGGTCATCAAAGTTGCCACCCTGAAGGAACCATTGGATCTTCATAGGACAAAGTGATGGTTTAGCCAACATTTATTGATGCCAGCATTTTATTTCCATACCCTACTGTACTATTCCTCCATGAGTTATATAACACTCCTCTGAACCCACCATAGAACATTTAATTACATCAAAGACACCGTTGAAGAACATGTTGTTAATATCGTTGTTATTGTTGAGTAGTCAGTCCTCATTTCATAGCATCGTAGAATCATAGCATTTACAGTGCAGAAGGAGGCCATTCAGCCCATCAAGTCTGCACCGGCCCTTGGAAAGGGCACCCTACTTCAGCCCCACGCCTCCCCTTTATCCCCGTAACCCAACCTAACCTTTTTGGACACTAAGGGCAATTTAGAATGGCCAATCCACCAAACCCGCACGTCTTTGGACTGTGGGAGGAAACCGGAGCACCCCCGCAGACACAGGGAGAACGTGCAGACCCCACACATGCGGTGACCAAGCCGGGAATCGAACCTGGGACCCTGGAGCCCTGAAGCAACTGTGCTAACCACCGTGATACCGTGCCACCTATCTTCTTTTTTCCTTGCCTTTACTTGAGGGCGACATGAAATGAAATGAAAATCGCTTCGGAAAAAAGGGAGAACAGGAGGAGGAATGAGAGAGAAAAAAGAAACGAGGATCTGGAAAATGAAATCTGCTGAAGAAGAGAATTTTTAAAAATAGAATACAAAGTACCTTCCCTGCTCTTTGGCAGTTCTTGCTTTCGAAACGCAAGCAGAAAGAAAGAGGAAAGAAAATAAGTAAGAGAAAACATGAAGGTTAAACAAAGAAAATGAATACCAAATGTAAACATAAGACTTAAACTCATTCCTTTGAGAGACTGCATTCATAGAATTTATCCACATGTATCCACAATTAATTATACAGGCACATCATGCCACCTTGTTTAAACTGTTTTACAATCAGACACTAACAGTCATCTGGAATAAATGATCCCGATCATGTTTTTTTTATACATGCCTAAAAACCATCTATTTTTAATCTTGATAATCTTTTCCACCGTGAATATTTTGAAAGCACATTTCATGATGGAAAGAATATTCTCACACAGTAGAACTTAATGCAAGCGATTTCGGGTCATGAAGCACCTTGGTGGGATAACTCTCAAAATTGAGAGTCGTTGATAGGATTTCTACCCCCCCTCCCCCCACCTTGCATAAAGGACATTTTGATGTGACCATCAATTCACTAGAGACACGATTGGAAGCAAACTGTGGTTTTAATAGTCATACAACTGAGCCAGCCTGCGACCAGAGGAACTGAGAGCAGGGCTTACGGCTCCAGCACTTTATACTTCCGGTAGTGGGAGGGGCCATGGGTGGAGCCAATGGTGGAGCCCTGTACAAGCTCCTCATCTCCCCCTATGGGCAGAGCCGCGCAACGGCTCACAGACAGAGTCCACAAGGACATAATACAGTGCAATGCAATACAGTGTGAAATACAATACGGTATAATTCACCACATTCACCCCCTGTAAAAAATCAAGTCCGGCGGGGGTGACGGGTCTACAAATTGAGCCGGTCCGGTGGCCGAGTCATCCTTTGGGATCGGCGGAGCACCGGGGTTGCAGCTTCTTCGAGTGGCTGGGTGGTGACGGTCGGTGCGGGTATGAGGGTGGACTCCTGGGGTGTTTCGGTCCGAGCTTCATTCCTGACCGGTGCGACGGGCGACGGGGGGGGGGGCAGGAAACCTATAGGTGCGGGGGCGCCGAGCGTGGGCAGGGAACCTATAGGCGCGGGGGCGCAGGGCGTGGGGGGTTGGGTGGGGTGTAGTGTGAGGGGTACCTTGGCGGTGGTGGTAGTGTTGGATCCTGCAGGCGCCAGGTCCCGGAGGGAAACGGTGTCCTGACGGCCGTCGGGGAATTCAATAAAAGCGTATTGGGGGTTTGAATGAAGCAGTCACACTCTCTCCACTAGCGGGTCTGTTTTGTGTGTCCGGACGTCCTTCCGGAGGAGAACCGGGCCCGGTGTCCTCAACCAGGATGGGATCGAAGCCCCCGTGGTAGCACCCTTAGAGAACACAAATAGTCGTTCGTGAGGGGTCTGGTTGGTGGCGGTGCATAGAAGGGACCTAATTGCATGGAGCACGTTGGGGAGGACCTCCTGCCAATGGGAGGTCGGGAGATTCCTGGACCAGAGGGTCCAGACCTCCGCGTTCTCCCTCTCCACCTGCCCGTTCCCCCTGGGGTTGTAGCTGGTAGTCCTGCTCGAGGCGATGCCCTTGTCGAGCAGGTACTGACGGAGCTCGTCGCTCATAAAGGACGAACCCCTGTCGCTGTGTACGTAGCTGGGGAAACCAAACAGGGTGAAGACACTGTGCAGGGCTCTGATGACTGTGTGGGAGGTCATATCAGGGCACGGGATGGCAAAGGGGAAGCGGGAGAACTCATCGATGACGTTCAGAAAGTACATATTTCGATTGGTTGAGGGGAGTGGCCCTTTGAAATCGATGCTCAGGCGTTCAAAGAGCCGGGATGCCTTTACCAGGTGGGCCTTGTCTGGTCTATAGAAGTGCAGTTTGCACTCCGCGCAGATCGGGCAATCCCTGGTGATGGCTTTTACCTCCTCGGTGGAGAAAGGCAGATTTCAGACTTTGACGTAGTGGGCGAGCCGGGTGACCCCCGGGTGGCAGAGGTCATTGTGGATAGCCTTCAGCCGGTCGTCTTGCGCGCTGGTGCATGTGCTGCGGGACAGGGCATCTGGGGGCTTGTTGAGCTTCCCTGGTCGATATATGATATCGTAATTATAGGTGGAGAGTTGGATCCTCCACCGCAAGATTTTATCATTTTTAATTTTGCCCCTTTGCGAGTTGTCAAACATGAAGGCAACCAATCTTTGGTCAGTGATGAGGGTAAACCTCCTACCTGCCTGCGAGATAGTGCCTCCAGTGCTGTACGGCTTCCACAATGGCTTGCGCTTCCTTTTCGACTGAGGAGTGTCGAAGTTCCGAAGCGGAGAGGGTTTGGGAGAAGTAGGCGATTGGTCTCCCTGCCTGATTCAGAGTGGCGGCGAGAGCGACCTCTGAGGCGTCGCTCTTCACTTGAAAGGGGACGAATTCATCCACCGCCCCGCATGGCGGCTTTGGTGATGTCCTCCTTAATGCAGTTGAAGGCTTGGCGGGCCTCAGCCGACAGTGGGAAGAGTGTGGTCTTAAATAGTGGGCGGGCTTTGTCCGCATACTGGGGGACCCACTGGGCATAATAAGAGAAAACTCCCAGGCACCCCTTGAGGGCCCTGGGACAATGAGGGAGAGGGAGTTGTAAGAGGGGGCGCATACGGTCCGGGTCGGGGCCCAGGACTCCGTTTTCCACGACATAGCCGAGGATGGCTAGTCTGGTAGTGCGGAAAACGCATTTCTCCGTATTATAGGTGAGATTGAGTTTCTGGGCGGTTTGGAGAAATCGTGGAGGTTGGCGTCGTGGTCCTGCTGATCATGGCCGCAGATGGTGACATTGTCCAAGTACGGAAACGTGGCCCGCAGCCCGTACTGGTCCACCATTCTGTCCATTGTTCGTTGGAACACCGAGACCCCATTCGTGATGCCAAAGGGGACCCGGAGGAAATGGAAGAGGCGGCCATCTGCCTCGAACGCCGTGTAGCGGCGGTCCTCCAGGCAGATTGGGAGCTGGTGGTAAGCAGACTTCAGATCCACCGTGGAGAATATGCGGTACTGGGTGATCTGATTAACCATGTCTGCAATTCTGGGGAGGGGGTACGCATCGAGGTACGTGAACCGGTTAATGGTTTGGCTATAATCAACCACCATCCGGAACTTTTCCCCGGTCTTGACGACCACCACCTGAGTTCTCCAGGGGCTATTACTGGCCTCTATGATTCCCTCATGTAGGAGCTGTTGGACCTCGGATCTGATAAATACCCTGTCCTGCAGGCTACACCACCTGCTGCAAGTGGCTACGGGTTTGCAATTCAAAGTGAGATTAGCGAAGAGTGGAGGGGGGTCGATCTTTAGTGTCGCTAGACTGCAGATAGTGAGTGGAGGTAGAGGTCCGCCGAAGCTGAGTGTGAGGCTCTTGAGATTACATTAGAAGTCGAGTCCAAGTACGAGGTCGGGGAGTACGTACAGCTGGAAATTAGAGTAGCTGGCGCCCTGAATCATTAGGGTCGCAACGGTGCACCCTTGTATGTGTACTGAGTGTGAGCCCGAGGCGAGGGAGATAGTTTGCGTGCAGGGAAGATAGGGAGCGAACAACGTCTTACCAGGTCAGGATGTACGAAGCTCTCGGTGCTCTCAGAGTCGAAGAGGCACGGTGTCCTGTACCCATTGATTTTAACGGACATCATCGAGTTCTGGAGGTGCTTCGGACGCGACTGGTCCAACATGACTGCGTTGAGTTGCGGGTAGTCGGCGGCTCGATCAGCTGTGCTGGAGTGGCCCCGTGATGACTGTCCGCGCTTCGGATGCGACTGGTCCAACGTGACTGCGTTGAGTTGCGGGTAGTTGGCGGCTCGATCTGCTGTGCTGGAGTGGCCCCGTGATAACCGTCCGCTGATGTCGTAGTCGTCGAGATTCGGTTCGGTTGATGGCCAAGATGGCGGCCCCCGTTGATTGCACATGGCGAGTGCTGAAGAAGATGGCTTCCAAGATGGCCACCCCCGTGGATCGCACGTGGCGAGCGGTTAGGAAGATGGCGTCCAAGATGGTGGCCCCCATGAATCGCACGTGGCCGGCCGTGTGGAGGATGATTGCCAAGGTGGCGGCCCCCATGAGTCGCACATGTCGCGTGGGGGCGGTGTTGGCAGACACACTGCAGTATTACGGGGCCTGCGGGCCTGTGAGTTTGGGAGGCGAGTGCTCTGGACTGCGGGGGAGTTTGGAGTTTTTGATTTAGCGAAGCATACTCGGGCATAGTGTCCTTTGCGACCACAGCTGCTGCAGGCCGCGTTGCAGGCCGGGCAGTGCTGCCGTGGGTGCTGGGGCTGGCCACAAAAATGGCATGCTGGCGCTCCATAGTGGATGGGTTGCCGCGCGGCGCAGGCCTGGGGCAGTCGCTGGTCGGGGGCCCACGATGGGGTTGCTTGGTCTGCGGGGAATGAGTTCAAACTGCGGAACGCAACCTCCATAGTCGTAGCTAACTCTACCGTGTCCTCCAAGTTCTGGGCCCCTTTTTCAAGCAATCGCTGGCGCACATAGTTAGACCTAAGCCCTGCAACGTATACATCATGTACAGCAAGTTCTATATGTTGGGAGGCTGTTACAGCCTGAAAATTACAGTCCCGAGCAAGGGCTTTTAAATTGCGCAGAAAGTCTTCTAACAGCTCTGCGGGGCATTGGTGGCAAGTCGTGAAATGTGCCGCGCGTAGACCTCGTTAATCGGCCGCACGTACAGTCGGTCGAGCATAGCCAGGGCCTCAGTATATGAGGTGGTACAATTGAGTTGCGTAGAGATACGATGGCTCACCCGTGCGTGCAGTAGGCTGGGTTTCTGCTCCTCTGTAGTCTCAGATGTGCTTGATTCAGCCAGATAGGCCTTGAAACATCGAAGCCAGTGTAGGAAGATTTCCTTCGCCTCTGCAGCCTGCGCGTCGAGTTCTAGCCGATCAGGTTTGAGGGCTGATTCCATAGCAGTTTTCTTCAAGTTTTCTAAGACTATTAAATTGATGTGACCATCAATTCACTAGAGACACGATTGGAAGTAAACTGTGGTTTTAATAGTCTTACAACTGAGCCAGCCTGTGACCAGAGGAACTGAGAGCAGGGCTTACGGCTGCAGCACTTTATACTTCCGGTAGTGGGAGGGGCCATGGGTGGAGCCATGGGCGGAGCCAAGGGTGGAGCCCTGTACAAGCTCCTCATCTCCCCCTATGGGCAGAGCCGCGTAACGGCTCACAGACAGAGCCCACAAGGACATAATAAAATGCAATGCAATAGTGTGAATTACAATACAGTATAATTCACCACACATTTACTTTAGGCAGGGACCTTATACATATGGAAATAAAGCAAACAAAGACATTGCAGAGACAGGAGTGCGGAATGAGTGCTGGAGCATTGAATATGATGGAGAACGCATATCACACTGGGTGAAATATGGGTGGTGAAGGAAGAGCTTTCCTGACCCGGGATAAGAATTAGGCTCATCCCATCTCCAGAAAGAGGGCTGCAATTCTTACAATAGCCATTGGCTGGCTGGTGGCGTGAATTCCGTTTGCATTAATTTGCATCTCATGAATGCTCATCAAAGCAGCACATCAACAAAATCTCATTACGCCTTGCGCCAGGAAGCCAAGGTGGGGGAATGTTGATGGAGAGCTGTGCAAGGAGAGGGCGGGAGGGCATACAGAGGTGCAAGGAGGTGGATGAGGATAAGGAACAATGGAAGGCAGAGGGAAGACCGAGGGGAAGGGAAGCTGGACCCCGACAAGGTTGCATGATAAGCTGACAAACAAGGCGGGGTCAACGGGACAAGACATCTTTTGCGGGAAGGAGATGCATGATGACTCCAGTACAGTCGGCCCAGGTCCAAGTGGATCACGGAAACCTTGTGGGTGGTGGGCTCGGTGAGAAGGTGGTTGAATCGAGGAATAGACTTGAGGCTGCTAACCTTTTTGTTCTGGGCTGCTGCCATTCTGCATGGTCTGATGATGACACGTGGATTGGAGAGGGTGATATAAGTGTGCTGGACCGGTATTTAAATATGGCGTCTGGATCTTCAAACCTGCCAGCTGAGGGCAGCTGGGCGAATCAGCAGCTGCCAGCCCACCATGTAATCTGGAGCGGATCTCATCTGTGTATAATTAATGAGGTTCCAAGCACTGATTCTGATGCTGGTCTCCGTCGTTCTGGCCAGTGTAAAAGGCACCGTCAGAGCCATCCACCACTTAGTCTCAAAATGTGGAGATTCCGCCCACCGTTTTTAAGGGATACGTTTTTAACAAAATACTTGCGTGAATGTGAAGCTGAGAAGAGAAGGGGTATTCCTTCTGATTCCACATCAAAACAATGGACCATTGCTGGTCAGTCACTCCCCTCATGGTTATGATTAACCCCCTCCTTACCCCTGTTGATGCTTCCCCCCTTCTCCTAGTCCCTGGCTCTCGTCTCCACTGATGGCTTCAGTCTCTTCTAACCCCTTCGCACCTCAATCCCCTTCCCACTGTCCCCAGGTGCCACACTCCCTCCCCATTGCCTGCCCCCAATGTACTGGTTGCCTCCCACCTTCCTTCCCTCCCAATCGTGCTGCCCAATCATCCCCCTCTCTTTTGATCACCTTCCTTCCCCTCCTCGGGCTTAACTAAGGTAACAACCCCCTCCCCCCACCAGAAATGCGTCTGCTTCAGTTACCTGGTAATGCCTAGAAAATGCTTTCAGATTGCCCCTGTCACGTGACTGAGCCCAATACCCGTTCCAGCATGGTGATGCCCAGGAACCTTTCTGAAAGCGCCCCATTATGTGAAATTGCACAAAAGAAAGCTTCCTTTGACTTGAATATCATGTCGCAACTGAAGTATAAATAACACAGAATCAGAGAATGTTGTGCAGAAGAAGCCTATCCAGTCCGTCGCGTCTGTGATGGCCCAGCGGACAAACAATACAGCTGGTCCCACACCCTCACCCTTTCCCCGCAGGCCGACACAGTTTTTAATATTAAGGGACTTTGTCAATTCTCTCCAAAAGGCGCTGCAATTGAATCTGCCTCCAACCTCCCTCTCAGGGATTTCAAATCCTGACCACCTGCTGCTGAAATATACTGTTTTCTCACGTCACCTTTGATTGTTTTGCCAATCACTTTAAATCTGTTTCCTGAGCTTCTCGCCTCTTCCGCTGAAGAAAGCAGGATCTCGCGATCCGCTATGTCTGGGCACCTCTTGATTTTGATGAACGCTATCAAATGTTACGCCACCCTGGACAAGTGCACGGCTAATTCCAGCCCTACTTGACTACGGAGTCACGACAAATGTGAATTTACAAATAAGTCTTATAAAAACTCCCGAAATCTTTGGCTCTTAGCTGTCCAATAATTACAGACACCAGGGGCGGGATTCTCCGACCCCCCTCCCACCGGGTCAGAGAATCGCCGGGGGTCGGCGGAAACCCGCCCATGCCATCCTCCAAATTCTCCGGCCTCCCAAAAATCGGCCCGGCGTGACTCACGCCGCCCGCCTCGGAGAATGGCGGGGACCAGCGTGACTCAATGGGTCACCCCACCCCCTCCCCGCCGCCTGGTTGGAGAATCCATGGAGGGCAGCGTGAATCCCTCGCCGACACCGGCTGTCGTATTCTCCAGCGCTGGCTTTCAGGTGGGGGCGGGGTTTTCGCCACGCCACTCGGGTGGCTGTTGGCAGCGCCCCCCCCCCCCCGCCCCCCCCCGGCAATTCTCTGGGTCCCAACGGGCCGAGAGACCGTCAGTTCCTGGCCAGTCCCACTGGCATGAAATGGACATGGTCCCACACAGCAGGACCTTGCTGGTAGGCCATCTTGTGGGGGCCCTCGGTGGGGCGCGGGGGGGACCCGGTCCCGGGGGTGGGGGCTCCCACGGTGGCCTGGCCTGCGATCGGGGCCCACTGATCTATGGGTGGGCCTGTACTGTGGGGGCACTCCTTCCTTCCGCGCCGGCCTCTCTAGGGCTCCACCATGGCCAGCGCGGAGAAGAGCCCCACCTGCGCATGCGCAGGAACATGCTGGTCGGTCTGCGCATGCATGGAATCATGCAGGCGGTTCTGCGCATTCGCCAACTCGCACCGGCCCTTCAGCGCTGGTTGGCGTGGCGCCAACCCCTCCGGCGCCAGCCTAGCCCCCGGACGTGCGGAGGATTCCGCAACTTAAGGTTGGCCCAACACCGGAGTGGTTCACGCCGTTCTTGGTGCCGGCGTTGGGCCATCCCGCCAATTGCGGGAGAAAATCCCGCTCAGTATTTTTCATGAATTATTTACACCCCAGGTGCCCTTCAACCATAAACAATACTCCATTAGGACTTCCGGTTGCGGCTATGACTAGCTAAGCCGCACATTTGGAAGCTCCTGCAACAAAGGTGTTTTTGGGCCAATTGGAGGGCCCCAACGGCGCTGAAAAAACGAATCCCGGTGGGGGAAGGTCCCCTGAGGAGAACTAGACCGATTTTATGGTCGGTACCCGGAGTGGAGCGGCAAGAAAAACGGCAGCAGCTCCCCAAAAAAAGCGGGGGAAGAAAATCAAAATGGCGGCCGGCGGTGCACCGGAGGAGTGGAAGAAATGGGCGGAGGAGCAGCAGGCCGCTCTCCTCCGTTTTTTCACGGAGATGAAAGTGGAACTCTTAGAGTCCATGAACGCGACGGCCACCAGGTTGGTGGGAGCCCAGGCGATCCAAGAGGCGTCGATTAAAGATCTGCAGCAGGAGATGGCCGCGAGGGAGGAGGAGGCCACAGTCATCGGGGCAAAGGTGGAGGTGCACGAGGCACTCCACACGAAGTGGCAGAGCCGCTTCGAGGAGCTGGACACTCGGATGAGGAGGAAAAATTTGAGGATCCTGGGCCTGGAAGAAGGCCTGGAGGGGTCGGATCTCCCGGGATATGTGGCGGAGATGTTGAGCTCCCTGATGGGGGAAGGGGCCGGTCCGGCGCCCCTGGAATTGGAAGAGGCATACCGGGTCATGGCCAGGAGGCCTAGGGCAAACGAGCCCCCGAGGGCGGTGCTGGTGCGGTTCCAGCGGCTAAGTGATCGAGAGAAAGTCCTGAGGTGGGCTAAAAGGGAGAAAAGCAGCAAGTGGCAGAACTCGACGGTAAGGGTGTACCAGGACTGGAGTGCGGAGGTGGCAAAGCGGCGGGCCCGGTACAACCGGACAAAGGCGGTGCTACACGCGAAAAAGATCAAATTTGGAATGTTGCAACCGGCGCGCTTGTGGGTCACCTACAAGGACCAACATCATTATTTCGAGTCCCCAGAGGAGGCCTGGACCTTTGTACAAGAGGAAAAGTTGGACACGAACTAAAACCTGGGAGCACCGGCGGTCGTAGCCGCCGGGGGACTCTTGATTGTGCAAGTGGCCCTTTTCTTTTTCAGGCCAGGTCGGAACTGGGTAACAGTTTCGTGGAGTGTTTGGGGTGTTTTTTCTCGAACGGTTGACTTTTCTGAATATTTTGAAGGTTTCGAGTTGTTGGGTGTTTCTGTATATTTGTACTGTTGAAATCTCTATTGTGGGTCGTTGGCTTCTTATGGGGTGTTTTTTCCCGTTTCCAATTTCCCTTAGTTATTTACCCCTCTTACCCTTTTTCTTTGGGTGCTTGGGGGGGTTTTTTGGTTCTTTTTTTTCTTTTCGGGTTATGGTTATCTGCGGTTATTTATACTGTTTGATGGAGGGTGATGGTTGGGCACGCGGTTAGTTGATAGTTAGTTAATTATTTTGTTATTTAAGTATGTAGTTAAGTATTTATGTATTTAGTTGCCATTGGGTATTTGTATTTATATCGTTAAGTTGGGGAGACGGGACGGGGGGGAGCGGGTTGATTATGCGGGTCTTTCTCGGGGGTTTTAAGGGGATCTTTCACGGGCGCAGATGGGGTGAACCGGGAGGAGTCGGAATGTGGCAGGAGCAGCCGGGTCAGCGGAGACCAGCTGACTCTCGGGAGTACGATGTGGGGTACATCGCGGCTAGGAGGGGTCCTAGCCAGGGGGGGGGGGGGGGGGAAGGGGGGGGGACTGGGGGGGGACACCGGGTTGCTGCTAGAAAGACCAGGGACGAGAAGGGGAGAGCCGGGGGGGGTGGGGGGGGGGGGCCATCGCTATGGGAAGCGGGTCAGAAAAGAAGGGATGACCCGGGGCGAGCAAGGGACAAGACATGGCTAATCGACAGGGAGTAGGGACGGGTCGCTCTGCGACCCGATTGATCACGTGGAACGTAAGGGGGCTGAATGGGCCGGTCAAAAGATCAAGGGTCTTCTCACACCTGAAGGGACTGAAGGCTGATGTAGCAATGCTGCAGGAGACTCATTTGAGGGTAGCAGATCAGGTCCGCCTGAGAAGGGGGTGGGTGGGACAGGTGTTCCACTCAGGCTTGGATATCAAGAACCGGGGGGTGGCGATTTTGGTGGGAAAGAGAGTGTCGTTTGTGGCGGCAGAGGTGGTGGCAGACAAGGAGGGCAGGTACGTGATGGTGAGGGGTAGGCTGCAGGGAGAGAGTGTGGTACTGGTAAATGTGTATGCCCCGAACTGGGACGACGCGGGTTTTATGAGGCGCCTGCTGGGCCTCATCCCGGGACTGGAGGCAGGGGGCCTGATCATGGGAGGGGACTTTAATACGGTGTTAGACCCTGGGCTGGATAGATCGAGTTCCAGGACGAATAGGAGGCCGGCAGCGGCAGAGGTGTTAAGGGGGTTCATGGAGCAGATGGGAGGGGTAGACCCATGGAGATTTGGTAGGCCTAGGGCGAGGGAGTATTCTTTTTTCTCCCACGTCCACAGAGTGTACTCTAGGATCGATTTTTTCGTATTGAACAGGGGGCTGATACCGAGAGTGCAGGACACGGAGTACTCGGCCATTGCGATATCGGACCATGCACCACATTGGGTGGACGTGGACATGGGGGAGGCGCGGGACCAACGCCCGTTGTGGCGCCTGGATGTAGGGCTGTTGGCGGACGAAGAGGTGTGCAGAAGGGTGAGAACGGGCATTGAGAACTATCTGGGTACGAATGACACAGGTGAGGTGCAGGTGGGGACGGTCTGGGAGGCCTTGAAAGCAGTGATTAGAGGAGAGCTGATCTCCATAAGGGCACACAGAGAGAGGAAGGAGAGGCAGGAAAGGGAGAGGCTGGTGGGGGAGCTCCTAGAAGTAGATAGGAAATATGCGGCGGCGCCAGAGGAGGGGCTATTAAGGGAGCGGCGTAGCTTGCAGGCCAGGTTCGACCTACTGACCACTAGGAAGGCGGAAATGCAGTGGAGAAGGGCGCAGGGTGCGGCGTATGAGTACGGGGAAAAGGCGAGCAGGATGCTGGCACACCAGCTTCGTAAGCGAGATGCAGCCAGAGAGATTGGGGGAGTGAGAGAGAGGGGTGGGGATGTAGTGCAGAAGGGGCAAGAGGTGAATAGGGTCTTTAGGGACTTCTATAGGGAATTGTATAGGTCTGAACCGCCGAAGAGGAGAGGGGGAATGAAGAACTTTCTCGACAAATTGGGGTTCCCAAAGGTACAGGAGGAGCTGGTGGAAGGGTTGGGGGCGCCGATAGAGCTGCAGGAGCTAATTAAAGGGATAGGCCAGATGCAGGCGGGGAAGGCGCCGGGGCCGGATGGGTTCCCGGTGGAGTTTTACAGGAAATTTGTGGACTTGGTGGGTCCAGTGCTGGTGCGAGCCTTCAATGAGGCGCGCGAGGGGGGGGTTCTGCCTCCAACAATGTCGCAGGCCCTGATCTCCTTGATTTTGAAGCGGGACAAGGACCCGGTCCAGTGCGGGTCCTACAGGCCTATCTCCCTCTTAAATGTAGATGCCAAGCTGTTAGCAAAGGTCCTGGCAACCAGGATAGAGGACTGTGTGCCAGGGGTAGTCCATGAAGACCAGACGGGGTTCGTGAAGGGACGCCAACTTAACACAAATGTTCGGAGATTGTTAAATGTGATTATGATGCCAGCAGTGCAAGGGGAGGCGGAGATAGTGGTAGCGCTGGACGCGGAGAAGGCATTTGACAGGGTGGAGTGGGAATACTTGTGGGAGACGTTGGAAAGGTTTGGGTTTGGGGAGGGATTTATCAAGTGGGTAAAACTGCTCTATTCAGCTCCGATGGCAAGTGTGGTAACAAACGGGAGGAGGTCAGAATATTTTGGGCTCCATCGAGGTACTAGGCAGGGATGTCCCCTATCTCCCTTACTCTTTGCATTAGCGATTGAGCCGTTGGCGATGGCACTGAGGGGTTCAGGGGGGTGGAGAGGACTGACAAGGGGAGGGGAGGAACATCGGGTCTCGCTCTATGCGGATGATTTGTTGTTGTATGTGGCAGACCCGGAGGGGGGAATGCCGGAGGTAATGGGGATACTAGCGGAGTTCGGGGACTTTTCGGGATATAAATTAAATCTGGGGAAAAGTGAGGTCTTTGTAATACACCCGGGAGACCAAGGGGAGGGAATTGGGAGGCTCCCCTTCAAAAGAGCAGTTAAAAGTTTTAGGTATTTGGGGGTGCAGGTGGCAAAGAACTGGGGGACCCTACACAAGTTGAACTTTTCCAGACTGGTGGAGCAGATGGAGGAGGAGTTTAAGAGGTGGGACATGGTGCCGCTGTCGCTAGCAGGGAGGGTGCAGTCAGTTAAAATGACGGTCCTCCCGAGGTTCTTGTTTTTGTTCCAGTGTCTGCCCATCTTCCTCCCCAGGGCCTTTTTCAAGAAGGTAACGAGTAGTATCATGGGGTATGTGTGGGCACATGGCACCCCGAGAGTTAGAAGGGTCTTTTTGGAGCGGAGTAGGGATAGTGGAGGGCTGGCGTTACCCAACCTTTCCGGATATTACTGGGCGGCAAATACATCGATGGTACGAAAGTGGATGATGGAAGGGGAGGGGGCAGCCTGGAAGCGCATGGAGAGGGCGTCCTGCGGCAACATAAGCTTAGGGGCACTGGTAACGGCACCATGGCCGCTCCCTCCCACGAGGTATACCACGAGCCCGGTGGTGGCGGCCACCCTCAAGATCTGGGGGCAGTGGAGGCGACACAGGGGGGAAGTGGGAGGTCTGATAGGGGCACCACTAAGAGGGAACCACAGATTTGCGCCGGGAAACACAGGAGGGGGATTCCAGAGCTGGCAGAGGGCGGGTATTAGACAACTGAGGGACTTGTTTATAGAGGGGAGGTTTGCGAGCCTGGGAGAGCTGGAGGAGAAATTTGGGCTCCCCCCGGGGAACACGTTCAGGTACCTCCAAGTGAAGGCATTTGCCAGACGACAGGTAGCGGGGTTCCCCGCGCTCCCCGACAGGGGGGTGAGTGATAGGGTGCTATCAGGGGTCTGGGTCGGGGAGGGGAAGATCTCGGACATCTATAAGATTATGCAGGAGGTGGAGGAGGTACCAGTAGAGGAGCTGAAAGATAAGTGGGAGTTAGAGCTGGGGGAACAGATAGAGGACGGGACATGGGCAGACGCCCTGGAGAGGGTTAACTCGTCGTCGTCATGTGCGCGACTAAGTCTCATTCAATTTAAGGTACTGCATAGAGCCCACATGACGGGGACAAGGATGAGTCGGTTTTTCGGGGGTGAAGACAGGTGTATTAGATGTTCGGGAAGCCCTGCGAATCATGCACATATGTTTTGGGCATGTCCGGCACTGGAGGAGTTCTGGAAGGGGGTGGCAGGGACGGTGTCGAGAGTGGTGGGGTCCAGGGTCAAGCCAGGATGGGGACTTGCGATCTTCGGGGTTGGGGTGGAACCGGGGGTACAGGAGGCGAGGGAGGCTGGAATATTAGCCTTTGCGTCCTTGGTGGCTCGGAGGAGGATCCTGATTCAGTGGAGGGACGAAAGGCCTCCGAGTGTTAACACCTGGTTAAACGACATGGCAAACTTTATCCAATTGGAAAGGATCAAATTCGCCCTGAGAGGGTCGGTGCAGGGGTTTTCCAGGCGATGGCAACCCTTCCTAGACCTCTTGGATCAGAGATAGAAACTGAGGCCATGACAGCAGCAACCCGGGAGGGGAGGGGAGGGCGGGAGGGGGGGAGGGGGGGGGGGGGGGGGGGGGGGGGGGGGAAAACGACGAAGGAAGTACGGTAGCGGCGGTGGCACGGGCAAGGCCTGCCCGAGGACGCTGCTAGAAATGATAAGTTGGTCTGACTGTCGGTTCGCCGGCGGGGGGGGGGGGGGGGGGGGGGAGGGGATGCGCGGGTGGGGGGGGGGGGGGGGATTCTTTTTCTTTTCCTTGTTAAGTAGGGGGGTTTGACTTTGTTTTGTTATAATTTAAATGTAAATGTAGGGGGGGTTAAAATGTTTGTATTTTGAAAAATTCAATAAAAATTATTTAAAAAAAAAAAAACAATACTCCATTAGCTAACCACCTATAAACAAGGAAATGGTTCACAAAATCTATTAGCAGAACAATTAATCTGAAAATCAATAATTACCTCACTTTTATGACACCTTAATCATAGCTCAAGCAGTCATACTGTCTGTAAGGATCTTAATCCAGGTTTTAATAACATTACTGCAAAAAAATGGATAAAAGATAACAATTTCTTACATTCATCACATACCTCACCTTTGTCTGCATGAAGTTTCAACTGCCACATGTCCGTCTAGTCCAACACGCTATCCAAGTCCTCCTGAACTCTATCAATATGTTTCTTATTGTTCTTAACCTTTCCCAGTTTTTTGTTGTCTGCAAGTTTTGAAATTATGCCCTGTACACCAAAATGATGTATATATATCAAGGGAAGTAGTGGTCCTTGTATGATTATAAACTTTCCTTCAGTCCAAAAACAACCGGTCACCACTACTATCCATTCACTGCCACTCAGTCAACGTCAGATCCATGCCATAAATTTCCCTTTTATTCCCTGAGCTTTAATTTTGCTGATAGGCCTATTGTGTGGCACTTTATTAAACGTCTTTTGAAAATCCAATACAGGCCACAGCAATGCATTATCCTCATTAATCCTCTATTGTTACCTCAGGGGAAAAAGACAAAACAATTTAGTTAAACACACTTCACTTTTGCCAAATCCCGGCTGGGTTTCCTTAATTAATCCACCTGAACCCAAATTAATTTTCTCCTGGGCATTTGCTTCTATAAGCGTTCCCACCACTGAGGTTAAACTGATTGGCCTGTAGAGTTGCTAGACTTATCCTTCCATGTCCTATTTGAACAAGGATGCAACATTTACAATTCTTCAGCCCTGTAAGCTAAGGAGGATTGGATATTTATGCCCGTACTTCCCCCAACATCCTCAGATGCATCACCTCTAGTCCTCATAATTTAGCAACGTTAACTCCAGCATACATTTTTGTCCCTCCTCTTCATCAGGTTTTAGCCCATCCAAAATCTGGGGGCTGGATTCTTCCGCCCCGCTCGCCGTGAGAACGCCACGGGCGAGACGCCGACAATGGAAAAATCCATTGACCTCAGACGGGATTCTCCGATTGCCAGGAGGACGTGGCCGGAGAATCCCGCCCTGGAAATCTGGTACCTTATTCTCCACTATGACTTTTGTAAGGATCCTCCTATAACCTTGTTTCCCTTGTGTATTCACTTTATCTGTTATTCTTTGCTATTATACCTTTTGTGCTTGGCCAGTTGTTGAAAATTATGCCTTTCCGATGGCCTACACTTTTAATTTTTAAACAATTACTGAAGTTGCAGCCCCCCCCCCCCCCCCCCCCCCCACGGCAGATGTGCTATTCGTTTGGTCTCTGAAGACCCCCGTTATCAGTGCTATTTGGTCCGGCCCAGTGGGGGATGTTCTGCCAAATTCAGACATGTTGTAGAGGGAACCACACTTCTTCTTTTCATATAGGCCTGAAGAGACACAGTTAACCTCTCTGTCTCCTGATGAACACTCTTTTGATTAATACGCCAAAGAGTGATTTTCAGAAGCTATGTCTTGACGAGCACTGGGGATTGGCCACTCCTATCAATGCGACTGTAAATAGATGGGCCCTTAACTGGGAAAGATGAAGGCAGCTAGGTTACTCCCTCAAATTGTTTCCCTTACCTTGCAATGCATGGCTAATCTGGAAACAATGAGTGGGATTTTCCATCATCCCCCACCCGCGGCCTGCTTTGAGGTAGTGGAGATGGCCCGACTTTGACCGGTGGTCAGATCTTCCGGTCCCACCATTGTCAACGTGTCTTCCTATTGCTCAAACCCTCTGCTGCCGGGGAACCAGAGGGTGGGTCGCCATCAGGAGCACTGGAAGATCCCACCAGGAGGAACGGCCGGAAGATTTCAGTCTGCCTTCTTCAGGATTTGGCCAGTTCGCTCCCTCATTTAAAAAAAATAAATTTAGAGTACCCAATTCATCTTTTTTCCCCAATTAAGGGGCAATTTTAGCGTGGCCAATCCACCTAAGCTGCACATCTTTGGGTTGTAGGGATGAGACTCACACAAACAGGGGAGAATGTGCAAACTCCACACGGACAGTGACCCGGGGCCGGGATCGAACCCGGATCCTCGACGCCGTGAGACAGCAATGCTACCCACTGCATCACCGTGCAGCCCTAGTTCGCTCACTCATAACAATATCAAGTAACTAATAATCACTTCATAGTACATAACGTAGCGTTCTTATGGTGCATATGGATAACATTTCTGTCTCTGAACCAGAAGCTCTGGGTTTGAGTCCCACTCCAAGACTTGATGGCCAAGCAAGGTGAGTTCATAACGTGCAAATCCTTCCAGCACATGCCAATAGCTTGTGGTAAGAGGGATAGAAATTCCTGGGTCAGCCATGTGATGGAAAGAAAATGTAAGCCTTTACCGTAACTATTTATAGCTCCAGACTATAACAAGCGTGTAAAAGTGCATGTTGCCACAGCAACTCGTACTTCTTGTGGGGGTGGGGGCAGTTGGTTGGACGGCCGGTGTGGGTCAGACTGATGCCAAGAGCAAGGGTTCAATCCCCATTCTGGTTGGGTAGATTAGGGACGTGCCTCTTTGCTGTGGTGGCGATTGCAATGCTATGGGTCAGGCAGGAAATTAAGAAGAAGAAGAAAGAGGACAGAACTTGAGTATTGCTGTTGAAGCTTTTCACCTTGCACTCATCAGAACTGATGCAAGAATATCAAATTTCAAAGGGAGCAACAATGTAGAAAACTCAGAACAACATGCCTATCATTAGATAGGATTCCACAATTGGACAGCACTTGCTCAACAATCCCAAATATGTAAAGAATTACCCTAACAATCAAGGGGCTGGTTTAGCTCGGTTAGCTAGACAGCTGGTTTGTGATGCAGAACAAGGCCAGCAGCGCGGGTTCAATTCCCATACCAGCTGAGAATTCAGAATTCTCCCTCTGTGTACCCAAACAGGTGCCGGAATGTGGTGACCAGGGGCGTTTCACAGTAACTTCATTGCAGTGTTAATGTAAGCCTACTTGTGACAATAAAGAAAGATTATTTTATTATAATTCAAGATTATTAGTCGGGCTTGCAATGTGGTTCACTTACGCTTGCTGGAAGCTATACATATGAATACACATATTCATATGCAGTGGCATGTCCAGTTATTGCACCGTTTTTGAATTAAACAAAAGCAAGAGGGATAATGGTGCGTTCTGCATGACAATGTCTAAGCTAATCACAATTAACTTGCCAACCAATCAGCACCCTTTTCCCATGAAGTACAAATTTTTTCTCCCTTTGAAATTTGGCGATCTTGTATCTGTCCTGACGAGTGAAAGACTAAAAGTTTGAACAGGATGTCTCTTTTATCAGCAATATCAAGTCACACTCGACACTCCCCTGTCCCGAGAATATCTGCTCAGTTATTCTTTCAGTTGATCTATCAGTTGAGGAGAGGGCTGTAGGTGGTGACCAGCAGAAGATCACCCTAACTTTACTTAACTTGAAGCCATGAGGATTCACAGGGTCTGAAGTTAATCTTCTCAGGGACCCTCCCACACCACGGTATAGCACTGTGACCTCTTCTGGGAGCTCTGTTTTACTAATGGACAGGACAAAGCCAGGGATGGTGATGAAGGAATCTAGGTTGTTGGCTGATGGATATATATATAAATTACTATGTCAGACAGTTGCTTGACCTGTCTAAGAGATAACTCTCCTGGATGCTAATGAGGGTGAATTTGACCATTAAGGTTCAGTCATGTTGGGTTGGAATCACATGTAGGCTAGATCGTGGGGGTGGCGGGTTCTTTCCTTTGAAGCTTATCAGTGAATCAGTTGGGTGTTTATGCTATTTTCCTCGTGGTACCCCGCATATATATTCAATTCAACTTCACAACATGCTGCGGTGAGATTGAAATCATAATTTATGGCTTGCCAAATGGGTGTAGGTATTAATGTTCTACCTAACTTAACCTTCTTCTGTCCAAGTGGATGTGGTTCATTTGTTAACTCATGCAGAATTCAGACTGTGGCAATATCAATGGAGAAGATGTGATCATGACTTGTACCATGGTTGTTTTTCCCCCTCAAAACAGACTCTTGGAGAACCTGTTCTCCTGATATCCCTAGTTTATGTGGCCGAACTCAGCATCGACTTTGAATGAAACCCTCACGCCTTCCTACTCAATGCCTCAATGAGCCGTGTATTTACTCACCGAGCCATTATGGGTTTTCACAGTAATTTCATTGCAGTGCTAATGTAAGCCTACTAATAAAGATTATTATTATTATAAGGGGGCCATCCGAAATATTATGCACCTCAGTTTGAGGGAGCTAGGGCTTTTCTTACTGGAGCGAAGAGGGCAGAGAGGTGACTTGATAGAGGTGTACAAGGTGATGAGAGTCATGGATAGAGTACATAGCCAGAGAGTTTTCTCCAGGGCAGAAATGGCTGTCGCAAGGAGATATAATTTTTTAAAAAAACTTAGAGTACCCAATTCATTTTTTTCCAATTAAGGGGCAATTTAGCGCGGCCAATCCACCTAGCCTGCACATCTTTGGGTTGTGGGGGCGAAACCCACGCAAACACGGGGAGAATGTGCAAACTCCACACGGACAGTAACCCAGAGCCGGGATCGAACCTGGGACCTCGGTGCCATGAGGCTACAGGGTTAACCCACTGCGCCACCGTGCTGCCCTAAGTGGATATAATTTTAAGGTGATTGGAGGAAGATATGGGGAGATGTCAGAGGTCGGTTCTTTACACAGAGAGTGGTGGGTGCGTTGAATGTACTGCCAGCGAAGGTGATGGAGTCAAAGTCTTGAGGGACATTTAAGCGACATCTTGGACAGGCACATGGACAGCAGTAAATTGAAGGGGTGTAGATTAGGTTGATCTTAGATTAGGATAAATGGTCGGTACAACACCGTGGGTCAAAGGGCCTGTACTGAACTCTTCTATGTTCTACAAATACAGCAACGTAATCACCATTTCACCCAGAACTCAAAATTCTGAAGCTTCCTTGAAGATTGAAGTGAGAGAAGCTCTTCTTAGCTTCCAGAAGTTTCCACCACTGCTTCATTTCCACCACCCCCTTGCACCACCAACCACCCCAGCCCCCACCCTCCACCCACCCTTCCATGGGTCACCCTCTGTCTAACCCCCCTTCATTCTTCCATTCAGTGTGGAACAGAGTGTGATGCCTGGCGTAAAATAGTTCAGGAAAATAGTTTTAAATATTTAACTGGCTCAATGTCAGGACTGTCTCAATGAGTTGGCTGAAATTCCTTGAGAAAATACTGTTTAAAGCAACCGAAGATAGGTTTGTATTCAGAAAAACCTCAAGTAAGTTGACGTACAATGAACTCTTATAATGTGATGTTTGGGCCACATCCAACATTCAAGTTATAACAAAGGATGTATTATAATCCAGATCTCCTTTCTTGTATATATCTGGCCTCTCCTCTTGCCAAGTCGATTGAGTCACTACTTATCATTGTCCGTGGTGTATTTTGTCTAATTTAGTTTCTCAAATCTTTGTCTGCTTCATAGACTTTCCACTCTGCTATCTGTAATTGCATAATTTAGATACCGATTTGAAAAAGAGAAAATGAAAACCAGGAGGCTACTCATGCTCTTTGGTGGACGTGGAAGGGCTCTCCGAAGTTAGAGAACATTTTCAGCCGGCTTCATCAAAACAACAAAGTGTCCTGTTTAGTGGAAAACCATTCAGTTTTCAACAGTGTTGAAGTTAGCAGGGAAATAATTCTGTGGCTGCGGGGCTTCCACTCGTCACTCTGACCTGGCACCCGACCCTGTCCCTACATTCTGGTGAAGGGTCATTTAAACTGTAGTGCCGGCTGCCCAAATCTGTGCCAGTGGAACCTGATTGCCAACCATTATTGCCTCTGGGAGAGAGGCAGTCTATCATTCTAAAGGGGGGAGATAAGGCCGCTTGCCCCTAAGACCTCAGGCTGACAGAAACGATTTGGTCAATTGTCTAACAGCAATGCCCCAAACTGAATGAAAATCAATCCTATTGAATGATAGCCAAAGAATTTCCAATAATACCTTCTCTTCCAACTCCTGTAACCGTTACTTCTAAAGTTTCTAAGTATTTATCCTTGCTCAACACTCCCACCCACTCCCTGATCTACATGCTGCTTATTGCTAACAGTTCCCGTATGTCCGCCGTCAATCCCCAGCTGTGCCAGAGTGCCACATCCCTCAAACCCGTCATCGATTTGGTACTTCGCGGCTGCTTGTCCAACATCCAGACTTAGGTGAGCCTCAATTTTCTTTGTTTTTTTTTAAATTTAGAGTACCCAATTATTTTTTCCAATTAAGGGGCAATTTAGCGTGGCCAATCCACCTATCCTGCACATCTTTTGGGTTGGGGGGGCGAAACCAACGCAGACACGGGGAGAATGTGCAAACTCCACACAGACAGTGACCCAGGGCCGGGATTCGAACCCGGGTCCTCAGCGCCGTAGGCAACAATGCTAACCACTGTGTCACCGTGCTGCCCTCAATTTTCTTTGTTAAACATTGGGATCCTTAAAACCATTGACTTCAGCCCCTGCCACAAACACTGTGCCCTTTCCACTGGTGCAATCCTTCGCCCAGGCCACAGCCATTCTAGGCCATTGGGCCCATCAAGTCCATGCCAAATGCCTGCTGGAGCAAGTCAGCTAGTCCCTTTCCCCATTGCCCTTTAACGTAAGGTGTGGGACTGTCAATAAATGAGGGCCTGGTGTTGCATTCACAGGGACCATAGTTGTAGAACATAGAACATAGAACGATACAGCGCAGTACAGGCCCTTCGGCCCTCAATGTTGCACCGACATGGAAAAAAAAACTAAAGGCCATCTAACCTACACTATGCCCTTATCATCCATATGCTTATCCAATAAACTTTTAAATGCCCTCAATGTTGGCGAGTTCACTACTGTTGCAGGTAGGGCATTCCACGGCCTCACCACTCTTTGCGTAAAAAACCCACCTCTGACCTCTGTCCTATATCTATTACCCTTCAATTTAAGGCTATGTCCCCTCGTGATAGCCACCTCCATCCGCGGGAGAAGGCTCTCGCTGTCCACCCTATCTAACCCTCTGATCATTTTGTATGCCTCTATTAGGTCACCTCTTAACCTTCTTCTCTCTAACGAAAACAACCTCAAGTCCATCAGCCTTTCCTCATAAGATTTTCCCTCCATACCAGGCAACATCCTGGTAAATCTCCTCTGCACCCGTTCCAAAGCTTCTACGTCCTTCCTATAATGGGGCGACCAGAACTGTACGCAATACTCCAAATGCGGCCGTACTAGAGTTTTGTACAACTGCAACATGACCTCATGGCTCCGGAACTCAATCCCTCTACCAATAAAGGCCATCACACCATAGGCCTTCTTCACAACCCTATCAACCTGGGTGGCAACTTTCAGGGATCTATGTACATGGACACCGAGATCCCTCTGCTCATCCACACTACCAAGAATTTTACCATTAGCCAAATATTCCGCATTCCTGTTATTCTTTCCAAAGTGAATCACCTCACACTTCTCCACATTAAACTCCATTTGCCACCTCTCAGCCCAGCTCTGCAGCTTATCTATGTCCCTCTGTAACCTGCAACATCCTTCCGCACTGTCTACAACTCCACCGACTTTAGTGTCGTCTGCAAATTTACTTACCCATCCTTCTGCTCCCTACTCTAGGTCATTTATAAAAATGACAAACAGCAACGGCCCCAGAACAGATCCTTGTGGTACGCCACTCGTAACTGAACTCCATTCTGAACATTTCCCATCAACCACCACTCTCTGTCTTCTTTCAACTAGCCAATTTCTGATCCACATCTCTAAATCACCCTCAATCCCCAGGCTCCGTATTTTCTGCAATAGCCGACCGTGGGGAACCTTATCAAACGCTTTACTGAAATCCATATACACCACATCAACTGCTTTACCCTCGTCCACCTGTTCAGTCACCTTCTCAAAGAACTCGATAAGGTTTGTGAGGCATGACCTACCCTTCACAAAACCATGCTGACTATCCCTAATCATATTATTCCTATCTAGATGATTATAAATCGTATCTTTTATAATCCTCTCCAAGACTTTACCCACCACAGATGTTAGGCTCACCGGCCTATAGTTACCGGGGTTATCGCTACTCCCCTTCTTGAACAAAGGGACCACATTTGCTATCCTCCAGTCCTCTGGCACTATTCCTGTAGCCAATGATGACCTAAAAATCAAAGCCAAAGGCTCAGCAATCTCTTCCCTGGCTTCCCAGAGAATCCTAGGATAAATCCCATCAGGCCCCGGGGACTTATCTATTTTCACCTTGTCCAGAATTGCCAACACTTCTTCCCTACTCACCTCAATGCCATCTATTCTAATAGCCTGGGTCTCAGCATTCTCCTCCACAATATTATCTTTTTCCTGAGTGAATACTGACAAAAAGTATTCATTTAGTATCTCGCTTATCTCCTCAGCCTCCACACACAACTTCCCACCACTGTCCTTGACTGGCCCTACTCTTACCCTAGTCATTCTTTTATTCCTGACATACCTATAGAAAGCTTTTGGGTTTTCCTTGATCCTACCTGCCAAAGACTTCTCATGTCCTCTCCTTGCTCGTCTTAGCTCTCTCTTTAGATCCTTCCTCGCTTCCCTGTAACTATCAAGCGCCCCGGAGGCTGGGGATTGAGGGTGATTTAGAGATGTGGATCAGAAATTGTGTGAGACAATCACAGACAGCCCAGCTGGAAAGCGGATGTATTGGTTGCCTCTCTCCATCGTTCTGCTCTTCCAGCACCTCCCTTTTTCCCTTCCTCCTCCTCCCTTCTCCTCAGCCTCTGGCAAGGGCTGTGCTCTCATGATGGTGAGATCCTGCAGGATATAGAACCATGACACATTTCGGGCCACTCCAGGCTGGTCCAGGTTGCAGAACCATCGCATAAATGCTGCCAGGATAGTGGCAATTCATCGAGATCATGTGCTGAGCATGGGCGCACACCGACTGCACATTTAGGGAGAGGAACCCTCTACAGCTGTGGTACAAGCGTACATTTAGGTGCGATACCCATAAAGGCATGCGTATGCTGTGGATGGTATCCCGCACCTTGGCGAAGCCTGCTGTCTTATCAAAGCTCTGTGCATGCCTGACTCCGTGTCTTTGACCAGAAAGAAATACTTACATTTTTATAGCAGCTTTTATAACCACAGAATGGTCCGCAGCACTCTACAGCCAAGGAAGTGCTTTTGAAGTGTAGTCACTGTTGTAATGTAAAAAACACCGCAGCCAATTTGTACACAGTGAGGTCCCACAAACAGCAATGTGATAATAACCAGATCATCTGTGTTTTGTGATACTGATTGAAGGGTAAAATGAGGGAGAGAATGCAGCGTATTTTCCTGGCATAAAGAGCATCAGTCATCAATGTTGTTCAGCGATGGTCAGTGATTTGGCAGATGTTAGTGATACCACTTTCCGAAGGCTGGAAGGATCCCAAAGTCAAGAAACTCATGGTCTCAGTCACCTTCACCGTCACCAGCAGTGTGATTCTTGCCCTGCTCTGAGGCAGTGGTTTAGCCTTTAACAGCTGACAGATTTCATGAGCACGTCCTGCATAAAATAGAAATGATGTACACACAGTTCCTGCTTTACTGAGGGAAGACAAATGCTCACTGAAAACCCAATGTAGATAAGGCCACCCACTGAGAGCGCTTGCCTCTCCCTTTCTCCGCACTCTGAGCAGCTTGCCCTCTTCTCTTTTGCCCCTCCTTCCTCCCTGCGGGTTGGGGGGGGGGGGGGGGGGATTGTAATAATAGCGTCCACGATTGGGATCAAATGGTCTGATCCTGAGTCCTTAAAGTGAAAGCCAAGGCAATGTCCATGTACAGCGCCGCCCCCTGTCAACATCACCAACCGTAAACAGCAATAGAAAACTCGCCGCATGTCAACAAACTTAGACAGGGCCAGCGGGAACCAATCAGTAATTCAATTGAATGGACTTGACCATCCCTTTGAACAAACAATAACCGGGGGTCTGACCTGCTGCTGAGCACATGTTCAGTTCTGAGTGTTGAAGGGAGGACATTAACCAGAAAAGTGAGATCCAAAATGGCAGCTCTGACATCAAATCAGCATTCAACGCCAACTGTCATCACCACCTGCCTTCTCTGCATAACTCCAGCGCCGCCACTAACATCCGTGCTGATGAGACCATCAATTCACGCGACACGTGGTTAGAAGTGAACAGTGGTTTTAATCGTCTTACAACAGAGCCTGCCTGTGACAAGATGAACTCCAGATGAACTGGCAGGCAGGCTCTCAGCATCGACCTTTATACTTCCGGCTAGGGGAGGAGCCATGGGTGGAGCCCTGGGAAGGAACCAAGGGTGGAGCCCAGTACAAGCTCCTCATCTCCCCCTATGGGTAGAGCCACGCAACTACACGTGATCTACTACAAGTACAGGCTCAACACATGTTGTACAATACAGTGTGGATTATTAGTGTTTATAATTCACCACACGCGCTAATGCCATTCCAAAATGGTGTCCAGTAAAGGTTGCACTGGAAGTGTGTGCGTGCAGTTCAGACACCATTTTGATACCAAAAACAGCACCTATAGCACTGAAGATACAACATTGTATTTTGTGGCCAATAAGTTATTACATTTCAATTGTGCTGAATATCTTTTGTCGACTGCTTTCCAAACTAACTAATCTTACTTTTTCAATAATATTTCCTTGGTTTCTCTCCATTACATACTAATGTGTTGTCACTATATGCACTTAATGTTTCTAACACCTTATCGTGGTTGGTAATCCCTACTGATCTATATATTCTATCATTCAATTCCTATGAACACAATTATTCCTTTCTTTTGATGTTCTTACTAATTTTAGGATCAAGCTGCCCTTTGCCGAGGCAGTGGTGTAGTGTATTATCACTGGACTAGTAAACCAGAAACCCACGATAATGCTGGGTTCGAATTCTGCCACTGCGGAGGACGAAATTTGATTTCAATAAAAATCTGGAAATTAAGCCTAATGCTGACCATGAAACCATTGCCGATCATCGTAAACACTCATCTGGTTCACTAATGTCCTTTAGGGAAGGAAATCTGGTCAATGTGGTTGATTCTTAACTGCCCCTTGAAGCCAGCGACGCCCACGCCCTATGAACAAATTTTTAAAAAACACACCGGCGAGTTCATAGAATCATTGAATCTCTACAGTGCCAAAGGAGGCCATTCAGCCCATTGAGCCTGCACTGGCCTTCTGAAAGAACACCCCAGCTTGGCCCACACCCAGCCCCTATCCCTGTAAACCCACCTAAACTGCACATCCCTGGACACCAATGGGCAATTTTATATTGGCCAATCCATCCAACCTGCACGTTTTTGGACTGTGGGAGGAAACTGGAGCACCCGGAGGAAACCCACGTAGTCACGGGGCAGAAAGTAGAAACTCCACACAGACAGGAATTGAACCCGGGTCCCTGACGCTGTGAGGCAGCAGTGCAAACCACAGTGCCACCATTGTGATCTGATGAACGAAAGGTTAGGGGCAGCAGATTCAATAGAAACTCTCAGAAGGGAATTAATCCATGAAACACATACATGAAATACATACACATAATTGCCACACTGATACATAAAACACATACAGATACATGAAACCCAAACTTCACATATGAAACGCGTATCGATACATGGAAAGGAATCATCAGCAGCACTATGAGAAAATGCAGGTGAATGGAACTAATTCGAGCATACTTTCAAAAAGCATGATGGGCTGTATGAATCTGATTCTTACAACAATTACTGGAGTTTTAAAATTTGAATAAATGTCAGCTAAAATCAAAAGTGCCAAATGTTATGCACATTACTCAAGAAATATATGTGGCATTTTTCGTTTGAATGTCTGGCTTGACTCTTCCCTCGGGTTAATATCAAAGATAACTGAACTGAAGTCCTGACAATACATGAATGACGTTAATCGAGGGGCAAAGATATTGAATATGACTAGTTTCAACTCTTTATGTGTCATGACCGAATTGAAGCAATCGCTGCCAAGCTAAAACGAGACAAACATGTTTTGGCTGTTGATTATAATGTTATGGGCTGGATTCTTCCTTTGGGAGATCCTGGGTGGGATTCTCCAATTCCCCAGCAGTGCGCCGTTCTCCAGTGGTGGGATTCTCTCTTCTCGCCACTTGACACCCCCTGCCGTTGGGAAACCCCTGGATGGGGGTGTGCTGCCAGTGGAAAAAGAGAATGCCAACAGCCGTAGACTCTGGCCTATGTTCCCGCCGGAACGCGTGCAATTCGTGTTCCCGCTGGGGGTGCTGTTTGAACTGAATTCAGGAGACGTAAATGGGCCAGCACTCTGCCTACGTGAATTGCAAATAATTCCCTGCCCCGCTGGCGTCTGATTCGCTGGGGCTGGAATTTGTGTCAAAGAGGCTGACAAGCTTGGGTCTCCTCAGGGTGCTCCGGCTTCCTCCCACAGTCCAAAGATGGATTGGCCAAACATTAGATGGGGTTATGGAGTTATTGGGATGGGGCAGGGGAGTGGGCCTAAGTAGGGTGCTCTTTCAGAGGGTCGGTGTAGACTCGATGGGCTGAATGGCCTCCTTCTGCACTGTAGGGATTCTATGATAATAGGCCTGAGCTCCAAAAGACAGGAGGGGGAGTCGCTGACCTTAAGGCCTATACCCCAGCCGAGGAGAGGGCCAAGCAACCCGCCGACCAGGCCAAGTAGAGGGCAATAGCTGAGATGGAGGTTGGCATGCGGCATCATGCAACGCTGATGTCCCATTAACAAGTGAGTCACCCCTCTCCCACAGACCACTCCTTCTCAAGATCTCACCATGTAGTTTGCCTTTTGTCTTACAGGATAACCAACAGGCGAGGCTGGGCTGTCCGGGTTTGCTGCCCCAGCCATGTCCCTGGCACACCCCGGAGCACCAATCCGGGGAAGACACCGACTTCTCATCACTGCTGCCACTTGTGCCCTCACCATTGCAGAGACTATCGCCACGGTGGGGCATTTTAGTGATGTGGCTCCTGGGTCACCACCTGGTGTGCACGTCGTACATGCTGCAGCACATCAGGTGGAGGCAGGGACTCCCAAGAGAGCAAGCAGTCGGAGGGCTGCCCGATCCCAGGAAATACCTGGCGTCCAGACAGGTGTCGCGTTGCTGAAAAGTATGATCCCATCACTGGTGCAGATGCAGAGCACGAATCTTCAGCAGTGAGTATCAGCAACATTCCAGTGCCTGCAAGCTCAGCTGGTGGAGTCCAACTGCCTTCAGGCAGAGGACATGCTGCTGACAATGTGTGGTAGCCAGGCCAACACTGAACGGGTGGCAGCTACAGTGGGAAGGCCTAAGGTAAGAAGTAAAAGCCATGGGTCATGATGTTCATGGCACACTGTGGACAGCGTGGGACACACGGTGCTGTCAATTGATGAGGCGCAGGATCGGATGGCCCAGTCACATCACACATGTCCCAGGCGCTGATGGACATTGCAGCAGTGCTCCAGAACATGGCCCAGTCAGAAAAGGGTCATGGCTGAGGACATTGTGAGCATTGGCTGGGAGATGACTGACCATTGCCAGTCACAAAGGGACAATTGCCAATCTCAGAGCACCACGATTGAGGGCATCAAGACCATGGCTCAGACAAGGACTGGAAGCACAAGCTGATGTTGGCACCTCCGGCACTCACTATGGCTTCAGCTGTGACACATGGAGTAGCCCAGGGGCCAATGTGCAACCCAGGGAGGAGGAAGTGATGGGTCCCATGCCGGCGCCTCCCGCAGGGGAGTTTCTTGACACTTCAGCGCTTCTGAATCTCTCCCCACCCCACCTGGCACTGGCGCATCTGATGGGCAGAACAGGCGGGCACATTGTCATTAGAACATAGAACATAGAACAGTACAGCACAGAACAGGCCCTTCGGCCCTCGATGTTGTGCCGAGCCATGAGCACCCTACTCAAACCCACGTATCCACCCTATACCCGTAACCCAACAACCCCCCCCTTAACCTTACTTTTTAGGACACTACGGGCAATTTAGCATGGCCAATCCACCTAACCCGCACATCTTTGGACTGTGGGAGGAAACCGGAGCACCCGGAGGAAACCCACGCACACACGGGGAGGACGTGCCGACTCCACACAGGCAGTGGCCCAGCCGGGAATCAAATCTGGGACCCTGGAGCTGTGAAGCATTTATGCTAACCACCATGCTACCGTGCTGCCCCAAATTCCGGTGTCATTGTGACACCGGAATGTCAGCCGGGCCCATCCATACCCAGGCCTCCAACGGATGGCCGGCAAAGGCAGCGTAGTTCAGAGGGTGAGAGATGCAGCAGGCCGCCTCAACTTCTGATGTGCTAACTGGAGAAACACATAGAAGGAGCGGTAGAGCAGATAAGACAACAAAGGTAGATGACACTTAAGTTGGCAGGGGTGCAGTATATAGAAGATAGTTTGCGGTAAGGGCACATCACTGTTCAGTCACCATTAAACATTTTTGCTCCACCAGTCCGACTTGCCTCCAGCCTCTATCTGACGGGTGTGAAGGATGGACTGGGGCTGAGTGTAGAGCATCTGCTGGGTGGGGAGGTGGGGGTAGGGTGCGTGGTTGGGCCGGGCTAAAGCCCCATGACACATGACACATCTCATGGTTTACACCCTCATCGAGAAGTGGCAGGGCATGGGGGCAGCTGTGAGGATGCCTTGAATGACAGCATCAGTCAGTGAGACCCAACCATTCCCCACCCACTCCCCAAGACATATGGGCTCATGAGAAGGTTGGCCAGGAGACATGCAGGGAATGAGGAGCACCAGAGCTCATCTCACAGCGAGTTGTTGCCATCCTCCGTCCCGTGGACAAGATAGGTTGATACGGCCAACCCAAGGCCAACGCCCTGTGGTGAGGCTGGATGACCCTCGGAGGGGAAGAGGGGAGCTGTGGTACTGGGAAGGAATGGAATGCTAAGGGGAAGGTGGACTGAAGGATTAAGGGGCAGGGAACGTGGAGTGAAAGACTTAGGGGCAGTGAAAGGGTGAGAGTTTAATGGGAAACGAAGCAACAGAGAATGTCAGCAAGGTAAGTATTCTCTTCACCATCCAAAGCCACTAGGTTACATGGTCACCCTGAGTTGTATTGCTGCGCCGCCCTCAACAGAATCCCCATCCTTCACCCGATCCCTTCGATGTGTTGTCAATCGCACTGCACCGCTGTCCCTGTCAGTGAGTGGCACCGGGCCTGTGATGTGGGGACCATCTACCCACACCGCCTGTCCCCGGCAACAAGGGTAGGTGGCTGTCGCAATCCATGTCAGTGATAGGCTCTGCGGCACCTGTCCTGTTGGCCCCAGAGGGGTCTAATTATGGGTCTCCTCGTAGGTGAGCCGTGTGTTATCCCACCAGCAGGGTGGCAACTGCTTGTGTGCTGGAGATGGTCAACCTGTGCTGCCATTCAGCATTATGCTTCGAGGCTTGTGTGTGGGCAGGGACTCCAGATGGGGCTGAGCGAGGGAACTGTGCATTGACAGCTTAGCTGCAGTGTGATATGGAGCCTGGGTGTAACACAGAGAGCTGGTCAGATTTCCTGGCCAGGGACAGGGTGGATGGGAGCAGGGGGTTGTGGGCAGGCAGGGCTTGGAGACAGCAAGGTGGTCCTGAGGGGAGGGTTGCCTGATAGTGTCCCTGGTGAGGTTTCTGCCCTGAGAGGGGCAGTGAGCCAGGGAGGGTGCCAAGGTCCGAGATGCATGTGCCCTTTGTTTGGGGTGAGCTCTGCTATTGCCCTGCTTCCCCTGCAGTGGGGCTGAGCTTCTGATGAGTGCACTGAGGAGTGGCAGCACTTGCTGGGCCGATAGCTGAACTTGGCCAAGCCCATCTCATTAATGATTCAGCTGGGATCTGAGGTTTCCAGAGGGAAGGCCTGGGTGGGTGTCCACATGATAGGCTCTCTGAGCATTTCCAGGACACAGTGAGCAGTCAGCAGTGTGAGCAGCCAGGAGCCTGTACGTTGCACCAATGGGGTGCATTTAAAAGACAGACTGCAGCAACGGCAGTCAGAGACAGGCCACCCCGATGCCGAGGGAGACGCCTCGAGTCCAGGGACCTGGCACCAAGTCCATCCCTGCAACTCCCAGCGGTCCAGGCAGACACCCCCAGCAAGGCCGAAGGTTTTGAGAGTTTAAAAAAAATATATAAATTTAGAGTATCCAATTTGTTTTTCCAATTAAGGGACAATTTAGCATGGCCAATTCATCTACCCTGTTTTCATCTTTTTGGGTTGTGGGTGTGAGACACACACAGACATGGGAAGAATCTGCCAACTCCACATGGACAGTGACCCAGGGCCAGGATTGAACCCGGGTCCTCGGCGCAGTGAGGCAGCAGTGCTAAGCACTGCGCTACCGTGCTGCCCCCTTTGAGAGTTCTCTTACCTACTCGTTCCCCCTCAACAGCCATGGCGCTCAGGCCCTTCTTGTAACTATTGCACCAAGTCATGCCCCACTTGAGAGGGGTGGAGCCTACAGAGAGGTGGAGCATGTGGTGTCCAACCGGCTAATCGCAGTCAAATCCATGCAAATGAGGGACTGCGTGGGGCCACCGATGCGGGACGTGAACCTCACTGCTGCTGTGAGGCGGGGGGGGGGGGGGGGGGGGGGGGGGGGCAGGAGAATCGCTTCACAATCAGTGGCGGGCGCAAATCCCGATTTTTGCTCCCCTCGATACTCTCCGCCCAATCGCGATTCTCGCTGCCAGCATCGGAGAGTAGAGAATCCCTCCTAATATCTATTAAGGGGAAGAGAATGTACCCAATACAGCTGGCAGGTTACTCAAGATTGCAACCACAGACAAAGACAACTTCAGGCTTTTAAAAACTTGTTCATAGGACCTGGGCACCGCTGGCAAAGCCAACATTTATTTGCCCAATCCTAATTGCCCTCGAGAAGGTTGTGGTGAGCCACCTTCTGGAAGTGCTGCCGCCCGTGTGGCGCAGGTACAGCTGTTGCTGCAGAAGGTGCTTCAGACTTTTGGTCGAGCAACAGTGAAGAAAGGGCACCATATTTGCATTAAAGTTGATGACCGAGAGGGAACCATATACCTGTTTGCAAGTTAGTAATTGGCTGAAACATGACAATTGCATTAGAGTAAATTGGTCTTAAACTTTCAGAAGGGTAGTACGAGACAGATTTCAAGACAAGCAATGTGTGATCTACCCTTAGATTCTGGAGGGGAACTGAAGGTGTTAACTTCAGATTTATTCAAGATACAGTTAGACAGTAAATCAGTCCTACAAGTTTTCTGTTGACGGTATGCGCTAAGATGAGCTGTTTATCTCACTCTGATGCCTACAAGTTTACCAGTTTCTGACTCTAACCCCTGCTTCACCCTCCCGTCTCACAGCCAATGGTGATATTATTAAAGTGCTGAATAGGGTGATGGGAAACAGTGCAAAGGATTTTCTGATGGGAAGTTAGCATGGTATGTTTTTTGTGCCCCTTTCTGACATGGCTGTTGCTCACGCCAGCAGATTTTTTTTCCTGGGGTCAGGGTAGAGTGAATGATTTTTCCAGACTTTCGATTGGACCTCGACCCCCAGAAGGGAGTCTGGGTGGGAGGAGTGACCCTATCAGCAACAGCAGCCAGGATGTCTGGTGGAACAGCTGAGGAGGAATCCAGATGTTTACATCTGTGGACATTTAACTAGTTATGCTGATGTTCAGGCTAATGCAAACGAGATGGAAATGACGAATTTGGAGCAAATAAGAAAAAATGCCGCAGTCAAAGCATTTAATAGATAGGAAACAAAAAGAGATTGTTGCACATTTTTACAGATGCACCAAAGAAAGCATCCTCTCTGGCTGCATCACAGCCTAGTATGGCAACTGCTCGGCCCAAGACCATAAGAAATTACAGAGAGTCGTAAACACAGTCCAGTCCATCACATAAGCCCGCCTCTCATCCATTAACTCTGTCCACACCTCACGTTGCCAAAGCGGGCAGCATAATCAAAGACCCCTCCCCCCTGGGTTATTCTCTCTTCCAAACTCTTCCATCGGGCAGGAGATACAAAAGTCTGAGAGCACGCATTAACAGATTCAGAAACAGCTTCTTCCCCGCTGTTACCAGACTCCTGAATGACCCTCTTATGGACTGAACTGATCTCTTCTCACATCTTCTCTACTGAGTTGCACTACACTCCGTAACTTCACCCGAGATCTGTGTATTTACGTTGTGTATTTTTCATATGTCCTATGTCTTTTCATGTATGGAGTGACCTTCCTGGACTATACGCAGAACAATAGGGGCAGCACGGTAGCATGGTGGTTAGCATAAATGCTTCACAGCTCCAGGGTCCCAGGTTCGATTCCCAGCTGGGTCACTGTCTGTGCGGAGTCTGCACATCCTCCCCGTGTGTGCGTGGGTTTCCTCCGGGTGCTTCGGTTTCCTCCCACAGTCCAAAGATGTGCGGGTTAGGTGGATTGGCCAGGCTAAATTGCCCTTAGTGTCCTAAAAAATAAGGTTAATGGGGGTTGTTGGGTTACTGGTATAGGTAAACGTGGGCTTGAGTAGGGTGATCATTGCTCGGCACAACATCGAGGGCTGAAGGGCCTGTTCTGTGCTGTACTGTTCTAATTCTAATTCTAATACTTTTCACTGTACCTTGGTACATGTGACAATAAATCAAAGTCTAATCTAATCCAAATCTAAGGAGGAGGCCATCCAACTCATTGTGTATATGCCCGATGCAAAGGGTTTATCCAATCTAATCCCAATTTCCAGCTCTTGGTCCATAGTCCTGTATGTTATGATTTTTTAAGTGCGTATCTAAATAACTTTGAATTGATTTGAGGGTTTCTTCCTCTACCAGTTAGGAAACCAGTTTTGCATCAAACTGCGCTTTACTGGCAGTTAGTCCCAATCTGGTTTGAACAGAGCTGCACTGGAGGTGGCTGCAAGACTGGTGGATCCATGTGAAAACCAGTTCACACCCACGCCCAGGCTCAGTCCACGAGGCCCACTCTGACCCATTCAGGCAGCAAGTTCCAGATTCCCATCATCCTCCAGGCAAAAGAAAATTCTCCCCAAGTCTCATGAGGGCAGCACGGTAGCATGGTGGTTAGCATAAATGCTTCACAGCTCCAGGGTCCCAGGTTTGATTCCCGGCTGGGTCACTGTCTGTGCGGAGTCTGCACGTCCTCCCCGTGTGTGCGTGGGTCTCCTCCGGGTGCTCCGGTTTCCTCCCACAGTCCAAAGATGTGCGGGTTAGGTGGATTGGCCATGATAAATTGCCCATAGTGTCCTAAAAAGTAAGGTTAAGGGGGTGGGGATTGTTGGGTTACGGGTATAGGGTGGATACGTGGGTTTGGGTAGGGTGATCATGGCTCGGCACAACATCGAGGGCCGAAGGGCCTGTTCTGTGCTGTACTGTTCTATGTTCTATGTTCTATGTTCTCCTCTAATTAAAAAAAAAATACTTTTCACTGTACCTTGGTACACATGACAATAAACAAATCCAATCCAATCTTTCTGCCAATGTACTTTGACCCGTCTATGTTCTTTCATTTATTGATTTCTCGGCTGAAGGAAATAATTATTTTCTCACCCGCTCTATCTAGGCCCCTCGTCATTTTATGCGCCTCAATAAATTCAATCTCCCTCCACAAAAGCAAAACACACAGTGGGTGACGGATATTTGAAATAAAAAGAGCAGATGCTGGAAGCACTCAACGGGATTGGTGGCATCAATGGAGAGAGAAACAGCTAATATTTTAGATCAATGACCTTTCATCAGAATCTGATCAGCTTCCTCTATTCTGCAGAAAACAATTCCGATCCACTATTTCCTCAAGAGTTAAAATGAATTAAAAAATGCTTAATGTTATGAAGTCAGTGAAAAATGAACTAACTAAAAGGCAGTATCAGAGGCACTGGGAGTGGAGGAGTGATGCCTGGTCAAGCACAATTCTTCCCAGGCCGCAGAAGCCAACACGTTGCCTGAGTTTCTATACTTCCATCTTCCTCTGCTCTTCCCATTTACTCTGGTGGGCCCAGAATCACAGACTTGTTACGGTGCAGAAGGAGGCCATTCGGCCCACTATGTCTACACCAGCTCTCTGAATGGGCACCATGACCGAGTGCCATTCTTCTGCCTTTTCCCCGAACCCCACAAGTGGATAGCACTGTTGCTTCACAGCGCCAGGGTCCCAGGTTCGATTCCCGCTGGGTCACTGTCCGTGCGGAGTCTGCACGTTTTCCCCCTGTGTGCGTGGGTTTCCTACGGGTGCTCCGGTTTCCTCCCTCAGTCCAAAGACGTGCATGCTAGGTGGACTGGCCATACTAAATTGCCCTTAGTGTCCAAAAAAGTTTAGGAGGGGTTATTGGGTAACGGGAATAGAGTGGAAGTGAGGGCTTAAGTGGGCCGGTGCAGACTCGATGGGCCGAATGACCTCCTTCTGCACTGTATGTTCTATGTTCCCTGCACCTTGTTTCTCTACAAATAATCATCTAATAGCCTCTTGAATGCCTAATTGAACCTGCCTCCACCACACTACCAGGTGGTGCATTCCAGGCGTTCACAACCCACTGTGTGATAATTTCTTTTTTTCACATTGAATTTACTTCTTTCGCAAATCACTTCAAATCTGTGCCCTCTCATTCTGAATCCTTTAAGGAGTGGGGACAATTTCTCCCTATCTATTCTGTCAAACCCCCTCATGGTTTTGAAGACCACTATCATATCTCCTCTCCAAGGACAACACTCCCAATTTCTCCAATCTATCTTCATAACTGAAACTTCCCATCCCTGAAACCATTCTTGTAAACCTCCTCGACATTCTCCGATGCATTGGTATTCATAGGAATGGGAACAGGAGTAGGCCATTCAGCCTCTTGAGCCTGTCCCACCGTTCAATGTGATCATGCTGATCTGTGGTCTCACTTCACATACCTGCCATTGGTGCCTCTTCCTTAATAACGTTGCTTAACAAAAATCTATCTATCTCAGGTTTATTAACAACTGTTCTAGCTTCAACTGCAGTTTCCAAACCTCTACCACCCTTTATTCTGAACGTATGGCACCCAGAACTGCACATGATACTTCAGCTGAGGTCTAGATGGTGTCTTGTATAAGTTCAGCATAACCTCTTTGGATTTGTACGCCTTGCCCAGATGGAGTAGGCCCAGCACTGGCACACAAACCCGTGTTGACAATAATTGATCCGCATGGCGTCTCCACACGAGTTCATCTGTCATTTGGACCATGTAAGGTATTGAACCAATCTGTGTCAATACTGCCACAGGGACCCACTTCTCATTAGTGGTGTATCTGTGCACCAGCACAGGTTCGCCTTGTTAAAACAAGGGTTTTCTTGACTTACTTTCTCCTCCACAGATTTGTAACTGTTGGTTTTCTTCCAGTATGTCAGATGTCTCCTCTGGCAGGTGTAAATAAAAGGTAGTCCTCAGCTTCATTTTCACCAATAGCAAAGCTGGTGAACCTTGTGTAGTGTATGTGTCATATTTTAGCATGTTGCTATAAACATATTCCATGGAGCTGAAGTGAACATTGGTCTTTTGAAGCCTTCAGTGCCTATTTCAAGGACTGGACTAACATAGAACATAGATTACATAGATTACATAGAATTTACAGTGCAGAAGGAGGCCATTCGGCCCATCGAGTCTGCACCGGCTCTTGGAAAGAGCACCCTACCCCCTATCCAAGGTCAACACCTCCACCCTATCCCCATTACCCAGTAACCCCACCCAACACTAAGGGCAATTTTGGATACTATGGGCAATTTATCATGGCCAATCCACCTAACCTGCACATCTTTGGACTGTGGGAGGAAACCGGAGCACCCGGAGGAAACCCACGCACACACGGGGAGGATGTGCAGACTCCGCACAGACAGTGACCCAAGCCGGAATCGAACCTGGGACCCTGGAGCTGTGAAGCGATTGTGCTATCCACAAGGCTACCGTGCTGCCCCCTACATAGAACATAGAACAGTACAGCACAGAACAGGCCCTTTGGCCCTCGATGTTGTGCCGAGCCATGATCACCCTACTCAAACCCACGTATCCACCCTATACCCGTAACCCAACAACCCCCCCCCCAACCTTACTTTTTTTTTAGGACACTACGGGCAATTTAGCATGACCAATCCACCTAACCCGCACATCTTTGGACTGTGGGAGGAAACCGGAGCACCCGGAGGAAACCCACGCACACACGGGGAGGACGTGCAGACTCCGCACAGACAGTGACCCAGCCAGGAATCGAACCTGGGACCCTGGAGCTGTGAAGCATTTATGCTAACCACCATGCTACCGTGCTGCCCTTCCGGCTAAACTACTCATGGATGGCTGGTAAGCTGCTAACTTAACATTTTGAACTCCACACATTTGTAAGCAGTCTCCGAACTCTTGGGCTGGAAACTGTGGGCCATAGTTGCTCACTATCTGCTCTGGTTTTCCGAATCTCACAAAAATCTCGCCGAGTTTCTCAACTGCTTCTTCTGCCGAGGTCGACATCATTCAGGCTGTCTCAGGCCACTTTGTGTTTACGTCTACAACGACCAAGGTGTGCCCCTCGACTGGACCAGCAATGTCAATGGGCTGGATTCTCCCAAAGTGGGAATATGTCCCTGCGCCGGCGTAAAAACACTGGCGTTTCACTCCCGAGTTTCCAATAAAAAAGATTAGTCGATTCACTCACCTGCAGGGGGCTAGCACGGATCCCCCCCCCCCCCCCCCCCCCCCCCGCAGCCCACCAGGGACAGCCGCAGACTGAGTTCCCTCATTCGCACTACCATTCGCCTCATTCGCCTGCGGTGTTCTTCGTACAACTGATCCAAAACCTTCTATCTTAAATTTGGAGGAATAACTACTCCCACCCCCCACAACAGACATCCGTCCTGTGCTGCTAATTCGAGTCTCCGAGCAATGCATGGTTTTAATTCAGGATGTTTTCTTGCTATCCTATCCTTCAACACCATTCCCAGTACCTTTTCCTTCTCAGGATCATTTCATGTATGTGTCTGGACTCGGGCTGCAGTCACTGGAACATGCTCGATCTGTGAACAGTAAAAAATATTATCATGACTAGGCGGTATTTGACCATTCGCATAATGCATCCTCATTGGCATGATTTTCAGATTGACGGCATTTGATTTTGTATGCATGTGCCAATAGGATTAACGATCATTGTTGGAGCCTACTTGCAGCCAACAAAGGGATACTTTTACGTCGCCGAAAAATAGCTGTAATGGGCCTGTGGTCCGTCAGCAATGTGAAGCAACGACCATACAGGTATTAGTGTAATTCCCGTACACCAAATATAATGCTCAGTGCCTCCTTCTCCAACTGACCATAGTTAGATTCTGCACGTGTTAACGTACAAGATGCAAAAGCTACTCTTTCTTCCCCTGAAGCTGTTTTTGTGATGTCATCGCTCCAACACCGTATAGTGAAGCATCACAGGCAATCTGTAATGGTAACTTTGGGTTGAAGTAGACCAACATCTCTGACTTTATCAGTGCTTCTTTTGCAGACTGATATGCTCTATCACATTCTGGTGTCCATTGTCCTGACTGTTTTGTGCACAACAACATATGGAACAGTTTCATTAGGGTTGCCAGATTCTAGACAAATTTTCCACTGTAGCTGATTAACCTGAGGAATGAGCTAAGCTGAGTGATGTTCGTTGGTCATGGACCCTCCAGAACATTTACATTTTTTAAGGTGCTTTATGCGGACCCTTACTATCAATTACATGTTAAAGGTATTGTACAGATATCTTGAAGAAGTCACATTTATCTTTCCTGACAAGAAGCCTATGCATTCAAAATTGTTTCAGTATAGCTTCTGAGCGTTGTGAATGTTCTTGGTCATTTGTATCGGTGATCAAGATATCATCGAGATATCATCGAGATAATACTGTATCCCCTGTGAGCGATTAAGGATCTGGTCCCATTGAGCGTTAAACTAAAGCTGGTGCTGACGTTATTCCAAAACGCAATCTCTTGTAATGGAATAGGCCTTTGTGAGTGATGGTGGTGATCAGGTGTTGAGAATCAGCTGCCACATTCACTTGCAGGTAAGTCTGCAACAGGTAAATCTTGCTGAACTTCTGTCTTCCTGCTCGACCTGCGAACAAATCTTCAATCAACAGTAGCGGGTATTACAATCATAGGATTTACAGTGCAGAAGGAGACCATTCGGCCCATCGAGTCTGCACCAGCCCTTGGAAAGAACACCCCACCTAAGTCCACACCTCCACCCTATCTCCACACCTCCACCCTATCCCCGTAACCCCTGCTAAGTGCAATTTAGCATAGCCAATCCAACTAACCTGCACATCTTTGGACTGCTATTGATCTGCATGTAGTAACACATTGATTGTCTTAAAATCTCCGCAGATGTGAACTGTACCATCCTGCTTCATGACAGGTACAATAGGGGTTACCCATTCATTAGCAATGATGGCTTCTAAGACACCTGTTTCCACAAATCTCAGTAGTTCAGCTTCGACCTCTAGCATAAGGTACTGCTGTAGCCTTGAGACATTTTGGCTGGTTATTTACCTTAATCTTCAGGGATACTTGTACACCTTTCATGGACACAAGTGCATCTTCAAAAAGAGAGTCGGGAAAATTTCTCACTGCAACCTCCAGGCCCCTTCCACAAGTCCGGTGGTGGTGGGGGCAATGGAGGCAGCATATGAGACTGGAGGGGGCGTCAGTGTGGTCACCGATCTGTGACAATCTGTGTCCTGGGGAGGCTGGATGGGGCTTTAAGATATGGCAGCGGGCAGGGATTCAAAGGTTTAGGGATCTATTCTTCCAGGATGGCTTTCCAACCTTGGAGACATTAGTTTGATTTGCTGGGTGGGAACGGATTTTGGTACCTTCAAGTGCGGGACTTTGTACGGAGACAGATCCCAAGCTTTCCTCGTATCCCCCTGAGGGGACTACAGGATAAAGTGCTGTCAAAAACACAGGGGTTGGAGGTGGGAAGGTTTCGGACATATACAGGGAATTGTTAGAGTGGGAAGGGGCCCCTATCTGAAAGATGAAGAGGAAGTGGGAAGAGGAGCTAGGAGGGGAGCTGGAAACTGAACTGTGGGAAAAAGCCTTGAAAAGGGTAAATGCATCCTCGTCCTGTGCTAGACTCAGCTTGATTCAGTTCAAGGTAGTCCACAGGGCCCACATGAGGGTAGCTCGGATGAGTAGGTTCTTCTAGGAGGTGGAGGACAGATGTGGACAGTGTGGGGGTAGCCCGGCCAACCATGTTCATGTGCTTTGAGCATGCCCAAAACTGAGGGAATTCTGGCAGGGATTTGCAGATGTTATTTCAGAAGTCCTGGAATGTAGGGTAACTCCGAATCCAGAATTGGCAATATTTGGGGTGTCGGACGATCCGGGGGCAAAGGGGGGGGAGGGAGGCCGATATCCTGGCCTACTCCTCCCTGGTAGTCTGGAGGCGGATCTTGCTGAGATGGAGGGACTCAGAGACCCGAAGTCAGGAGTGTGGGTCAGCGATATGGTAGGGTTTCTCAGTCTGGAGAAAATCAAGCTCGCTCTAAGAGGATCAATGCAGGGATTCTCATGGAGTTGGCAGCCATCATCGATTTCTTTAACAAAAACTGGACGTCAGCAGTAAGGGGGGAGAGGGAAAAAGGGGGGGGGGTGGAAAACAGGAGGCACGGTAATGTTAAATAAGGACAGGGAACTTAGTATACGGGTAAATGGGGATAGGGCGGGAAAAGTTGGGGATGTGGTTTATTGTGTGTTATTATTTTAGGGGGTATTCTGTGCGTCGACCCGCGCGGTTGCTTTAGAAATGTCAACATGTTAAATCAGGCATTGTCAAAGGGAGGGTCGCGGAGCAGTCCGTCGCGGCGCTCCCGATCGCTCAAATCTGCGCACAACAGCTGCAGCAGCCGGCTGTTAATAACACCTGCTGCAAGCGGCCTTTAAAATGGCTGCGAACACGTAATAGAAATGCGGCTGCACTGCGCATGCGATCCAGATCATCGGCGCGCATGTACAAAACTATCGCAGTAGTTTAACGGTCACAGCTTTTTGCGTACCTACAATAACACACAAGTATGACACTTAACATCTCCTTTTGCTTTGGACCAATGTTCCTTTTGCCAATTAGCCACTCCTGTCTTCCGTCATATTCTTCTATTCCTGCTCCCTTTCCCTCTCTCCACACTTGCTTAAACACAGTGGGCGGGATTTTCCGTTGCCCAATGCCGATATCGTAATCGGCGATCGGGCGGGGAATCCCTGTTTACGTACGAATCGAGGGCGGCGTCTCTTTTTGGATGCACCGCCCCGTCCAAAATGGCATAATCGAGGAGTGCGCCGCACGCCGTTGGGACAGCCTCAGGATCTTACCTGGCCCTGCCCTGATGCTCCACCCCCGGTGGACCGCGTTCCCGACGGCGCGGGACACGTGTGCTCGCAGTTTTTGTGAACCCGGCGTGGCGGCTGCGGACTGTGTCCAGCTCCACCACAATCAGGGGGCGAAGCCGTGCTGCTGGCCGGGAGTGGGCTTCGGCGAGGGCTGGGGCGACTGGTGGGGGGGGTGGCGAAGGAATGTCCAGGGGGGCAATATCTAGCAGGTCGGGTCCGCGCGTGGCCGGCGCGGCCCTGCAGTTCGTCGCCATGCACATGCACGGCCACAGACCCGGCAATTCTCCAGGCGTTTATATCTAGAAGGCCGTGCGTTTTACGTCGCATGGCAGCTAGCCCCTCACCAGTCAGAGGATCGGCCGTGGGGCCTCGCCCCATTTTTGCATCGTGAAACCAGACACTTCCTCCGGACATAACTTCAAAATAGGAGAATCCATCTTGTGTGTTTCTACATTCTACAGGTTCTGATGGATAGTTCAACAACCTGCAACTGGGTACTCTGTTTCTCTTTCCATAGATACTGCCGGGTGTTTCCAGAATTTTCCGCTCGTAGTGCTATTCTGAGAACTGGCCTTTTCTCTTCCTGAGAGAAACAATCGATGGGCTAGCTTTCACCTTTCTCACCCCTGTGTAGTTGTGGCAAAATTTCTGCCGCGATTTCTAACCCCACATGGCTTATCAGCAGCAAGCTCCTACTGAGACCCCTACCAATCAGTGATGGGGGGGGGGGGGGGGGGTTTTAAAGGCTCGAGACCTGAAACAGTAGGCTCCTGAGGTATTGCAGGAAAAGACTATTTGTCCCAGCGTAACCTACTTTGGTTAATGTCAGCTCTGTTACCATGAGGAAAAGATTTCCTCAGTGTATAACAAAACCATAAATCCATTTGTAGCCTACATATTTGTCAATTGTTTCCAGCGGTATGTTCAATCACACATTGAACCTATTTATACTAGGTACTGGAGAGACTTTCCTGCTAACTGGCTCCATATGTTTATCTTTGTGTGAAAGAATCCTGGCTAAATTTTCAGATTATGGCTCCGACATTTCAAATCTGCTGGGGTGAACACAGAACATAGAACAGTACAGCACAGAACAGGCCCTTCGGCCCTCGATGTTGTGCCGAGCATTGTCCGAAACCAAGATCAAGCTATCCCACTCCCTGTCATTCTGGTGTGCTCCATGTGCCTATCCAATAATCGCTTGAAAGTTCCTAAAGTGTCCGACTCCACTATCACAGCAGGCAGTCCATTCCGTAGCCTGACCACTCTCTGAGTAAAGAACCTACCTCGGATATCCCTCCTATATCTCGCACCTTGAATCTTATAGTTATGCCCCCTTGTAACAGCTACATCCATCCGAGGTATCTGGCAGATCAGCATAAAAAGAAAAAAATTGGAAATATATGGCAACTTTTATGTCATAAAACTTTCCCAAGATGCTTTGCAGGAGCTTTATCAAACAAACTTTGACACTAAGTCAGATAAAGAGATATTAGGGAAAACAACCAAAGGTCTTGGCAAAAGAGGTGGGGTTTAAGGATCATCTGAAATGAAGAAAACGATGTAGAGAGGGAATTCCAGAACCCAGGGCTTTGCTATGGCTGAAAACATGGCTGCCAACGGTGGAATGATGATAATCAGGGATGCATGAAGGCAATAACGGGAGGAGCCCGGTGATCAGAGGGGATTTTTGGGCTGGAGGAGCTTAGCTGGGGGGGGGGGGGGGGGGGCGAAGCCTTGCAGATCTGAATACGAGGGAGGAATTTAGAAAATTGAGGCATTACTTAACCAGGAGCACAGGGGTGATGAGTGTACGGAACCTGGCGGATGTTAGGGCAGGAGCAGCACGGTTTTAGATGACTTCAAGGTTACAGAGGGTAAAGTGTGGGAGAATATATTAGAATAATCAGATCTAGTTGAATGCAGGGATAAGGGGAGTGGGCACAAAACTGGAGTGGAGTCAGCTATAAATAATTTACAGTATCTGCCAAAATGGGGACCAGGAAGGGAAGCTGGGTGGTCAGCAGTTTAGTGGGATGAGGATTGTAGGAGCAGGAGGTGGATCGCATGAACAAGTTGAGCTTAGAAAGGCATGTGGGAGATAGAGAAATTAAGTTGTGTGTTCAGGACTAGAGCAGGGAGCTTTCTTCAAGGAAGCCTGGTTTGGAAGGATAGAAGAGAGGGACAGGCAGCTGATTAGCTGGAGTGAATCTTAAAGTCTTTGAGCTCTTTGCACTTATTGTTGGAGTTCGGGGTGCAGGAGACGGGGGAGAAGGATTTAAGATGATTAATTGCAGGAGAGAAAAGAATTCCGGGGTTATTTTTGCCTTCCCGACATGATCCTGGAATAGTGAATAACTTTAACAGATGAGAGCAGGGCTTGATGGTGCTTTCTGTCGTCCAGCCAGATCTGACAGTAACTGGTTCAACCAGTTGTCCACCATATCCTTCCAAGCCTGCGTTCCTTGGACTTACAGGAGTGGGGATATGGTCGGAATGGTTTTAATGGGTGCGAATGTGGTAAAGCAGACTGCAGCTGCTGTGATATCAAGATGAAAGGCTATGGGCAGTTGAAATTTTGAAAATGTGAAATTTTGAAAATGTAGGGGTCGCACGTGTCGGGGTTCGAAGATGGCCGCCGCCAGGAAGGCCGCTCCCATGACTCGCACAAGGTCGATGACATGTTGGAAGTGGGTGTGTCCGGCCGCCGCGCGGCTACGTTGCGGGGCCTGTGAGACCGGGAGCTTGATTTCGGGGCCTGGTGAGGATTTTGTTTGTGGCCTTTGGGGCCAGCCAGGCAGACTTTAGCGAAGTGCCCTTTCTTCCCGCAGTCGTTGCAGATCGCAGAGTGGGCCGGGCAACGTTGCCGTAGGTGCTGACCTTTCCCACAAAAATAGCACGGGGAACCCCCGGAATGAGCGGATCGCCGCGCGGCGCAGGCCTGTAGCGTGGCCGAGTCTGGAGGGGATCGAGAGGGGTTTGCAAGGTCCGCGGAGTATGTACGGAGGTTACGGTGGGCCGTTTCTAGAGAAGAGGCGAGCGTTACCGTGCCTTGGAGATCCTTTGCCCCATCTTCTAGGAGCCGCTGCCGGATGTACGAGGACCTGATACCGGACACAAAGGCATCGCGAATATGCAAGTTCATGTGGGTTTCTGCCGTCACTGCTTTATGGTTGCAGTTCCTCGCGAGCGCAGTGAGTCTCTCCACGTACTCGTCCAGAGTTTCCCCAGAGCGCTGGCTGCAGGTTGAGAGCAAATGTCTGGCGTGTACCTCATTAATCGGCTTCACGAAGCGTTTCGTCAGTATCTTGACCGCAGCTTCGTAATTTGCAGCGTTCTCGATCGCGGAGGAGAGTCGGTGGCCCACCCGGGCATGTACTAAACGCAGCTTGCGAGCGCCGCTGACATCAGTCACTGAGGAGTCAATATAGTCCTCAAAACACCGCAGCCAATATTTAAACATTTCCGGGGCTTCCGGCAACCGAGCGTCCAGGTTGAGTTTCTCCGGCTTTAGAGCGCTGTCCATCTTGATGTGTCAGATGATTAAATTGAGATGCCCTCAATTACGACACAGGAGAGAAGATAGGTAATTCAAAGGCTTTAATCATCTGAGAACTGAACAGCAGCCGAGAAGTGTGCTCATCACGTGCTGCCGAGTGAGCCTCATCTTATATACCGTTTCCTGGGGCGGAGCCAGAGGCGGAGTCCCCCAGGGTTCCAAGCCCGGTCTTAAAGGGCCAATGCATTAAAGGTAAGGTACCGTTACAGCAGCTACTGATAACATTCACCACAGTAGGTTTAAGTGGGAGTTTTGTTTCTCCAGTGGCAGACACAGAAACATGTAGGGTTAGGAGGGGGAAGGTGGATGGACAGCAATACAATGAAGTGATCAGTGATAGCCTTATAGCTAAGAACCCTAACACCAATCACAATAGGGAATTCATAGAATCATAGAATTTACAGTGCAGAAGAAGGCCATTCAACCCACCGAGTCTACACTGGCCCCTGAAAGAGCACTCTACCCAAGCCCACACCTCCACCCTATCCCCGTAACCCAGTAACCTCACCTAACGTTTGGTCACTATGCGGCAATTGAGCGTGACCAATGCACCTAACCCACACACCTTTGGACTGTGGAGGAAACCAGAGCACCCGGAGGAAACCCACGCAGACATGAGGGGAACGTGCAGACTCCGCACAGACAGTGACCCAAGCAGGGATTCTAATCCGGGTCCCTGGCACTTTAAAGCAACAGTGCTAACCATATGCTACTGTGCCATTACCAGTTAATTAAACTGATAAAATAATGATGGGAGCATATGAGAAATCCCAGGAACAGACTACCAAGTATTCAGAAGTAATTTTCTCGAATACCTACTCATCTATTCTCCATTGCCCTCTTTTCTTTCATATTCTCTGGTGCCCTGGAATGACATTCTCTTGTCACGCCACTTTCTCTTCAGCTTTCTGAAAATGGAGCGGGATGTATAACAGGTAGCAGAATTGTGTGGCTTGTTTTACCCTCGCAGCCACATTAAGTGAAAATTACTCAAATGATCCAGTCCCCAGACATTCCCATCCCACCAGGGGAGGCAGTGACGTATTGGCATTGTCACTGGAGTAGTTATTCAGAGACCAGGGTCTTTGGGGACATGAAACCACCAGGGCAGATGGTGGGATTTCATTTCAATAAAAATCTGGAATTAAAAGTCTAAGAACGACCATGAAACCATCGTCGATTGTTGTAAAACCCCATCTGGTTCACTAATGTCCTATAGGGAAGGAAATCTGCCATCCTTACCTGGTCTGGCCTACATGTGACTCCAGACCCATACTCTTGTGACATCCACATCCTATGAACGAATAAAGAAGAAAATCGGACCGCAATGTTTCCTTTAATTTGGCGGAAACGATAGCGTAGTGGTATTATCATTGGACCTGAGTTCGAAACCCACCATGGCTGATGGTGAAATTTGAATGAAATGAAAATCTGGGTTTAAAAGTCTAATGGTGATCATTGTTGATTGTCGTAAAAACCCACCTGGTTCTCTATCCTCCTTTCGGGAAGTTTGGTGGTATGGATATGAGCACTGCCATTGGTGCAGAGCACTGGCTTCCCATTGGCTCTGGCTGGTCATGTGCCTCTCGTCCGATTGGTTGGGACTAGTCATGTGACTGCTCTCCAATTGGTCGAGAGGCAAGTAGGCCCCGCCCCCGAGGTGGGGTATAAGTACCCAGAGTTCCCGGTGGTCGGCCATTCTCTGTAGTCGATCACCGGGCTAACTAGCTGATTAAAGCCACAGTTCGGATCCTAAATGTGTCTTGAGTCGAATTGATGGTACATCAGGAAGGAAATCTGCCATCCTTACCGGGTTTGGCCTACACGTGACTCGAGACCAGGCAAGGACGGCAGATTTCCTTCCCACGGCAATGTGGTTGGCTCTTAAATGGTCAAGCAAGCCACTCAGTTTAAGGGCAATTAGGAATGGACAACAAATGCTGGTCCTGCAAGTGTTGCCCACATCCCATGAACGAACAAAAAATTATTCTATTTTCCTGTCAGTGGAAAATATCAGGGGCGTCTATCACAGGCTTTTCTGATATCTCGTTCTGTATGCAAGTCCTGTCCTGGCCTCAGAGAATAGTTATTGATTTATTTTTTAAAACAAGCTTGCTTTACTTATTGGCACGCAGGTCACTTCGACACTACTGCATCAGCATGACTGATGGGGGGATATCCCGCTGTGTCTCAGAGTTGATCCAGATGGTGAGCATCTCCGGAACCATCTAAACATGAGGAATTCTACTTCTGGCAACCCTCAGTTGACAGCATGGCTCCCCAGGACACTGCGGCAACTCTCTGGTTGACTTTAATTCACAACTCTGGCTGTTTCCAATCGAGCTGCTCCTGGTCAGCTGGGATCTTTTACATCTGGAACAAAATTCTGAAATAGTAAAGTTAATCAAAACTTGCCTGAGGTAACTATTTTCATCTGCAAAGCGGGGGATACATTGAACACCCTTTTAAATATTAGAATATATAGCCAACCTGATCTAAAATTCTACCAGCTGCGTCTTATGTTGAGCCAAGTCGCATATATCTATCAATTTCCTTCCATCATAAGGTCTGAAGTGGGGATGTTTGCTGATGACTGCAAAATGTTCAGCATCATTCGCGACTCCTCAGATAATGAAGCATCCACGTCCGAATGCAGCAAGACCTGGACAATATCCAGGCTTGGGTTGACAAGTGGCAAGTGATATTTCTGCCACACATATGTCAAGCGATGACCATCTCCTACAAGAGAGGATCTGACCATCATCCCGTGACATTCAATGACATTAACATCCCCCACTATCAACATCCTGGGAGGTTACCATGGATCAGAAACTGAACTGGACTAGCCATATAAATACTGTGGCTACAAGAACAAGTCAGAGGCTAGAAATCCTGAGGCAAGCAATTCACCTCTTGACTCCCCAACACCTGCCCACCATCTGCAAGGCACAAGTCAGGAGTGCAATGGAATACTCTCCACTTGCCTGGGTGAGTCAGCTCCAACAACACTCAAGTAGCTCGCCACCCATCCAGGACAAAGCAGGCTATTTGATTGATACCCATTCCACAAACATTCACTCCCTCCTCCACTGACGCACAGTGTCAGCTGCGTGAACTATCTACAAGATGCACTGCCGGAACTCACCAAGACTCCTTAGGCAGCACCTTGCAAACCCAAGACCACTTGAAGGGCGAGAGCAGCAGATACATGGCAACGTCAGCACCTGGAGGTTTCCCTCCAAGTCACTCACCATCCTGACGTGGAACTATATTGCCGTTCCTTCTCTATCGCTGGGCCAAATTCCTGCACCTCCCTCCGCAACAGGGTGTATCTGCACCTCAGGGACTGCAGCAGTTCAAGAAGGCAACTCATCACCACCGCCTCAAGGGCAACGAAGAATGGACAATAAATGCTCGCAAAGCCAGTGATGTCCACATCCCGTAAATAACTTTTAAAAATATTTCCATCACTCAACTCATCTCAGAACATTTCTCATAGCCCAAAGTCTTGTGTATCATTTGATTTATGTTTCTATTGAGTATTATACTAAAACATTTGCTGATACTGGAGCTTAGGTGTTCACCCACTGTTCAAACTTCTAGTGGCTGCTAAGCAAATAATATAGTTGCCACTTCAGTAACCTACTTTGCACATTGAATTATGAAGCAATTCTTTTCAGCGACCCCCAACAGTTTTGTAAATGGGAAAAGTATCCTCCTTACTTGCTCTCCATTCCCTGGGCATATTGATTTTACAATCTGCATTTTTGATCATATAAGTCTTTATAGACTCATGCCACTTGCTACAAATTTCCCCAACCCTTCTCCTACACAATTTGGATATTGCATGACACCGTCCATCTTCTTCCTTTGCCATCAGCAGGAGAACCTTAGCCATCCTGCCTCTGGTAGCTCTCCCTGTTTTAAAGACCTTCAAAATGGACTTCCAAGACCACGGACTTCCAAAATGGTTTCCAATGTTCTACCCTCATTGAACTTGAGGTCACCCAAAACTCTGAAGTCCGTGTCTTAACGCGTCCTAGCCCTATCGCCCCTGTGTTCTCTGACCAACAATGGCTACAAGCCAAACCACATGTTGATTTTAAAACTCTTATCCTTGCTTTCAAAGCCCTCCACAGTCTTGTCCCGCCCTATCTCTGTAATCTACTGCTGCCTCATTCCCCTCTGAGATATATGTGCCCCTGAGCATCCCTCATTTTAATCACTCCACCATTGGTCGCCACAACTTCAGTTGACAAGGCCTCAAGCTCTGGAATTCCTGATCACCTTCTCTCAACCAGGTTTGCCTCCTTCAAGGTGCTCCTTGAAACCTACCTCTTTGACCAAGCATTTGGTGATCTGTGTTAATAGCTCCTAATGTGACTCAGTGTCATATTTCATTTTATACTGCTGCTGTCAAGTGCTTTGGGACTTTTGGTTACATGAAAGGTACAATATAGATATATGTTGTTAACGTCGTGGTCTGTGGGAGGATGCTCTGAACAGAGTCAACACGTCCTCATCGTGTGCCAGGCTCAGCCAGATACAATTTAAGGTGGTTCACCGGACACACATGACGGTGGCCCGGATGAGCAGGTTTTTTGGGATAGAGGTAAGGTGTGTGAGGTGTGCGGGAGGGCCCTCAAACTATGTCCACATGATCATGTCTGAAACTTAGGGGATTCTGGCAGGAGTTTGCTGATGTCATGTCCACGATTTAAAAAACCCAAGGGTGGTCCCGAGTCCAGAGGTGGCGATTTTCGGAGTGTCGGAGGACCCGGGAGTCCGGGGGGGAGGGGGGGGGGGGTGCAGAGAGGCTGATGTTTTGGCCTTTGCCTCCTTGGTAGCACGGAGACGGATCCTATTATCCTGGAGGGACTCGGAGCCCCTGAAGCAGGGGTATGGGGTTAGCGACATGGCTGAGTTTCTCAGGCTTGAGAAAAGTAAATTCGCCCTGAGAGGATCAATGTTAGCGTTCGTTCAGAAGTGGCAGCCGTTTATTGATTTCTTCCGGGGAAACTAAACTGTTCGCAGATACGATAGGTGGGGGGGGGTTTTTGGAAAAGTAGGGGAGTTAGTTCAGTTTAGTTCAGGCGAGATCAGTGTGGTGAAACCACTGTGTTGTATTGTGCTGCCACAGTATTACGTCTTGTGCAGTATTGTCACTATATTACATGTTGTACAGTTATAGCTCTTCCCGTGGCTCTTTCCCCTTGGGCCTGGGTATATAAGCTGCCGACCTTTCACACTGCCTCATTCTGAGGCATGCTGCCATTCTGTTGTAGGTCAATTAAAGCCATAGTTAATTCACTCTGCTCCGTCTTGATTGATGGCATATCAATCAGTGAGAGGAGATGGAGGGACTGGGGAATTGTGTGTATAAATCATGTCGGCTGGGTATGGTTTTTGGCTGGGTTGTGTCAGCTGGGCATGGTTGTTGGCTGGGGGGGTGGGGTGTGTCGGCTGGGTATGGTTGTTGGCTGGGGGGTGGGGTGCGTCGGCTGGGTATGGTTGTTGGCTGGGGGGGGTGGGGTGTGTCGGCTGGGTATGGTTGTTAGCTGGGCGGGGTGTTGGCTGGGTATGGTTGTTGGCTGGGGGGGTGGGGTGTGTCGGCTGGGTATGGTTGATGGCTGGGGGGGTGGGGTGTGTCGGCTGGGTATGGTTGTTGGCTGGGGGGGGGGTGGGGTGTGTCGGCTGGGTATCGTTGTTGGCTGGGGGGGTGGGGTGTGTCGGCTGGGTATGGTTGTTGGCTGGGGGGGGTGGGGTGTGTCGGCTGGGTATGGTTGTTGGCTGGGGGGGGGGGTGTGTCGGGCTGGGTATGGTTGTTGGCTGGGGTGGTTGTTGGCTGGGTATGGTTGTTGGCTGGGGGGGGGGTGCCTGCTGGGTATGGTTGTTGGCTGGGGGGGGGGTGGGGGTGTGTCGGCTGGGTATGGTTGTTGGCTGGGGGGGTGTCAGCCGGGTATGGTTGTTGGCTGGGGGGGTGGGGTGTGTCGGCTGGTATGGTTGTTGGCTGGGGGGTGGGGTGTGTCGGCTTGGGTATGGTTGTTGGCTGGGGGGGGGTGGGGTGTGTCGGCTGGGTATGGTTGTTGGCTGGGGGGGGTGGGTGTCGGCTGGGTATGGTTGTTGGCTGGGGGGGGTGGGGTGTGTCGGCTGGGTATGGTTGTTGGCCTGGGGGGGGTGGGGTGTGTCGGCTGGGTATGGTTGTTGGCTGGGGGGTGGGTGGGGTGTGTCGGCCGGGTATGGTTGTTGGCTGGGGGGGGTGGGGTGTCGGCTGGGTATGGTTGTTGGCTGGGGGGGGGTGGGGTGTGTCGGCCGGGTATGGTTGTTGGCTGGGGGGGTGGGGTGGGATGTTATACACTGAATTATGTTTACATTTGTTTTTGTACTTTGTTATTATAAAATCATAAAACATAAAATGTTTTTTAAAAAACAAACAAAAAAAACGTGGTTGTAAAACCGACCTCTTTGTCATCACTGTCAGTCACCTCGGCTGATCCACCTCTCAGATTCCATTTTTCCTTTGACCTCTTTATCTGAGTACCAAAGACTGACTGGGATTCTCCACTGTGGGTCAGCCCTGCGACTGCTGCCACCGAGAATGGAGAATTTGGCGCTCAGTCAAATCGCCCATGCACTGCAGCGGTTCCGGAGAATCCCACTGCCGTGAGCGGCCGGTGAATCCCGCCCTGTTATACATCTGCTCTTATCATGGGAGTGTACTTCCTTTCCACGCTGCAAAGCACTTCACATTTCAATCACTATCACCACTAAAGTCTCCTCAGAACTTTTCTCGTTGCCCAAAACCGTACATCATTTAACTTACGTTTTAATAAAATATTACATCGAACTATTCATTGATAGCCGGAACCCAAGTGTTCATCCAAAGTTCATATCTCTGGCGGCTGCTGAGCATATAATATGGTAGCTGGACACATTGAATTAAGGAACAGTTATTTTCAGACACCCAGAACCCTGTAAACGGGAGATCAGAGAAGCAGCTTAATACCGCAATCCGTGTATGTTATTAAAAAAGACGTGCTTATAAAATATATTGATTTTTAATTCATCAGATAGAAATAGGATATTGCATTTCGAAAAGAAGAGTTTTTGTTGAAACAGGGGACTTACAGAGCAAGATGGCCGAAGTTAATTAACACTACTACACCTCCCACATCCCGACCTTTTCTCTGAATTCGATGACAGGTGATGGCCTCCCTGGGGACTTGGAAAGGATCCTCTCCCTGCCTCATCAAAAACATCCACAATGTTCGACAATGGAAAATAAACCAATTAAAACGGTCGATAGCTTGGACAAAAGACCTTAGAATCATAGAATTTACAGTACAGAAGGAGGCCATTTGGCCCATCGAGTCTGTACCGGCTCTTGGAAAGAGCACCCTACCCAAACCCACACCTTCCCTCTATCCCCATAACCCAGTAACCCCACACAACACTAAGGGCAATTTTTGACACTAAGGGCAATTTAGCATGGCCAATCCGCCTAACCTGCACATCTTTGGACTGTGGGAGGAAACGGGAGCACCCGGAGGAAACCCACGCACACACGGGGAGAACATGCAAACTCCGCACAGACAGTGACCCAAGCCGGGAGTCGAACCTGGGACCTTGGAGCTGTGAAGCATTTGTGTTGACCACCATGCTACCGTGCTGCCGTCCTTGGACGGGATTTAGCGGCCCCTTCCGCTGATGGGATCTTGTTGAAGTCTACCGGGATTTTAATGAATCGCTGCACCAACGGGCGGGAAACTTCACCAGCGAGGGGCTAGGAAGTCTCCACGCTTGATTGTTTTCTCTGCGATAGCTCTCCAGATGAACCAATCGAGTTAGCATTTGGAAGTAAGGCTTTTGTTTTGAAATACTGTCTGCTGGGGGGGGGGGGGGGGGGGGGGGGTCACGTGACCAGCCAAACGTTTTGTCAGTGCTTGAGGCACTTGTTTATAGAAGAACATCAGCAGCAATTGAGTGATCTAAAGCCTCCTGCTCTCTCTCTCTCTCCAGCTAGAGACTGGCTCGGCCCCGTCACTAAATTTGATTATGTTTCTGTCATAATCTCCACGAGGACCGCGGGGAAACCACTATTGATCTCCCTTTGGGATTTGTGGATACAAGCTTCCCAGTTAGGGGGTGGATGCCAGCCACCTGGACTCGTTCGGAGCGAACATAAGAGAAGGCCCAAAACAGGGCCTGGTGTGGTTAGTCCTCCCAGCTGGTACTGTACTGGGAGCGATATGCTGTGTTATGCAGACCTTTGTCAATAGTGCAAATTAATTTATGTTCGTTTACTGACAACCTCCTCTGAGTTATTAACGTTTCCATTCTGCAGGATATTGAGATTTTAATAAAAGACTTCAATTTTACAGCAATGCCACCAGAGAAGAGACAGATACCACCTCACAGGTTGGATTCTCAGTCGGCCGACGCCGGAACCGCGAACCGTGATTGGGCGGAGAATGCGGCGTCACCCGTAAATCGAGGTCGGTCCCGGGCGCCCAGAGGAATGCCATGCTCCGGCGCCTCAACAGCGGCGTGAACGCATTCCACGCCCCGCACTAGCGTGGGCATGAAAATTGTACAGTAACGGCCGCTAGAATCTCATTAAGGGGCCAGACTCCAGCCTCCCGCGATGCCCCTCCTCTGCCAGGGCGCAAGTGACGATGGCGAGGTTCACTTGTGGCATTTACAAACACTGGAACAGACACTGTTCCAGTGTCTTTTTACTAAAGTAATTCTTTCGAGGGGTGGACAGGCTGGCCTGGTCATTTGTGCGGGCAGGGAAGGTAGCCAGGATAAGGAAGGTAGTGCTCCAAAGGGGGTGGCAATCGGGGGGTTTGGTCCATCGAACTTGTTACACTATTACTGGGAGGCGAATGCACAGAAGGTACGGGGCTGGAGTAGCGAGACAGAGGGTTTGTGGGAGCGGATGGAGGTGGGTTCTCGCAAAGCAGCACGGTAGCAGCACGGTAGCATGGTGGTTAGCATAAATGCTTCACAGCTCCAGGGTCCCAGGTTCGATTCCCGGCTGGGTCACTGTCTGTGCGGAGTCTGCACGTTCTCCCCGTGTCTGCGTGGGTTTCCTTCGGGTGCTCCGGTTTCCTCCCACAGTCCAAAGATGTGCGGGTGAGGTGGATTGGCTATGATAAATTGCCCTTAGTGTCCTAAAGAATAAAGTTAATGGGGGGGTTGTTGGGTTAAGGGTATGGGGTGAATATGTGGGTTTGGGTAGGGTGATCATTGCTCGGCACAACATCGAGGGCCGAAGGGCCTGTTCTGTGCTGTACTGTTCTAAAGGTTCGGGGTTGCGGACGCTGGCAACAGATCTTCAGAGATCTATGGTAGGATTATGGAGGCGGACAAGGAGTCCATGGAAGGGATTAAGGCCAAGTGAGGGGAAGAGTTGGGGATGGTGTTGGAGAAAGGATTATAGTGCCTCAAACTCTGGGAATGCAGAGGGATTGGGATTGTCGAGCATAAACCTAATAGCGGTTGCATGCACTGTGAACCTTGCCACACTGTCCCCCCAGGGAATATGCCCCCCCCCCCAGTGGCACGATGAGCCAGCCCACCCCCCAGGAACACTGGCCGGCACCAGGCCCAGCCTGGCCACTGCGCCCATGGTCCCATCCAACCTGTCCCCGGTCAGGTGGGCACAACCCTTACGTCGTGCAGAGGACCAACGGCACATGACAGCGACGGATCCAACAGGTGCACAACCCCTGCCCAGCCCCGTTCATGGGGCCTACTCACACACATGCCACCGCAGATGGCAGCGTGGACGCACGATGCTTTGTCTTGGCGAACCCGATTATTCCCAACACCTTTGATGTGAACCCACGGGTGTGGGGTTGGCCCTTGGGCGACAGGGGTTATCTGCTGCAGTTGTGGCTGATGACACCTTACCGGCGGTCTCAGAATAATGTGGAGAACTGCTACAACGATGTCCATGCGGCGACCAGGGGCATTGAGCGGTGCATCGGCATGCTGAAGACGAGCTTCAGGTGCCTGGACCGCTCTGGTGGGGCCCTTCAACACAGCCCTGGAGGGGTCTCCCGCAAAGTGGTGGCCTGCTGTGGCCTCCACAACATCGCACTACAGAGGGGCGACATGCTGGAGGAGGAGGTGTAGGAACAGCATGCTTCGTCCGATGAGGAGGATGCAGGACATGGGGCGTGGCCAGGCACTGGAGACCACACAATGTATGGGCCGGGGCTACCACACAGGGGACCATTTGATTGCCTCCAGGTTCACAGACTAGGCAGCCTTGCCACCGTGCATCTGAGACATTCCATTCCACCCCTGCATACCCCCCTATCCCTCCCCCACTGTTCCCCCAACACACCCCATCACGCCCCATCCCAGCACCCTAACACCCCCTCGGTTCTCCCCACCAACTGCACCACAGAGTGGTGGCCCTGGGTGGCAACTTCAGTGGTCTGGTCCATGGGATGGAGGATGTTGACAGCTCCCTCCGCAATGAGATCTGGTGTTCAGCAATGCCTGACAACGTGGGACTCCTGCATCGGTGTCACATTCCACTGTCCGTCCAGGTGAGTTCTGCATCTGTGCTAGCTATTCCATCACATGGGCCCACAGATCTTCTAGGGGTGCGAGGGTGGGGCACGCACTGTGTAGGTCCAACACACGCCCTCCCCCACCACATGACAGGCACACCCTCTGCATCCAGCCCAGCCCATCAACTCGCACCTTACAGACAGAGGGTCGAGGCAGTTTGGAACAGTGGCGCACTGGTGTTTACTGATGACAGTGCTGTGTACAATAATGCTCCATCTAGTACACCAGGAGTGGGGGCGGCCTGCTGCAATTCCCACCCTGTGACCTGGGTCTCCTTTGGCGGCATTCCAATGGGACTGTGCCATGTACCTCTGCGACTGTGCCACGCCACTCAGTGATGTGGAGATGCCGGCGTTGGACTGGGATAAGCACAGTAAGAAGTCTTGTAACACCAGGTTAAAGTCCAACAGGTTTGTTTCAAACACGAGCTTTCGGAGCACTGCTCCCTCACCTGAGGAAGGAGCAGTGCTCCGAAAGCTCGTGTTTGAAACAAACCTGTTGGACTTTAACCTGGTGTTGTAAGACTTCTTACTACGCTACTCAGTGACTGTACCAGATCCCTCTGTGTCTGCTTCAGGTCAGCCGGGGCCAGGCCAACGCTCTCAACGCCCGCACCCATTACTGGGCCATGCTCTGGAACGCCGTTACAATGTTCATGACTACCTGCAACATGGCCGCCGTGGGCTGTGCCTTAGCCACTGCCCGCACAGAGTGCCCCCAGGCCTTGGAAATGCTGATCCATGGCCAATACCTTCACACCCAAGCCTTCTACCGCAAATGCCACCCATGCGGTGTTAGTATGGATGACACGCATTGTCAGCACTGCCTCCTGCTCCTGCAGGAGGTTGGACTACTTCAACTGCACGTACAGGTGCTGGATGGTTGCAGACAACCCCTTATGTGGTCCCTGGCTCTGTGTCTGCATCACCAGCATTGATGGGACCGCCCTTTCCAGAAGCCCGTGAACTGTCTGGATGGGAGCTCGTCCCTAGGGTTGGGACGCCCTCTGACCGTCCACCCTTTGGGGTTTCTACCTACACCCGATGTACCACAGCAAGTGTGTCGTGCGCACCAGAGAGTATGCCAGCAGCCTCTTCGCTATTATACTCAACCGAGGTGAGTGTCTTTGGGATGGTTGAGGGTGCCGGTGACTGCAATGACGAGAGGTTGGTGTCATCCCTGGACTTGTGGTCCAGGGTGTTCTAGGATTGTGATGGGGGGGGGCGTGTGGGACCCCGGATGGTCCTGCCCCATTGCCTAATGGGACGCAGGGTTGAGACCGGGGGCAGGGGTCCTGCCTCATCGGGAGGTGACCTTGCAAGACACAATACAGGATGCATGGTTAGACCGCGCTTTGGGGTGCTGTGCGGGGTAGGAGTGTCTCACTTGTCATGGGGACATTGCAATGCATTGGGGTCTCACTTTGCTGTCCCATGCAAACCCCCGCCTCACTCTCCCAGTCTGCCATCTAGGTCCAACGCCCTCTGCTCCACGACGGTAAGGGGCCGCAGGTTCGGCGGGCCCCCTCTGGTCATTTTCCTCTACCTGCGGATGTGAGTTGGCTTCTCCGGGGGGGGGGGGGGGGGGGGGGGGGAACAGGTAATGCACAATGTGAGACACTTGGATGAGAGCAATGCAGAGGGTGGCCTGTGAGTGCTGGGTAGTTGGCCATGGTGGGCAGCATGGGTGCTGCCAGGTGGTGCAGGGTCGGGTGTGAGGGGGCTGCCGTGGGTGCAATGCTGTCGCCCTATGGAGGGTTCACGGTATAGGGCGGGGGTGTGTGGCACAGGGGTGGTGCCAGGGGCATGGAGGTGGTGGCTTGGTAAGTCTGACCGGGGTTTCCCCATCCTGGGCCAGCACTGCCTACCGGTCAGCCTCCTGGGGGCTGCATTGGGGTGGGGGGGGGGGGGGATGTTCGGAGTGAGAGGTGTGGTGGGGGGCGGAGCCCATGCCGTTCATGGCCTCTGCCAGCAGCGACCAGGCGTGGATAACGGTTGGAGGGTGGCAGCCTCCGGCCCAACCCAGGGAACAGGGCACCCTGCCTCTCCTACACGCCATCCAGAAATGTCTCCTGCACTGCATCTGTGAATGTCAGGGCTGCCCCCTGGGGTGGCATCTTCTGGGCTGGAATGAGAGTGTGTGGGAAGTGGAGTCGGTATGTATAGCTCCAGCTTGTCAGATTCCCCAGTGCCAATTGCGACCGTAACAAATTCGACACCGTCATCAGTTGGAATTGCACCAGTACCACGTGGCGCACGGGCTGGCCCATTAGCATGTCCTGAATGGTTCCATAGTCGCACCTCCATCATCATTGTAGAAGTCCCGTGATTCAGTCCCGGCGTCAGCACTCAGTCTGTGAACCGGAAACTCCTCCCTGGCAGCACCTCAGCTCTGAAGGCCTTTGGATCCTACCTGCAGCTGGGCCAGACAGTAAGCTACAAACTGAGAACTTTCTTTATAACTTTGTTATGAGCTCTAATGTGATCAAGTTTATTCTCCTCTATTCAAACAGCTTGGGCGCGATTTTCCGACACTCACGCCGGGTGGGAGAATCGTGGGAGTGCCGGGCGATTCACGCCACGCCGCCCTGGCACCCGCACGCGATTCTCCCACCCCCCCCAAACGGCGTGTTGCGTTTTGCGACAGGCCGCTCGAAGAATCGCCGCTCCGGTCGAGCGGCGATTCTCCGGCCCAGATGGGCCGAGCGGCCTACCTAATATGACCGGTTTACGCTGCCGGCGTGAACAATGCGCGACCGCTGCGTGTGGGGCCTGTGGAGGCGGTGGGAGGATCGAGCACCAGGGGGGTGCTCAGGAGGGATCTGGCCCGCGATCGGTGCCCACCGATCGTCAGGCCGGCATCTCTGAAAGACGCACTCTTTTCCCGCGGTTGCCATGGAGACATGAGGATTGACCTTGCGGGGCGGCGGAGGGGAGGACGGCAACCGCGCATGCACGGGTTGGCGCCGGCCAACCTGCGCATGCGCGGGTGATGTCATTTAGGCACCGCCGGCCGCGTCATTCAGGCGGCGCCGCTTTGAAGCGGGCGCCAAGGCCCGGCACTCGAGATTGACACCCCTGGGAGTGGGAGAATAGGGGACGAGGAGCGGCCTCCGACGCCAGATTGAAACACTCCGGTTTTCACTCCGGCGTCGGCACTTTGTCTCCCTTTGGGAGAATTGCGCCCCAGGGCGGGATTCTCCGTCCCGCTGCACCCGTTTCCTGGTGCGGCGCATCCCCTCCGGCAGCGGGATTCTCCATCCCGGCGGCCGGCCAACAGGGTTTCTCATTGTGGGCAGCCCCATGCCGTCGGGACATTCGCAGGCGTGAGTGCGCTGTCGGCCAAATGGAGGATCCCGCCGACAGAGAACCCTGCCCTACCTTTTTTTATTTTGTCATGTTTGCTCAAAGCGGTCTGTTGGGACTAAGCCATTAATTCTTGCACAACCTCCGGCAAATATCCTGGTGCAAGATATTCTCCCCCCCCCCCCCCCCCCCCCCCCCCCCCCCCCCAACCGCTGTACCTTGCGCGTGCCTGCACTGCAATGCCCTGAATTGGAATTCTATCCCTACATCACGGAATAACCTGGAAGTCACCGGGTGCGAGTGGAAAGTATCAGAATTCAGTGCACTGAAACGCACGATGCTCACCGGTTTTACATTGATTGAAGAAAGCTGCCTGTCATCTCAGCCCTACCTCATCATCAGAATAAAACTGAGGCTACATGTGGCTGTCTGAGTTTCAGCAATGTACAAAGGAAAGTTCAATGGAATATAACCATGCCGACCATTATAATCGCTTTCATCATAATGTGCCGGCACTGATGCAGACACTCACTGCCAAATTAACAGCGCACTTCCTTGTGTCATCATATCGAAGGCCCTGAGCGTACATTTAGCACTGGTGTAAAATTGAAAACTTGTGTGTAGCTGTTGATTTGGCACTGGCGCTGTGTGGCTGACCAGCCTGGGTTCCCTTTCTGCAGCTGCTGCGCCTCTTCCAAGAATCCGTTCAACCCTTTAACTGCGCCGGGCTCCTGAACTAAAAAGGTTGTGCCTTCAAACTGCCACTTTCTAGGGTGGCATCTGCGATTAAATGTAATTCCTGGAGGTTCCATCACTTGACGTCCCCCCACACTTCAGCTATCAGTTGACAAACACTTGTGATGTACTGCCTTCCTCCTCCAATTTGAAAGCAAAAAGATTTGTTACCGAATTGGATGATGTTTGACCGTCAGACAAACAGCCCTTTTCTCCCCTCCCCCACCTCCATTTTCAATATTTTAAAATCTGATGAAGTGAAATTTTCAAAGAAAATGACCAAAAAAAAGACAATTTATTTTAATATCCCGAGGATTTTTCTCCAGGACTACATACAGCAATGTCCTGGAGATTGAGCGTCAATTCTTCGAATGATCCGTTTCCCTATTACTGAGGGCAGATTTGAAGGCACATTGCTCTGTAATGCTCTGCGCCTGGCCTCCACCATGCCTGAGGTGCCAGTGAGTAAAAATCACACAAAGACGCTTAGCGCACCTGTACCATTCAGTTGGTTCTTGGGTGGTGATAGAACGCACGTCAATGTGCATCTTTCTTTTTTATTTACTTGTTAACGGGATGTGGTCTTCGCTGGTTAGGCCAGCATTTATTGTCCATCCCTAGTTGCCCTACAGAAGGTGGTGATGAGTTGCCTTCTTGAACGGCTGCAGTCCCTGAGCTGTAGGAACACCTGCACCGTTTATCTCATAGCTCCCATGTTCTCCATATTCTTCCTTTGAGCACAACTCAGCAATAAAATGGCTTCCCTTTTCCACCGTACGGTCTAACTGGATGAATACGTAACCAGAGGTAGGGGAAGGGAGAACTCCAAGAGTCACAAACCGCATCTCAACACCAGACCAATGTTATATTATTGTGGATCCCGCTTATCTGATGCCTGTGTGAACACCTGATGGATGTTCCTGGTGTGTTATAAGCTCTGACTCAGAACCACATATTCATAAAATCTGCTGAAAGATTTGTGAAAAAGCTAGATAATCAATGTGTTATCGTGCAGTTAATGAGGAATTTTGGTTGTGGCTAATATGGAACCTAACTATCAGCTCCCCATAAAATTTGCTGTGTTCATCTTCAAGAGATTTTAGCGTGTAAGCGTTTAGCGGTGCGGACGAGGAATGCAGGTGTCTGATATATGCAATTAATATGTTATGGACAATATTCACCGAGGAAACAACCAAGACTTTTTCACTAAAAATATATGTGCTATATTTAAATACTTACATATCAGAAGGAGTAGGCCAGGTCAGAGTAATGCATTTTGAAATCTGTCCTCTACGAAAGGGTGATAAATACACCTACGAACAAAGGACTGAGGGCTGAGTATCGAAGAGTGAGGAGTTAGTATCCAAAGCACGATATTAGACATCCTAAATTTTCAAAGGCTTGCCAAATCTCCACATCACATCTGAGAAGTGTTTGCCAAGCATTTTATTTCCTAGCTTTGTGGCGCGCATGAAAAGATATGCATGCCTTCCCCCTAATTAAGGTAATTAAAATAATTGGACAGAAGGCTACTGAGGTGCAGAACAGAATTCCTGATATGTTACAGGTTACTGAACTGGGTGATTAAAGAACGGATGCCTGACTCCACTCTGCTTTTGATGATCCAGATAATAGGAGCAGGGAGGTCCTAAGGTATTGTCGTGCCATAGTAAGAGACTGCTGTATGTGGTGAATGTAACTTAGTAATTCACACTGTATTTACCAATACCATTGTAAGCGCAGTAGCGTTATCCGACCACTAGGGGGAGTAGCTCTGGGACTGCTCAGGCGTTTGTACAGGGCTCCACCCTTGGCTCCGCCCATGACTCCTCCCCCTGGACTGCTGTATAAATACCCTTGTCCAGAGCCAGCCTGCCAGTTCATCGAGAGTTCAACGGGTAACAGGCTGGCTCTGTAGTAAGTAGATTAAAACCACTGTTCATATCTTAAAGCACGTGTCTAGTGAATTGATGGTTCCATCACTGTATTTTGGGAAGGACTGTGAGGTAGCGTGGTCCCTTTAAGGGGGCAAGGTCCACTGACCATGTGACTGGCTCAGGACCAATCACGTGGGATGTGATGAATATCACACTGACCACAGAACCAGACAAAGTTAAAATAATACCAATGAAACCTGTATCATGTAATTATCATCAGAATCCCTAACACCCATTGGGATAGAAACATAACAAATAGAATTTGAATAAGACTTAAATAGTTCAAACTACCCCAAACAACAAATGTGACAAAGAGAACAAATTGTACACCAGGAATTGATAAACATAAAATTCTTCCTAACAATTAGTAAAAGCTTAGCAAGGAGGCGCACAGGCCCACAGAGATAACATGATGCTCAAACCAATTAGTCTGGCCATATTTCAAGTTGCGTTGACACCAGCACCGCAATTAAACACTGTTAACAGGTCCTGTGAAGGTCACCATCCTTAATAAAGTAATAAGGATCCTACGAATATGAATTGGCATCTTTAAGATGACCCACTACAGGCTTGTCCGTCAAGGCTATAAGATACCACAATGTCCTTAGAAAAGAAATATGAATCTACAAATATGAATTATGAATAACCTTATCTAAGATAGCCTAATACCCTTCTTGAGAAAGGGAAGAAAAATGTATAAAAGAGACATATTCAATTGAACCAGCATTCCTTTCCGAGAAGAAGGGGGGGGGGGTCAAAATTCTGTTCCTGCCTATTTCGGCAAATAAGTCATTGTGGACTTTGTTAGTATGACTTTTTTTACTGTGTTAAAAGTTTTGTAGTAAGAGATGTTTTTGGATATCCATGCTTAAGAACAATTCTCATTTAGAAATGACAATCTGTTTGCAGACTTACATTAATGACAGACTATTAGCAGGCTTACCTTTTGTAGACTCTGTAAATGCAGGACCCAAGACCCTGGATTATCCTTCAACATTATAAGTTTAACTCTGCAGTGAGGGATCACAAAGAGTCTGTCTCAGTCTACATAGCCAGGCTTCACCAGCTTGCTAAGCACTGTGTGTCCGGGACTTCACTTAGTGACATGTCGCGCGGTCGGCTGGTTTGTGGGATCCAGAACCTTAACATCCAGAAGAAGCTTCTGGCAGAGACCACAGTTACATTGGAAAAAGTCATTGAGATAGCTGAGGTGATGGAGTGCACGGGAAAAGGCGCCACTGAGCTCCAAAGCGTGGCTGAAGAGAGGTTAACCAAGTATGTGGCAGTAGAGCTGAGAGGTCTGCAGCAGGATCAACAGGCAGAGCTCAGAGTCAAACACGGTCCTCGGAAAAGGACAGGAACCCAAGGAGCGGGAAGGAATCGAGGCATCAAGCCAAATCCGAGAAGGACTGCTATCCTTGTGGGAGTGTTTCTGATGCAACCGCAGGGGGCACATTCACGCACATTTCCACATGAGGCAAAGTGCGCTAATGCCAAAAAAACCAGCAGCAGTTCACAGCGCCACTGAACATAGTGGAGAAGAGCTCTGAAGAAGAGAATTTGATCCAATTGAGTAAAACAGCTCTGATTGAAATTGTGTGAAGGGTAAATGGTAGACCCCTTAAAATGGAAGTCGACACCGGGGCTTCGGGAACCGTGGTAAGTGAGCAGACCTTCCAATATCTGCATGTAGGAACACATTCTTTCAGCTTAAAGGGTACTACAGCCAAGCTTTCGACATACACCGGATGTATACGCGAAGATCGTCTGAACAACCAATACCCCACTGGCGTACAGAGGGCAGGAAACCAATCATGGAATCACTACTGTGCAGAAGGAGGCCATTCGGCCCATCGAGTTTGCACTGACCCTTTGAAAGAGCACCCTACCTAGACCGACGCAGACACCCTATCCCCGTAACCCAACAACCGCACCTAACCTTTTGGACACCATGGGCAATTTAGCACAGCCAATCCACCTAACCTGCAAATCTTTGGACTGTGAGAGGAAACCAGATCACCCGGAGGAAACCCACGCAGACATGGGGAGAACGTACAAACTCCACACAGTCACCCAAGGCTGGGATTGAAGCCGGGTCCCTGGCGGTGTGAGACAGCAGTGCTAACCGCTGTTCCACCCAAGATGCCGCCATCGTACCGCGCAAAGACAATCTGTCTTTGGTTGTCACAGAAGGACAGAGACCTAGTCTGTTGGGATGAGATGGTTACAGGAAATTAGGTTCAACTGGTTGGGAACCTTCAAATATCTGATGGGGTCCTTCAAGATGCCTCAAGGAGATTTGAAAATACCTTCCACAAAGAATTGGTCTGAAGGGTGTAAAAGCCAAGATGTACGTCAATCTGGATTCGGCATCCAAGTTCTTCAGAGCCAGACCAGTGCCATTCACATTGTATCAAAAGGTTGAAGCAGAGTTAAAGAAGATTGAAAGAGCTGGGTATAATCAAGCTGGTTCAGAGTGGGAATGACCTGATCAGTCGATGAGGATTTGTGGGGATTATAAAATGACCGTAAATCAGGCTGCCCAGGTCGCTCAGTATTCGATTCCCTAAATTGAGAACCTCTACGCCAAGTTGGCGGGTGCCTTTCCTATTCAATACTGGACCTCAGTCATGCTTACCTGCAACTAGAGTCAGATGAGGAGTCTCAGAAGTTTGCTACAATCAATACCCATAAAGGCCTCTTCCAGTGTACCAGACTGCCATTCGACATGGCTGCAGCCTCCGGTATCTTCCAGCACACGATGGAAAATCTCCTCCAGGGGATTCCCATGGTGATGGTCTACCTTCACGATGTGCTAGTCACCGGCACCACTCCACAAGAACACATGGCCGGCCTAGAGGAAGGATTAAAGAGGTTTTGTGATGCTGGGGTCTACTAAAAAAGGGAAAAATTTACTTTACAGGCCTCTAAAGTGATGTACCTTGGATTTTGTGTTTATGCGACAGGTTTGCACCCTTTGAAGAAAAGGTCAAATCTACATGAGGTGTCCCAGCGCCCAAAAATGTTAGCGAGCTTCAGTCCTTCCTTGGTATGATCAATTACTATGGAAGGATTATTTTGAATCTGGCCACAACATTGGCACCAGTACATCAACTATTGAGGACAACTCAGTGGTGGCAATGGAGGGAGCCTCTAGAGGAAGTCTTCCAAGGCATGAAACAAGCATTATCGTCGTTAAACCTTTTGGTGCATTTTGACCCCGGGGAAACCAATCATGCGGTAGAGGGGCTGTTTCATCCCACAAAATGGGAGATGATTCGGAATGCCCGAATGCCTTTGCCTCAAGGACCCTTTCTGAAGCAGAATGAAACTACGCCCAGATTGAGAAGGAGGGCTTAACGGTTATATTCCGTGTGAAGAAATCCCACCAGTATGTATATACGGTCAACGGTTCAACATCGTGACTGTTCACAAGCCATTGCGGGCTTGTTAAGGGAAGATAAGTCTGTCCTGCACATAGCCTCGGTGAGAGCACAGCGTTAGGACCTGCTACTGGCTGCTTAGAAGTATGCTTCACAGCACAGGCCTGGGACGCAAATTTCTAATGTGGATGGATTAAGTCACCTACCCCTACCCAAGAGCATTCCTTCACCACCGGTGCCACAGGGGATCATTATAGCCCTAAAGGTCCTCAACACTCTGCCAGTGTCCATGGGGCATATCCGCTGCTGGACACAAAGAGACGCTTTTCTTTCAAATGTCAAACAAATGATACAGTCTGGCTGATGTTACAAGAAGTCTGAACAGCTGAGGCCCTACTTCACTCAATAATACTTGTTGACATGCGAAGAAGGTGTGATTCTGTGGGGATGGTGGTCACCCCGCCTCAGGCAAGCGAGATCCTCTTTTGAAGAGTTACACAGCGACCATCCAGGGCGCTGATGAAGATGTTGGTGTGCACTTATGTCTAGTGGCCAGGCATAGGTAAAGCCATTGAAGGACTGATACAATAGTGCCACCCTTGTCAAATGCAGCAATCTTTGCTGCCTTCTGCAACCCTTCACCCTGGGAATGGCAGGTCACCCATGGACCATGGTCCACAACATGTGGCACAGTAGCACAGTGGTTAGCACTGTTGCTTCACAGCGCTAGGGTCCCAGGTTCGAATCCCGGCTTGGGTCACTGTCTGTGTAGAGTCTGCACGTTCTCCCTGTGTCTGCGTGGGTTCCTCCAGGTGCTCCAGTTTCCTCCCACAAGTCCCGAAAGACGTGCTGTTAGGTAATTTGGACAATCTGAATTCTCCCGAACAGGCGCTATAGTGTGGCGACTCGGGGCTTTTCACAGTAACTTCATTGCAGTGTTAATGTAAGCCGACATGTGACAATAAAGGTTATTATTATGTGGGCTTGATTTTGGGCCAGATATTTTGGTGCTGGTAGATGCCCACTCTAAGTGGCTGTCAGTACAGGAGATGGGGGATCACTACCTCAGATGCCATGGTAGATGCCAGGTGTTTGCCATTCATTGGCTTCCCAAGGCAATTGTTTCAGACAATAGCACCCCCATTAGCGGCAATGATTTTTAGCGTTTTGAGACAGCAAGTGCCATACAACACATAAGGAAAGTTCCCTATCTCCTAGCATTGAATCGTCAGGCTGAGAGGATCATTCAAACTTCCCAGAACCCGATGAAAATGCAGTCAGATAAACTGCTTCGCCAGAGGTTGGCTACTTTTTTGTGGTTGGTCAACTCAACCCCTCATTCAACCACAGGGGTCACACCAGCTGAGTTGCTCATTTGGGCCATCGGTTGAGAACCCGATTGGATCTTGCATTTCCAAATTTGGCTGGGACGGTGGAGGCAGATCAGGCCTCCCCGGAGAACCAGCGTTCAGGGACAGGTCGTTCCAGGTTGAAAACCGGTTTTGGTGTGTAATTTTGCAGCAGGTTCACTGTGGTTTAAAGGATGGGTTATGGCCTGGTCGGGCCAGTGTCTTATGTGGTTGATGTTAACAGGAAGACAGTTAAGAAGCACATCGGCGAGGGACTTCCGGTGGTATAATGTAGGGGAAGAGGCGATTGAGGTAGCTCCCACTAGAGTAATTGACTTTTTGCACCTTTTCTTGGTGCCACAAATTCTGCAAGAAACCCATATTGTTATCGGAATATAGATTCTTATGACTGAAATGCCCCACAAAATCAAGAAAAAGCAAGCTGGGAGCAGAACCTCATCGACGGACTCTGAGGCCTCTTGGAGCTCAACGGAAAGTAAAATGGCGGAGTCAGTGTCTGGTTCTCCTTCGACTCCACTAATAGCCGAGGTGCTTTCTAATACAGTACCTCGGTGAAAGAATTTGAAAGGCACCAACAAATATTCGGATTGTGGGGTTGCCGGAGGGAATGGAGCGCCCTACGCCCATGGAGTACGTCTTGGGCTTGTTCTGCAAAATGGTGGGTGAGGGTGGATTCACGTCCCCTCCTGAATTAGACCGAGCCCATCGCCCTCGACCGAGGTCTCGTCCTGAAGATCCACCGTGTGCGGTGATAGTGAGGTTTCAAAGCTTTAAAGAAAAGTAGAGGGTTTTTATTTGGCCAAAGGAACACTGTGACTTTAAGTGGGAAGGCCACTCCATCAGGATCTGGTGGGAGTGTGGAGTTAGCAAAGAACAGGGCCGCGTTCAATGGCATCAAGGCCGCCCTGTATAAGAGTGGAGTCCGGTTCAGTTTCGTCCACTCAGCTCATCTCAGAGTACCCTTTGAGGGAAAAGAGTATTTCTCTGACATGCCATAAGAGGTGGACCCTTTAGCTAAAGGAAGCACATCGACCACCTGAGGAGTCGAGGGGTAATGACCCTCAATGTGGAGTCAATGAGTCCAGCGAGCATCATGAATATTCCTCTAACCCGGTCAAGCCAAAGGGAGCTATGTGTTCCTGCTTGAACCAGGTGCTTCTGCCGAGGCCAGTGAGCCTAGTTCACCTGTCGCTGAAGTGGGCCGTCCTGAGCTGGCATCGACTGAAGATCACTCGTTTTTTCAAAAGAATGCTGAGCCTGTGACTGGGGTGCAGAGTCTGGGATGGCCCAGAGGCTTCCTGACCTTTTGACGGACTCTCTTTCCTCGATTGCTCTTGCTAACAATTGTGACTTTTGTGCATAGTTATATGATGATGTATTAAGGGACTTAAGGGATGTGGCAGCATGGCCCCTTTAAGGGGGTTAGCTCCACTTACCACGTGACCAGCTTGGGGCCAATCGCATGGCAGCGCAAGAACCATGATCAATGGGGAGTTTGCGTGGGGGCCCTGGGAGCAGGCCCCCCGGCAGTAAGGACCAGGGAGCTTAAGAATAAAAATTGGTTGTACACTGTTCTGTGCCTGTTATTTAACTGCCTTTGCCTTTCATCAATAACCTCTTTTTGTCAGTAACTGAAAGCCTCCAATTTATGTCTAGAGCCACCACAACATGCTAAACTGAGGTCCCATCTGAGTGTTTAGATGAAAGTTAATGGTCCTCGCCAACATTCGCTGAACCAACACTACACTAAAAGCAAACATATCGACTCATCACTGATGTTTCTGGGAACTTGCCCGCGTGTAAATGCTTTCTATATTTGTCTGGATTTCAAAATAATTGATTGGCCCAAAGGTTCCAAGGTTGGGAGAGTGGGAATGGAGGCAATGAAGCCTTTGTAGGGCCAGGAGTTTCTGAACAGGACAATCACATTACGCTAGAGTCAGCAAGCAACTTATGGAGTTAGGGTGGGATGACGTTGATAATAGAATCCAAGCTGGTTAATGAAATCAAAAATAAGTCACTAAGAGAGTTTATTGACTTTTGTTCAGAGTCATGTCTCTCTTCACACGCTCCACCCAGTTCCCCTATCTATTTGCGCTCAAAGCACTTAACTAAACAATGTCCTTCATCTGTGTAACTTGACGATGTGATTAACATATCACGAACAGACATCCTTTTTTCCGATATTCTATAAATTCCACCTTCCTTTCTGCTCTGAGATTGTGCAATCTGCCCAGACATTTTCATCAAGGAGGAGGTTCTTGACCAAAGGGACATTGCATCGCTGAGACTGAATATGGAGACTTATCTTGGAATTCAGTCCAGATACTGAAAAACAAATGTCTTCATCCTAGTCAGGAAGCGATCACCTGCATCATGCATTAGCCCCGGAAATAATTCTATTTCAATACCATTATGGAGCTATGATTTGACGGCTGCATTCAGAGCTTCCAAATGGGGATTCAAAGAACAAAAGAACAAAGAAAATTACAGCACAGGAACAGGCCCTTCGGCCCTACCAGCCTGCGCCGATCCAGATCCTTATCTAAACCTGTTGCCTATTTTCCAAGGATCTATTTCCCTCTGTTCCCCGCCCATTCATATATCTGTCCAGATGCATCTTAAATGATGCTACCGTGCCCGCCTCTACCACCTCCGCTGGCAAAGCGTTCCAGGCACCCACCACCCTCTGCTTAAAAAACATTCCACGCACATCTCCCTTAAACTTTCCCCCTCTCACCTTGAAATATTGACCCCTTGTAATTGACGCCCCCACTCTTGGAAAAAGCTTGTTGCTATCCACCCTGTCCATACCTCTCATAATTTTGGGTACAACTGGAAGGCCTTCTGGTGGATTTACGGCCTTCCTCCAGGAGAAAATAAGAAAGAAAAAGGGAACTGCTCCTCTGCATTTTAAGTTGAAAGGGTTTCTCAACCCACCCAATGGGTTGAAGTTACAGGCAGTGGAGGACAGGGCTGTGTATTACTATCCAGGACCAGACCCTAACAGTGGCTAGGATACTGGTCAGAAAGCCCAATATTTTGTTTTAACGTTGTAAGATTGTGAGGAAAGGATACCTCACTCCAGTAATGGTTTAACGCAAAATAGGGATATGGTATATTCAAACTAATTTTATTACTAACATAGTATTAAAATATCTTTAACATCACACAAGACAAATAGTATACAATTACCCCTTCAACAATGCTAATCAACACACTGACACAATAACCCTTAACTGCTATCTTTATTCCCACTCAAATAACAAAACCATCTCAGCTTTCAATCCACTTTTAAATACATTTAACAGATCCAGGTATGACAGAATCAACAGTGCAGAAGGAGGCCATTTGGCCCATTGCGTCTGCACCGGCCCTTGGAAAGAGCACCCCACCCGGGCTCACGCTTCCACCCTAACCCAGTAACCCCACCTAATTGTTTTGGACACTAAGGGCAATTTAGCATAGCCAATCTACCTAACCTGCACATCCTTGGACTGTGGGAGGAAACTGGAGCACCCGGCGGAAACCCACGCAGACACGGGGAGAATGTGCAGACTCCGCACAGACAGCGACCCAACCTGGGAATCGAAGCTGGGACCCTGGAGCTGTGAAGCAGTCATGCTTACCACTATGCTACTGTGCTGCCCATGTAATACTTGCTTAAGAGATGTTCTCTGAGACTGTTTTAAGATATATACTTGAATCCTGTCGGAACAATGCAGGATCTTTAGCTGAAGTCTTCATGGTTTGACTTTCAAGAACACTGAACAATCTCTGCTACTCTGCTCAAATGTCTGATACTCTAGCTCCTCCCATTAGTTACATTACAAAGCTGAAACAAATGTATCTATTTAACTATTCCACAGGGAACTGTCTTTGTTCAAACAAAAATCCATTAGCCCAAGCTTTTACGATGCTTTAATTGCACCTCTGGCTCTGGAAAACATGGTTGCCTTTCAAACTAGGATTTTTAAAAACACTACTGCCGCAGTCATACACACACTAATCCAAGCTTTTAATCCTTACTGCACCAAATCCATATAATATAATATCTTTGAAAATCCGACGTTCATCACACTGTGGTGTAAGTCTGCAAACCCCTTCTGTCTCCTTGGACCTATTGGACTTGTTCAGGCTCACAGTTCAGCTCCCATGCTTTTGGTTTACAGCAAATTTGATTGTTAGTTACAGTATAGATAACTATAAGTTCGATAGACAATTGGAATTTCAAAAGCCAGCCTCCCAGTCAGTGGCTTTGCTAAAACTAAATGAATAACAAAATGGTGGTTCAAATTAGAATACATTCCATGTTGAGTCAATATATTTGACAGTCGTCTAGAGGATAAATTTCTTCACATTGCAGACAATCTGCATGTTAAATGAATGAAGCTTCACAGTAATTAATGCCCACTAAACTGTGCTTTCCATGTTTCTGCTCCCAAAGGTATGGAGGGAAGATCTTATGAGGAAAGGCTGAGGGACTTGAGGCTGTTTTGTTAGAGAGAAGAAGGTTAAGAGGTGACTTAATAGAGGCATTCAAGATGATCAGAGGATTAGATATCGTGGACAGTGAGAGCATTTTTCCTCGGATGGTGATGGTTAGCACGAGGGGACATAGCTTTAAATTGAGGGGAGATAGATATAGGACAGATGGCAGAGGTAGGTTCTTTACTCAGAGAGTAGTAAGGGCGTGGAATGCCCTGCCTGCAACAGGAGTGGACTCGCCAACATTAAGGGCATTTAAATGGTCATTGGATAGACATATGGATGATAAGGGAATAGTGTAGATGGGCGTTAGATTGGTTTCACAGATCGGCGCAACATCAAGGGCCGAAGGGCCTGTACTGCGCTGTAATGTTCTATGTTCAAGGGCTTCATCCAGCAGCCGCTGGCATTAACCCAGTGGTAGGCAGTGGGCTCGCCATGTGGGGAACATGATAATTAAACTTGTGTGGGATTGCTTGCCGGCACTTTGGGATGGTCCCTTATTCAAAAGCACCGATTGACTGCTTGAGGGACACGACATCAAGAAGTGGTGGGGGAAGGCCTAATGAGAGCCACCCACTGACTTTGTTACTGACCTCTTTCCCCACCCCCTCTCTTAGTTTTGCAAACAATTGTTCACTATTACTGTCTGTTTTTTGCCCCTTCACCAATTTTGTATCCATGATGTTGCTGCCCCTTTTTTCTATTGGCTTCGATTTTGCTGACAAGCCTGTGAGTGGTACTTTATCAAGCCCCTTTTGAAAGACCGTATACATGACATATTAACAGCGTACATGTCCTCACATGGACTGTCAATCTTTCAGAAATGTCAAGGCCAATGTTTATGTTCCACAAGAGTCAAAATGGCCTCAGAACTATGTTATCTATTTATATAAAAGCAAATTACTGCGTATGCTGGAATCTGAAACGAAAGGCAAAATGCTGGAAAATCTCAACAAGTCTGGCAGCATCTGTAGGGAGAGAAAAGAGCTAACGTTTTGAGTCCGATGACTCTTTGTCAAAGCTCATCTATTTATTTATCTATTTATATATTGGAGTGAGGTATGTCACAATTATATACATCTTCGCACTGAAGCAACTATTGTTGCAAATGAGTGAGTTGGCAAGTCTGGCATTCGATCCATGGCACACAGTTGAATCCATGGATAGCACCTTGGAGGCCAACTGTTGGCCCCGCCATTGTGCCAGAACAATGCATCACTCACCTCTTGAACATAGGTAGACATGATGCACTGCTTAATATCAGCGGTAATCTCACCTCAGTAATCTAGGAAGCCACTCAGTAGCAAACTCTATGGTTACTATCAAATGTGGTCTGGGGAGAGGATTTTGAGAAACCCCAGATTAGGCCGAACAGCACCGCAGCACTGATCTGAATCTCTGAAGCTATTGCTGCTTTGGTTCATCTGAGGAATTGAACTAAAAATGCTCAGTGCATCTTTTTCTCAGCGCAGAGCTTAGTTCTGGCTCCCCTCCATTTGCTCGACTTTTGCTTTTTGATTAAATAGATTCAAATATAAATTACATCCACTTTCAATTTAAATCAATAGACATTGGGCTGGAACAGTAGTACAATTTGGTAACAGAGCATAAAGGTTAAATAATAACATAAAATGGAGCCTTGCTTAATTTAATTAGATCAATTTACCATCAATCTAAATGCATGCTGGATATCACAACAGTAATAGTAATAGTACCTATGTAAACATCAATGTCAAGTACTCCATTTTCTGACTGGCACTAAATCTGTGTCAAAATTACTGACAGTCAAAACAAGGCTCTTATTTTCCATTGATCTTTAAGCTCTTATTGACTGGAGAAGGAGAGTTTAATATTCTGGTTATTGATTATAAACATTGTCATTTACCTTACTCCATTAGTTTAGTAGTAAGAAAGTAAGGAAAACAGACGTTAAAAAAATGGTGAAACTATAATAAAGGCTTTTACTGTACGTGGTTTCACTTGACATAGCTCCAACTACACGATGGATGATGTGCTAAAAAGCTATTTCTTGTTTTTGCGGTAGTTTTAGAGGACGTTGTACAGATGTTGCATTAAAAATATTAACAGGTCTCCAACAACCATCTGTTTTTCCCGTAACAGAAATCCCTTTGTGCTTTAATTTATTACAGAGCACGGAGGTGTTTTCCTTCACGCTCAGAGAGCCTCTTGATTTCCTGCGCACTCTAAAAAATGTGCGGTTTTAAAGAAACAACCCCCCCCAAGAGAGTCATGAGATTAAACTCTGAGAAAATGTGCTAAGTGTCCCCCTGGGCCATCTCTACCTTCAAATGGTTACAGAGCGATTTTTACCAGAAAAGGATTATGCGGAATGAGTGAAATTTGAAGAAAGTCAAATTTCTGGGGTTGTTGGAAGCCAGTGAGCGTTTCCATGGAAACGCAAGTCTGATGACAGCACATTCCAGGTACTGGCAGCATATATGTCTGAGGTTTAAAACTCAAAAAGAATATTGACTGATCTGGCCCCTGTTATGATTTATTAGCGGATAATAGGATGCTGGCTTAGTTAACATCACAAATGTGCAATATCAAAAACGAATAATCTAGTTCTGCCTTTTACCATCAATGTGCCTGTGATTAGGTGAGCTGTGTCAATTTAAACAAGAACAACAAACTCTTTGATAAGGGAAAATGCAGAAAATTGAACATTAGTCATTGTGCGGCGCCTGCCCTTTGATGTACACCGAGTTAATAAGATGTGTAAGCATAAATTTAGTTTTATTAAACAAGTGCAAAACATGGCATAAGCACCGAGCAGCCCGCAGCAAAACTACGCCATTTCATAATTATGTTCTGCTCTTCATTTCAGGGGGCATCAGCAAAAAGGTGTTCAGTTCAATCTCCTGTTTTTTGGTAACACTGGGCGCCTGTCTCCCAGAGACTCCCAGAGTCAATAACAAGGAAATGTATGGGGTTGCATGGTGGCACAGTGGTTAGCATTGCTGCCTCACAGCGGCAGGGATCCGGGTTCGATTCTGACCTTGGTTGACTTTATGGAGTTTGCACGTTCTCCCCGTACCCACGTGGGTTTCCTCCCGGGAGCTCCGCTTTCCTCCCGCAGTCCAAAGATGTAGCGGTTAGGTGGATTGGCCATGATAAATTGTTCCTTAGTGCCCAAAAGGTTAGGTGAGGTTACTGGGCTGCGGAGACAGGGTGGGGGCGTGGGCTTAGGTAGGGTGCTCTTTCGGAGGGTCAGTGCAGACTCGATGGGCGAAACGACCTCCTTCGGCACTGTCATGATTCCATATCATCAAAATGACTGCTCCATTCAAGGGGATGTCAAAAAGCTGCTCTTCACACGAAGGGCCATGGAAATATGGGACTCCCTCCGTCAGACATTTGCTGAGGCAAGGCCAAATGCAAATTTCAAAATTTGTTGGATTTTTGTGAGACAATGTTAAGGGTTACCGTATCAACAAGGCAGCCGGTGGAGTTAAGGTGGAGACCTATCATAATCTAATTAAATGGCGAAACAAGCTCAATAGGCCCAGTCCTGTTCCTTTGTAAATCCGTACTTTACCTGTTGGGCCCTCCGCTTGCTACAAAGGCTCGGGAGGCCCAAGAAGATAAATCCAAACGGCAATTTACTTTAAGCCAAAAGAAACGAACAAAACTTGGCATACAGCACAAAGTTCGCAACAGGGACTACTGATCGTGCCCATGCCGGCCACAATCCAGACCGGCTTTTATGAGGTGATTTCTATCATCAGATTCAATGGGGCACAACGTATACTGTCTGTGAGGCTAGGGGTCCGTAGGGCCCCCCGATAACTGGTCCTTTATCATCCTGCTGTCGATGCGCATCATGAGGGGTTGGAGGTGGTCGAGTGGGTTGTGTAAACCCACCCCCCCCCTCCGTGCCGGGGCATAGGCGGTGGATAACATGGACGTTGGAGAGATGACATGGTTGAAGTGATGGTGTCTCGTGCTTCAATCGATGGAATCCTTGAGAGATCCTGGAGAGCGCTTGTAGATCCTGCCTTATCTTTTTCCTTCTCATGCAACTTGGAAGATGATTTTACCCTGCAATTTGCCTTGCAGCTCTTCGATAATCCTTGTTGAACTGGTTGTTGATCTTTTTATTGCTGTCCTTTTTGTTCCTATACGGGAGCGTGAAAGGTGAGCGTGATGACCTGCGCCACTGATTATCCTTTTCCTGTTACCCTGTTAGCCTGTGTTGGCAAGATCTTTTTGAGTCAACTACGGGAAGTGTAATTTGTGCACACTTTTACTCGTTTTTGGTTATGAGGAGGATGAGTGGATCTGGGGCGGAGTGAAAGGCGGGTGGTAGGGTTTGACCAGTCCTCACTGAGATTGAGAATAGACAGGTGAGCCAGCTTGGTCCTCACCATCTCACTTGCTTTGTCATTCAATGTTACATTTCTGCTAAAGACTTCACCTGATGATATAAGTTCTCACTGCATCCTTTGAAAAAAATCAAAAGGCTTGTCCTCAAACTTGCCATGCTGAGTCTTCAAATGCCTTTGAAGTTTTGAGAGTTTTTATCTTTCAGTTTCCAGTGCATCCCTGCATTTGACACATGTGGGCTTTGCATCCTGATTTGCATTGGCACAATTAATAAACCCATACCTCAAGAAACAGCTTTGTACTGTTTTGTTGCTGATTTTGGCTTCTCAATGGGTTGTTCACCAGAGGCCCTGGAGCTCACACCAGCACTGCTGGCATCTACAAAACATTTTAAAAAGCTGGTCGCAGCCATTGGACCCTTCTTCCCATGATCGGGAATGCTGCTACTGATGGCCTCACGACCCTCCCCGCAACCGCTTCGGCCCAACCGCGGGCCGCAACCCTGAGTTTGAAAATGACTGGTCTTGGGGCAGTTTCTGTGTTTGTGCTGGGGAGGAGGGAATTGGCCTTTCTCCCAGGGCACCTAATTATTGGGTGCATCTCGGGCGGGAGCCCTCGCTTTAGCCGGGGTTGGAATAATCATCCTCCTGTGGTGCGCTGCCTTGGGATGGGCTTGGATAGGTCCATTCTCGACAGGGGTGCAGATTTTTGGGATGTGCTGGGGGCCATGAGGTTATAGTTCCTTATGTGTCAGTTGGTGCTGGGCTGGGCCAGGCCTGGTGCTTTAACTGTTACCCTGTTGCCCTAAAGGTCTCGGGGTGACCCTCTCTGAAGGTGTGGGGTGGGTGCTTCCTGTGAGTCTGGGCTTTGTTTCCTTGACTCGCTCGTGCATGGGGGCCCGGGGATGGGTTAGGTTCTGTGTCTTGGAGGATATCCATGCAATTGGGAGGGGGGGAGGGGAGATTGATTGGGGGGGGGGGGGGGGGCACCCTCTTGTTGATGGAGTGACCTGTTCTCCTCTTCATTGAAGGATGTTATTATTTGGTGGAATAGCTCGGGTAGGTCTGTTTTGCTTTTATTGACCCTTTTTTATTAATCTTTTCTTTCACCGTCGTTCTCCTTCTTTCCTGCCTTGCAAGGCCCTGCGGGCTTGATCATCGTCTGAACAGGTTGTAATTATCGCCGGTCGTCTCTTCCTCCTCTCCTCCCTTCACAACTATAGTTCTGCCCTGGGCTTGTTTTTGGGGGTTATGTTGTAATCTGCATTGTGTACGTAACCCCCCACAGATCTGGGGTTTCCATGCATTTTCTATTGTGTTTGCTAGGGTGGGTATGATAAATCTGTTCCTGGATCCTATATGTGTGCAGATAGTCTGGAATCCAGAAAGAGAAGGCTGTGTTGGGTATGATGGTATTAAACCAGTTGTGATGTGTGTTCCATGCCGTTGGTTAAGCCGTTTCTGTTTTCTTGTTCCCTTCCTTGCTTGTGGTGATGTATTATTTTGTAACTTTGCTGCGTTATTTAATAAAATGTAAAAACTCAACAAGCACACTTTCAAAAAAAAAGTTTGATGGATGCAGGACTGTACTACGGAAGTCTCTATTTGTGATTAGGTGTAAGTGTATGTCACCAGACTTTGAAGGACAAGTATATAGGCTGATTTCCTTTGGTTTTGGCCAAATAATCATAGACATTACATTAGGGGAACCATTTAAATCATTGTGCCATTGATGTCATGCTGGAATGGAACTATCTAATCTGTTTCAAGGCAGAACATTGTCCCTGGACAACCTCCCAACTGCCAGTTAGCCAATCGAACCGACTCCCTCCAAAACTGGACCCGACGACTCACTCAGTGCCGACGAGTCTGGTTTCTCCTTTCGAAAATACAAAACCTTGGAACACACTGTCCTGGTAAACACGCTTCTACCTCGGCAGCACAGTGGTACACTGGGTGGCATGGTAGCACGGTGGTTTGCACTGTTGCTTCACAGCGGCAGGGTCCCAGGTTCGATTCCCAGCTTGGGTCACTGTGCGAAGTCTGCACGTTCTCCCCGTGTCTGCTTGGGTTTCCACCGGGTGCTCCGCTTTCCTTTCACAAGTCCCAGAAGACGTGCTGTTAGGTAACTTGGATGTTCTGAATTCTCCCTCCGTGTGCCCGAACAGGCGCCGGAATGTGGCGACTAGGGGCTTTTCACGGTAACTTCATTGCAATGTTAATGTAAGCCTACTTGTGACAATAGAGATTATTAATATTATTAAAGGTACATTCTGATTATGGGCCCATGGACCAAAAATAATAAAAAAGAAAAGAAATGAGAACAAAGTAAATAAACAGGAAGGAATCTAACAACACGATGAGCCAAATAACCTCCTTCTTTGCTGCAAACATCTATGAATCTAACTAGTCTGGAAAGTGTTGGAGACGAACTTTATCATTGAACAACCTCAAAACAATAATTAAATGAATGTGAGGGAGAGAATGATAAAACATAATAGAAGATAGAATGAAACATAGTATGAATCTTTAATGTGTTTTTCAAAGCTGAAGGGATTGTTATTTTTATTGTAGTTTCTGGGTATAAGCTTACTACTTGTACAGCTTGTAGTATTTATTCATAAAAGCCTTATCACTCCATAAAATGCAACTAATCCTATGTATATTTAATTGATCATCTTCAATATCATTTATGTGATCCTAACTTGGTGTATATGTCAGGGATGAGCTCAATAGGTTAACAATCTTTCTTCAATCAGGAAGAACTAGTACCCAAGAGCTATCAGTTGCTCATGTGGAAAGACTGGGGAGGAATTACATGATGTTTTTCGATTTATATAGTGTCAAGTCAATTATTGAAATATCTCAAATTACTTCAGGAAGCAAATTAATTTTGGTGTGCGTTAACAGAGGCAAGAGCAGCAGCTACCCTGCACCAGCAAAGACCCAAGTACCAATGAGGTAAATAACTAATTAATTTTGATGGTACAGGCTGAAGGATAGATCTTGGTAAAGACACTAAAAGAGCTCTCTACTCTTCACTGCAACGAGTTCCTAACTACTGTAACCCATTTCATGCAATTAAATCTCCCAAAGCTTCACAAACAAAAGTGCGTGTGTGTGGGGGGGGGGGGGGGGGGGGGGGGTGTTGGAGCAACTGGGGTACAATGTTATGATACCTTATGGGAGCTAGGGACTGCTGTATACGATTCCCCTCTTACACAGCTAAGTATAAACTCCCCCAATAATTGGGGGCGTTCCACTTAACAAGGGGGAACCACTCAGTCTAAACACCCTGACCTGGGCGCGGGTCAGGGAGGGTGGCCTTCGGGCAGAGGGGTTGTAGTTTTGTTATTTGTGTGTACCGTAATAAACCAGATGTTCATTTCTACCCTACGTGCATTCCTGTTGTCCCTTTCATTTGTTCTACACACAGGATTGGAACTAAGTAAAAGTTAAAGGAAGGGGTTAGAGAGATGACTGAAGCGAAATTGGAAGAGGTATTTGACCATAAGATCATAAAACATAGGAGCAGAATTAGGCCATTCAGCCCATCGATTTTGCCTCACTATTCAATCATGGCCGATACGTTTTTGATCCCCAATCTCCTGCCTTCTCCCCATAACCCCTGAAATACCATTAATCAAGAACCTATTGATTTGTATTGTATTGATTTGTATCGTATTGATCACAATCTTTCGATCTTTATTGGCTGTAGGAGCAGTTTGGGATGACTGGAGTGTTACTAAACTTGTACCACTATTCAAGATAGGGGAGACAGATAAACCAACACACGGCATGCCAGTAAGCTTAAGATCATTGGTGGGAAGCTTATTGGCAAAGGCAAAATGAGCTTTCATTTGGAAAGGCATGGGTTAATCGAGGAGAACCAGCATGGATTTCTTAAAGAAAATCATGTCTGATTCACTTGACTGAATTCTTTGATGAGGTAACAGAGAAGGATCATCAAGGGAGTGCAGTAGACATGTGGACATTTGGAAGGAATTCAACAAAGTGTCACATAGGAGGCTTATTAGAATTCAAACCTATGGAATTAAGAGGAAAGTTGTGACATGGATACAAAAGTGGCTTGGCGACATGAAGCAAAAGATTGTGGTGAATGCATTCTTTTATTTTTAGTTTGAGAGGTGACTTGCCCTGGTGTTCTCCAAGGGTCTGTTCTGGGTCCATTACTCTTCAATTTTCGACATAGGGCGCGAACTACCGGCTGTTATGCCTCGCGGGATCTAATCAGATCTTGAGAGAATCGCGATATGTTTAAGAACCCACTTTGCCGTGCTCGCGCCGGATCTAACAGCCAACCGGCATTAATGGTCTCGCTGAGCACACGCCAGCCGGGCACCGTTCAGTACTGGTCCCCACCATCAGGGACCAGGCAGAACAGTACCTGGGGGGTGGGAGGGGGGGTGGGTCTCCCAGGCGATCAGAGCTCTCCGGGTATCAGCATCTGCGCAGGATGGCACTGCTGGTGCCAATTGGGCACCTTGGCATAGCCAGCCTGATACCCCGGTGGTGTCACACTGGCACCCTGGCAGTCGAACTCGGATGCCAGCCTGGCACTGCCAGAGTGCCCAGGTGGCATTGCTAGATTGGCAGTGAAACTGGAGGGTGCTAGGCTGGCAGTTACAGGTGGCCCCCTTATGCTCGATGACCCCCTTATCGTGAGGTGGGACCTTGGGGGCGTCCAGGTGTTGTGGCGGGGGTGAGGGGGGGGGGGGCTATTTAAAAATGCCGTCCTGATCTCCTCCCGAATGGAGGAACTAGGACCTCTGCTTGGCGGACCTCCTCAGTACCAGAAATGATGCTGAGTGGGGCTTCGGGGGTGGGATGGAGGGGGAGGAACGATTCCTGCCAGGGCAGTACCGTTAGGTAGTGGTGTCATTACCAGCACTACAAGCATCGGGAACAACACCACTAATCCTCCTGGAGCGGAATCTATATATTTTTTCCTTAGATTGTGCCCATAGACTTGGACATAGGAAGCCCACCTTCAGAGGAGGAAGACCGCTACCCTTACCCTGTCTGGCTTACAAGTGACTCCAGAGCCACAGCAATTTAGGTGACTGAAATGAAAAATTAAATGAAAATCGCTTATTGTCACGAGTAGGCTTCAATGAAGTTACTGTGAAAAGCCCCTAGTCGCCACATTCCGGCGCCTGTCCGGGGAGGCTGATACGGGAATCGAACCGTGCTGCTGACCTGCTTGGTCTGCGTTAAAAGCCAGCTATTTAGCCCAGTGAGCTAAATCAGCCCCATGCTAAATGTCTTCAGAATAGCTTGGTGTATATGTTTCGTATACCCGTTCCAGCCTCCCTGAACAGGCGCCAAAATGTGGCGACTAGGGGCTTTTCACAGTGTAGCCACCTGGGGTGGCCACGTCCTGATTCCAAAATGGATGACCGCAAAGAGTGTAGGGAAAATTGGCCAGCTACAGGGAACACAAGCAGGTGCAAGATTTCCTGTGTATTAAGATTTGCAGAACCCAGACAGAACCGAAACCAATAGCCATTTACATACCAATGAGCAATCCCCAGAAACAATCAGAAACATTGAAACAATCGGGACCAAGACAGACTCCCCGGCGCCAGTGGGAGCTAGGACAAAGGCAGGCCAACGGACACCTAGGGTCTGTCCAACGATCAGGGAACAACCCCGTTATTGGAGAAAATCAATACGAATGATTGGGACATGGTCCAATTAATTGGGACCAAGTCCGGGGACCGCCCAAAAGGGCACAAAACCCCTGGGGACTATAAAATAGGGTCCCCAAGTTCAGTTCGCTCTCTTGGCAGCTCTCAAAGAACTCTTGACCGTGGCTCTCACGAGGAGAGACCTGCCTAGCAGCTGCATCAACCAAGTAAGTCTCAAGTCAACGCATGCTACGAGATAGACGCTCCTAGCTACTATTCCGTACCAGTTTGAAGCCAGCAGAATCAGAACTGGACAAAGGCCATTGTTCCTCTGACCTGGTGGGCCACTCGAAGCTAAGTATAGGCTTTTAGTAGCAGTGATAGTTTAGTAAGTAGAGTTTATGCATGAGTAGTGATTGACTGTGTGTATAATAAATGTGTATTGATTTGAAACTTACTAACTGGTGTATTGAGTTATTGATCAGCACTTGGCCTTTAACCTCGTGGTGGTATCAGAAAGATACCTGGCGACTCTAGAGCAAAGGTTATTAAAACAGAGCAATTAAAGAGAAAGCATTACGAGCAACAACAGTAACTTCATTTGAAGCCTACTTGTGACAATAAGCGATTTTCATTTTGTTTTGTCATTTCATGAATCAGTTCAAGAGCAATTCAGGATGGGCTAATAAATACTGGCATTGCCAACAGCGTTTATGTACACGGAATAAATGAATAAGAATCTGCGTTGTTTTAACAAAAAGGGCCCAGTTTCTGAAGTCTTTCTTCCTTTATCTTTTTTCTTGTAACAGGCGATAGCAGCCATATCAATCTGCGTTTCATCCTCTGCAAAACCTCTATATCTTTCCCACAGTGTGGAGGCCAATACTAAACACAATACTCTAATGTAGTGGTGGACAACCTGCTGCCCGGGGGCCACATGCGGCCCATCTGGGTCGCTGAATGCAGCCCAGGAGACATTTTGTTCACTGGTGAACATGCGCAGAGTTGCTATATTCTGCTAATTTCTTTCCAGTTTTTTTTCCTGCCGATATGACTGAAGTGATACGAAAGGTAAGAGTAAGAGACGTGAGGTGCATGCTGATTGGCACGACATTAACGGTGAGCGCCGTGCGCGCTCTCGGCATCCAAATGCTAATTATTTATTTTGTTTTTACCATTTGAAGTTGACGATAGTTCTATTAATATATAAATGATTGAGCATTTTCCATGACTCGTTATGAAATATTTGGCATGTATTCAATGCATTTAACTTTGTTCATGGGGTCATGGTTCATGAACCAGCCTGTTTCCAATCTTGCGGACCACTGTGATGAAGGAGGACCATTCATATTCATGCAGCCCATTCACCAGCCTAGGTTGCCCCATCAAGAATCTAAGGGCGGGGTTTTTCAACCCCCCCCCCCCCTCCCCCGCCCCCACACAGTGTATTTTCCGTCAGGGAAGGCAGCTCGTCTTTGGTTGCTGGCGGGATCTTCCAGTCGCGCCGGTGTACACGGCGATTTTAATGGCTCCCTGATGCTGGGGAACCCACCGTCGGGGGGGGGGGGGGGGGGGGGGGGGGTGTTGCCTTCGGCGGAGCTGGAAGAGCCTGCAGGAGGGAAGGGCTGGAAAATCCCACCTCAGTGTGGACTCATTAAGGTTTTATATTGAGTTAAAGATACATTTCCGGACTGACCTTTCAATGGGACAAGCAGTGAGGTTAGTGGAGAAAGGTGGTTCATAGTGTAGCCAACCCTCAGGATGAGGACGGACGAAAGACAAAAGACGACACAAGACAAGACTGTACCTTTTAATTATCTATGTCTCTAGTCAGATTCCCATTAGTTTTCTTTTTAAACAGCCTTATCAAACCGAGCTGGTTCCTTTTGTCAGGTGAGAGTACCTTTAAGAAATGGATGTTTAAGCAATGTACCTTTAAGAAATGGAGCAGCTCATATTACTGAAGTGATGTCAGAGTGTGGGTGGAACTGTTTTTTTTTAGCTCAGCCATTTTGCAGTGTTCAGGTTTCAGTTTGAGAAAACAGCTGAAAAGTGCCTGGCTAGTTTGCTGTTGTGAGCTGTTTTGAAAGGAGAAAGCCAGTTTTGAGAAAAGAGCTTGGGTGTGTCTGTGTTTGCAGTGAGCTGGATCTGAGGTGATCTCTGCCAGGAAAGAATATCTCTGAATCATTTGGGTGATTTAAACTCATAATAGTAATGTCTTTAACCCGATGTGTTTCTGTTTAAAGGTGTTAAGTCTTTTGGAGGTTTGAAGGAACATTTTGAGGGATTATTTAGTGTTGTATTATTTTCGGGGTTATCTTTGAAGGGGTGTTAAAGGATCCAATGTTTATTTAAGAAGGTTAAGTTGAACTCATGGAATAAACATTGTTTTGTGTTTAAAAACCCACGTGTCCATAATTGTAGTACCACACCTGGAGAACAATCCGTGTGTTGGAAAAGCAACAATACATTAAAGGGGGAGGTTGGTTGAACTCCATGACACATTTTGGGGTTCTGAAAACGCCGCTCCCATAACATTTTAATGTCCAGAACCTGTCAGCCTCCTGCCCCCCACCCCCCTCTCCAAGTCCCCTTTGCTCTTCCACAGCATTGAGATCTATCTTCTTTCAGGGTAAGATTACTGCATTTTTGTTTAAAAGCAAAATGTGAATAGTAGAGTTTTGGCTGACTGGTAGTTTAATGCAGGTTGGAACCCAGGCTAATGGATCATCACCACCTTGGTTTGTTTTCCGGTTGTCAAGCAGTCAGGAACGACCTGTTGTATGATTTCTGTGACTCTGATTGGCCGACGGATGTAGAAATGCTGCTACAGTGTTGTGTTGATTGTCTCTTTAAGGGCAACACAGCAGAGTAAGGGTCACCTGGCTCGGGGAACAATCAGGACTCAGAGTGTGGGTGGGAGGTGGTGACAAATGCCCGCAGGTAGAGACATTTCGGGAGCTAGATTCAGCTCATGCGACTGTTGTACAAATCTTATCAATGAATGCATTTTGTGCTGAAAAATGAAGTCTGTGACAGTGCATCCTTACAAGTGCACAGATTCGATGAGAACATAGATGAAAGCTTTGCAGTAATAGTTCAATGTGTTCACTGATTGTATCAGTATACGCATCCTCTATTAATAAAAATGTGAATTATCTTGCAAGTCTTATATGTTCCTTCTTTCGACTTTTTCATAGAATTTACAGTGCAGAAGGAGGCCATTCGGCCCATCTAGTCTGCACCGGCTCTTGCAAAGCACCCTACCCAAGGTCAACACCTCCACCCTATCCCCATAACCCAGCAACCCCACCCAACACTAAGGGCAATTTATCATGGCCAATCCACCTAACCTGCACATCTTTGGACTGTGGGAGGAAACCGGAGCACCCGGAGGAAACCCACGCACACACGGGGAGGATGTGCAGACTCCGCACAGACAGTGACCCAAGCCGGAATCGAACCTGGGACCCTGGAGCTGTGAAGCAATTGTGCTATCCACAATGCTACCGTGCTGCCCTTCTAGTTAGGGAGAGAGGTGCGCAGTGGAAGAAATGCAGAAGTAACAGGCAGCATGGTTAAAGTAGAAAAATATCACTGAAGGATGTATCAATGGGGCCACTTTTTGGTCAGCTGCAAACCAGAAAAGGCGCAGCTTAAGGCAACAGGTTTTGTTTAGTCATGGGGTTCACTGACGCCTACTTTGTTTCCTCTTCAAATCTCAAATCTTTTGCATCACTTTTTCCTCCCTATTTGTCAAAATGAAATGGTGGTTTTTCCAGAGTCCTTGCATGCAAATAATGCACCTTACAAGCTAAGAACAGGAATAGGAAAATCGCGCTCATGGTGCGCACGGTAACTGGCCGCAAGAAAGGAGGCAGAAAATCTATCCTAAAGTTTACACGTTGTAACTTTACTTGAGGTCTGACACCCACGCATGAAAGTCTTTTGGAGACAGTCTTGGCAACGACCAATACTAACAGCTTTTCATGTGCAGACAAGAACATTGCTTAGATCTGTCAAACAATTCTCCTCAGAGGAAGAGGCTTCAACAAATTGCAGGCAAAATTCAGATTGCTGAAAACACAGGAATAACGTCTGAACTATCCCCTGCAATAACCCAGGTGGAATAATAATGCCACAATAAGTGTTTTACCCAGTGAAAGGGACGGCTCTCCCCAGCTAAAAATAAACCGAATAACTGCAACAGCACGACATGGGGGACATGCACAGGGAAGGAAGGACAAGCATTGGCAGGAGGCCAGGGGGAAAAATCGTACAATAGCAATCGAGATGGAACTGAGTCAGCTCAACAGTACTAATGTGCATATAGCATGTTCCTACATGCACACTGCAACCCGATTTTGAACTCCACGCTGACCTGAAGGCCGAAATTTTGCACCCATGAGCCGCACACCCGTTTACCCGACCTCAGCAGGCACTTAGTGCAGAAATGGGAAAATTCCGACTGACATATTAATGAGGCCGCAACTGAGATTGAAGTGATTTTACTTTCACTTTAACTAATGCAATGTTCAGGATTGTTTTTTTTTTATTCGGAGACCTTGCACACGTTAAGGTATCTCGCATGGAGCTTGCATACATCGAACAATTATGAGCATGATGCCTGCATTAGCCAGTCAACGCAGGCAAGAATACCTCACCCAGTGAGGGCTGCAAAAATCCACTCTTAGCCTTAAATCATTGCAATCCTTTCGAGGCACTGGAATGCCACTCTGGTTTCTAAAGCCTCACTTGAGCCAACGAGACGAGGTGTGGAATTCAGATGTGTCATAGATGTGCTGATGGCCTACAAGCTTGCATCGTAACATGCCACACGCAAACCATGCCCACAACTCAAGCTTCATTTCATGTTGCAAACCCCCACACCCAGCGAAAACCACCAGAATGGAAGAATGGTACGCCTACCATTTGCGTTACCAAAGCTTCCTTTAAAATCTAAATATTTGGCCAGTGCCGCTACGTCCTTCAAGAATCACAATGATTTCTATTTGAGTCGCATTCCTAAATGGAGATATCGGAACATGTTTAATAATGTGAATGTCTTCAGAGAAACGAAGCAGAGCCAAACATTTTCCTTCGAAAAGTAATTCATTTAAAGACCATGGTCTGTCTGCTGGAAAATAATATTTCTCACTGGGAACAGGAATCCTATTCGAAATTCAGGAGGCAGTAGGATAAAGTGCAACATTAGAAGGTGGAATAATGCACCAGAACACAGCTGTGTAGCTTAGAATGCTCAGCAAAGAGTCTGTTTGTGAAATTAATTCACAGAGGTTTGAAGCCGTTTTATAAATATTTAAGGGCAAAATATTTTTAAAGAGGTAAGCATTTGTGTAACCTCAGACCCTGTCAAATATTGTTTCTATCTTTGTATTAAGTCTGAAAATCTGGATCATTTAGGTTTTGACATCTGTAAATGATTACTATGACAATAAAGCACGCTGTAAGCATTACAACTTCTGCTTGTTTTTGCAGAAATATTTTATTGGATTCATACATTTGGCATTTGTTTCGGTTTCTCACTTCTCGCCTCTCCTCTCCTGGAGACAATGCCACAGGCCGGTAAAGACCGCTGAGTCAAAATGCTGGAACTCCCTCCCTAACAGCACGGTGGGTGTACATATACCACATGGACGGCAGCGGTTCAAGAAGGCAGCTCAATTAGGGATGGGCAATAAATGCTGGCCTAGCACACATCCCCCATGAAAGAAAGTGCGAGTGACAGCAGTTCTCCGCTGCAATGTCCAAGTACTGTATGTTATGTGCGGCTTGATACATCGAAACATACATAGAAAATGGAAGCAGTAGGAGGCCATTCAGCCCTTTGAGCCTGCTTCGCCGTTCATTATGATAATGTTGATCATCACGTTCAATACCCCGATCCCGCCTTCCCCCATATCCTTTGATCCATAGAATAGAATTTACAGTGCAGAATGAGGCCCATCGGGTCTGCACCGGCCCTTACAAAGAGCACCCTACTCAAACCCACCCTATCACCGTAACCCAGTAACCCCCCACTTTAAAAAAAAAATTTATTCTCCACCTTTTTCACATTTTCTCCCAAATTTACACCCAACAATAAACAATAATCAGTAAGGAATGTAATGTCAATCCCCACATCAATAACAACGATCCCATCCTCCCACGAAACGCCAGACATTGACCTGCATGTTAACATTAACAAATGAAATGAAAAATGAAAATCGCTTATTGTCACGAGTAGGCTTCAATGAAGTTACTGTGAAAAGCCCCTAGTCGCCACATTCCGTCGCCTGTCCGGGGAGGCTGGTACGGGAATGACTAAATGGAATCAAGAATCACCCATAGTCACCGTTAACACATACAGTCCCCCTCCCCCCAACCCTCCCAGCCACCAACCCCCCTAATGTTCGATGGGATCCAATTTTTGAAAGTACGTAATGAAGAACGCCGATGAATTGTAGAATCCCTCCATCCTTCCCCTCAGTTCAAATTTGATCTTTTCAAGCGTTAAGAATTCCAGCAGGTCCCCCCACCAAGACAGGGCACGGGTGGAGTGGTTGATCTCCATCTAACAGGATCTGCCTTCGGGCGATCAACGAGGTGAAAGCTACAATATCTGCCTCCGCACCCGTTTCCAACCCCGGCTGGTCCGACACCCCGAATATGGCCTCCCGAGGGCCCGGGTCTAGTTTCACGTGCACCACTTTAGAGATTACCCTAAACACCTCCTTCCAGTAATCCTCCAGCTTTGGACAGGACCAAAACATATGAACGTGGTTTGCAGGCCCCCCGCCCCCGGCAACATATGCAAACATCTTTTCACCCCTCAAAGAGCCGGCTCATCCTCGCCCTTGTCAGGTGCGCTCTGCACACCATCTTCAGCTGTATCAGCCCCAACCTCACACACGAGGTAGAGGCATTCACCCTCCGAAGCACCTCACACCAGAACCCCTCCTCCATACCCTCTCCCAACTCTTCCTCCCACTTTGCCTGGATCCCTTCTAGTGGCGCCTTCTCCTCCTCCAAAATAGCCCCGTAAACTGCCGACACCACCCCCTTCTCCAGTCCCCCTGTCGTCAGCACCTCCTTCAACAACGTGGAAGCCGGCTCGACTGGAAAGCTCTGAATCTCCTTTTTGGCAAAGTCTCAAACCTACATGTATCTAAATATTTCCCCCTGCTCCAGTCCATACTTTGCTCCCAGCTCCGTCTAAACGGCCCCCAAGAAATAAATCTTTTAGTGTTCAAATTCCTTTCTCCTCCCATCTCCGAAAATTTCCATTACCACTTCCCTGGCTCAAATCTATGGTTCCCCCAAATCAGCTTTTCCCTTGACCCTGCCCCCAACCCGAAGTGCTGTTGAAACTGCCAACCCAGTAACCCCCACTTAACCTTTCTGGACATTTTAGGATGGGTATAGAGAGATATGGCAAAAGGAAGTGCTGAAGGTTTTGGCAAAGGTTAGTATCATGACCGGTACAGGCTTGGAGGGCTGAAGGGCCTGTTCCTGTGCTGTATTGTTCTTTGTTCTATTAAGGGCAATTTAGCAGGGCCAGTCCACCTAACCCACACATCTTTGGACTGTGGGAGAAAACCGGAGAGCCCGGAGGAAACCCACGCAGACACAGGGAGAATGTGCAAACTCCGCACAGGCAGTGGCCCAAGCCGGGAATCGAACCTGGGACCATGAAGCTGTGAAGCAACTGTGCTAACCACTATGCTACCGTGCTGCCCTTTAGTCCCAAGGGCTCTATCTGCTCCTTTCTTGAAATTACACAACCTTTTGGCCTCAACTACCTTTTGTGGTAACGAATCCCACAGATACACCACTCTCTTGGTGAAGACATTTCTCCTTACCTCAGTCCAAAATGGTTTGCCCCTAATCCTCAAACTATGACCTCTAGTTCTGGACTCCCCCACATCGGGCACATTCTTTCAGAATCTACCCTGTCTAACCCTGTTAGAATTTTGTAAGTATCTCTGAAATCCCCCATTACTCTTCTAAGCTCCAATGAATATAATCCTAACCAATTCGGTCTCTCCTCATATGAGAGTCCCACCATCCCAGGAATCCGCCTGGTAAACCTTTGCTGCACTCCCTCCATAGCAAGAACATCTTTCCTCAGATCAGGACACCAAACTGCACACAATGCTCCAGGCGTGGCCTCACCAATGCCCAAAAAGAATTGTAGTTAGAACTTTCTTATTCCTATACTCAAATCCTCTCGCTATGAAGGTCAATATATCATTTGCCTTCTTTACTGCCTGCTGTACCCACGCGCTTACTTTCAGTAACTGATGCATGGGGACATCAAGGCCTCGCTGAGTATCCACCTCTCTCAATTTACACCCATTCAAATAATAATCTGCTTTCCTATTTTTATTACCAAAGTGGGTAACCTCACATTATGCCATGTTATACTGCATGTGCTATGCATATGCCCACTCACTAAGCCTGTCCAAATCCCGCTGAAGAATCTCTACATTCTACTCACAGTTCACCTTCCCACTCAACTTTTTATCATCGGAAAATTTGGAAATACTACATTTAGTTCCCTTGTCCAAATCATTAATATATAATGTGAACAGTTGGGGTCCTAGCACAGATCCCTGCTGTACTCCATTAGTGACTGCTTGCCAATCAGAAAAAGGCCTATTTTGTCCAACATTTTGCTCCCTGTCTGCTAACCAGCTTTCTATCCATCGCATGACACTACCCGCAATCCCATGTGCTTTAACCTTACATAGTATTCTGCTACGTGAGACCTTGTCGAAAGTCTTCTGAAAGTCTAAATAAACCACATCCACCGGTTCTCCCTGGTCAACTCTACTAGTTACACCTTCAAAGAATTCCAATAGATTTGTCAAGCATGATTTCCCCTTCATAAATCCATGCTGACTTTGTCTGATTATACCATTGCTTTCCAAATGCTGTGCGTTGAAATCCTTGACAACGGACTCGAGCAACTTCCCTACGACTTTAGGCTTACTGGTCTATAGTTCCCTGTTTTCTCTCGACCTCCCTTTTTGAATAGTGGGGTTATATTAGTTAGTGAAATGTCGGCAAGTTATAAACTGTCTGCACACCACACCACTTATCTGTGTCTATTCCAGCAGCATTCACTAAACCCGAAACACAAAACTTAATCAATCTTTCCTCCTCATAGTTGGCAATTACAGAGGCCTTAATTTATTCTGGCTGAGGCTGGGCAGCTCAGCCGAGATGAGGCATCAGAACTGGGATCCCCCTGTGCAATATGGCTCAGTAATTCTTGTCCTATTGCATGATTCTTTCCTGTTCATATAATCTTATATCAGCTCATGTCACAAATAATTTCACCTTCGACGTGCTTGAGATTGTCACGCAAAACTCCAAGAAACTCCACTAATTCAGCAAAGAAGTAAACTTATGCAGAAAAGGGAAAAGAAAAATCAGGCCCAGCACTTCTGCCCTGGGTGCAATTGTTGCAAACTTCTCTCAAGATTGTGCCAGTTTTTGTAAGCACTGTTTTTGCACAAATGTTCAAACTCATTTGCGTTGTGCCAAGCTCAAAATCGGTCATCAAGCAGCACAATCAAGAGTAATTTTCAGAATGTAATTTGAGTGCAAAGACTTCCTTTGCAGTGAGTGTTTTTGTTCGACGTATATTTCATTTTTATATATATCATATAATCTCATGGGATGGTAGATCCAGCAGAACGATGCCAGGTTTCCCAGTGCCTGATTCTGTCCTGAGAATAGTGATCAAAGTGCAACACAATTCTGGCAGAACATCTGAAGATGAGGAGATAAAATCTGTGACTACTTTGATGATTTCCATGAATGCCAGACACAAGAGGCACTGCTCTGTGCATTCAGAGAACTGGGGAGCGGGATATATTTCAATACAAATAGCAGAGCAGAAAAACAAAAGGGGCTGGAATCTTTGTTGCCTGACGGCGAATTTGTGATCAGCAATCGTGCGGCGAATGGATTCCCAAGCCGATGCCGGCCCTCCATGCTCCGCCCCATCCAAAATGGCGTCATTGTGATGTAGTGACATTGGCACGTCGTCAGCCAGCCCACCTGAGATGCTCCACCCCCGATGGGCCGAGTTCCCGACGGCGTGGGACACGTGTGGTCCCGACCGCGTGGGAACCCAACGAGCTGACTGCGGACATTGTCCGGCACTGCCACACACGGCAGTGTGCCGCTGGCCGGGGGGGGGGGGGGGGGGGGGGGGGGGGGGCTTCTGCTTGGGCTGGGGTGACTGGTGGGGAGTGGCCTAGCGGGTGGGCTGTGGGGTCGTGGTTGGTAAGTTGGGTTCGTGCACGGCTGGCATCATGATGCACGGCGTGACCGGTGCAGGACGTCAGACGTGCACGTGCGTGGGACCCGGCCATTCTGCGGCCACTTTCGGTGCGATCTGCGGGCCTTTCTCTCGGCAGCAGTGCTAGCCCCTCACTGGTACCAGAATCGGTGAGGGGTTGGCGCCAAAACTCCTGTTGTGAAAGTCCACACATACTACGCTGGCGAAAGCACTTTGTCACCAGAATGGAGAATCCAGCCCAAGGCTTTTACAAGACGCCTTATGACATCCCAGGTAATCTCTACTTTTTTCCACATAGATTCCACCCCCCAATATCAAACACTTTACCTCAAAAGCAAAAATGCTATGTTCGTTTTCCTTATGTTTCAACGTTGAGTTCACCTTCAGAGGCAATTAAGAAAATTTACCAAAGTCGGAGAAATTACTTGAATCCCAAAAGTTGGCGTGAGGGAAGCCAGAAAATAGGAGAATTTCCTTGTGCGCCATTTCAAAATAGAAAATGGATCCATACAAGACCATGTTACTCATGAGCAGACACAGATACTCATCTTATTAACGTCACCAGGGACAACATACTCAATTGTAGGCCATCGATATTTTTTTAGGAATGCAGATAAACAATTTTCTCACAAGGCTATTCAACGGTCAGATGCTCCGTCAGACAATCAAAACACATAGTAAGTAACGAAGTGTGAAAGACCAAGTGCAGTTTTCAACCATGAGAGTCATATGACTCTCGAGCAGTGCTGAAAAATGAGTTGGATCTTTTCATCCCTAAATAGGTGCTAGCCCCTCACCAGGCAGCACAGTAGCATAGTGATTAGCACAATTGCTACACAGCTCCACGGTCATGGCTTGGGTCACTGTCTGTACAGAGTCTGCACGTTCTGCCCGTGTGTGCGTGGGTTTCCTCCGGATGGTCCGGTTTCCTCCCACTGTCCAAAGACATGCAGGTTAGGTGGATTGGCCATGCTAAATTGCCCTTAATGCCCAAAATTGCCCTTAGTGTTGGGTGGGGTTACTGAGTTATGGGGATAAGATGGAGGTGTGGGCTTGGGTAGGGTGTTCTTTCCAATAGCCGGTGCAGACTCGATGGGCCGAATGGCCTCCTTCTGCACTGTAAATTCTCTGATTCTATGATTTTATGAAATAGACAGATTATAAATCAGTAAGAGAATCAAGGGTTTTGGGATCAGGTGGGAAAGTGGATCTGAGGATTATCATATTAGATCAGTCATGATCTCACTGAATGGTGGAGCAGACTCAATAAGCTGACTGCCCTATTTCTGCTCCTGTGTCTTATGGTCCGAATATATGACTCATCCCAATAGAACTATACCACTACGACCCTGAGGACCCAGGTTCGAATCCCGGCCCTGGGTCACTGTCCGTGTGGAGTTTGCTCATTGTCCCCGTGACTGCATGGGTTTCACCCCTACAACCCAAAGATGTGCAGGGAAGGTGAATTGGCCACGCTAAATTGCCCCTTAATTGGAATGAAAAAATAATTGGGTACTCGATATTAATTAAAAACAAGAAATGAATGTTGGGCTGAGGTTATTATGGATGACCAGTGGGAAAATACCCACATTGTGCCGAAGGTGAATTTGTACCCCGTAAACATTTGACTGCAAGGAAAACGAAAAGAAATATTTTCATTTACATAGCGACTTTCATGACTTCCCGGTATCTCAAAGAATGCGACAAACGATGAAGCACTTTTTTGAAATGTAGTCAGTGTTGTAATGTCAGAAACGCAGCTGCCAATTTGTGCTCACAATGAAGTTCCGCAAACAGCGTTGAGGAATGACGAGATAATCTGCTGCAGTAATGGTGCTTATGAGGTAAATACTGGTTAGGACACCGCGGGCATACGCCTGTTCTTCGAATTAGTTCTACTGGATCTTTCACACCTCTCCAAGAGGGAGGAATGGTTTTGGAGAATCATCTCCAGCTGGATTTTCGTCCTCAAGGCGCGTAGCGGGAGTTGAGAAAATGCATGGCTCAGCCTGTCCACTTTGGGAGTAAGTGCCAGGAAAAACTGCATTCCCATTGTGGGGGTACAGGTATGGGCAGCAGTCAGGCCAGCTGGCCCAGGAAAGAGATTAGTGGAAACCACGGGGGACGTTGGGTGTATGGTGGGCTATTTGAAAGGCTAAGAAATCGAAATGAGACTTGGCTGAAAGATATCCATTGGAGTACTGAAACAGCTGTGCCCAGGGAAATCAGTGCTCCATTGACAAACTTCGAGCTCTTCTGTCAATTGCACATGTTTATCTGCACATGATTCAGAAGGTTTCAAATTCTTCCAGTTTCAGCTACTGATACTTTAAAGGGTCTGGATGATTGATCATTTCATTGGCCTCTAATAAAAATTAGTCTCTTTTTAGGAAAGTGGAACATTATCAATTAATGCCTTTTTTAATAAGCTTTTGTTTAACACTTTTACACTTTTAGGGTTCATTGGTTCTATACCGTGTATAGTGAGTGAATGGGCATGGAAGTGTCATAACTTGACATGGGGGCCTTAGGGAGTTTGTGAGGACATATCCAGGCATGGGGTCTTGAGGGACAATAGGGTTGGTCAGGAGGGGGCATACATTGACATGGGGGTATGAGGAGTACCTTATAAACTTACCTTTTAAAAGGTTTCCTCATGCAGGCTATGATTCAGAACATTCATGGGGTGAATTCATGATGTGCAATGAACCATGGACCTTCGTGAACCGTACTCTACTCCATGAAGACCTGGATGTGCCTATTCCCACAAGTCTGTCGCACAGCATTGGTCAGGAGTGCAGTGGGGCTGATCTGGGCTCATGACCCAAACCAACCCGCAGCATTAAAAGGCACTCCTGAAAATCGGAAACTCGGGGAATGGAGTGGGAATCCTGGAATCGAGTCCCCGGCCTTCATCCCTTCACAGAGTCCCTCTGACACCATGAAAATCCAGCTCCTCATCCACACGATGACATTTCAGACAGTGCAGAATGTTAATTATATATTAATAGCGGTGAATTGTATGCAGGCGGTGGACCTCAATGGATTCACTTGACCCCCTAAAAATAAACACAGGGCTAAATCGCTGGCTTTGAAAGCAGACCAAGCAGGCCAGCAGCACAGTTCGATTCCCGTAACAGCCTCCCCGAACAAGCGCCGGAATGTGGCGACTAGGGGCTTTTCACAGTAACTTCATTTGAAGCCTACTCGTGACAATAAGCGATTTTCATTTCATTTCATAGGAGGTAAATGCTTGTAATGTGTCTCTCTGCAAATAAATAACAAGGCATGTAAAGGTTGGCTCCAGTCCTAGCCTTTACCATCTGGCTTTCTGGAATAGAATAAACCATTCCCACTGATCCGCATTGTTCGCATGTACTCAAATCTCAGGAATGGGACATTAACTCCAAATCTTCATTGTAGAGAACTGAGTGTGCCACCAACTCAGTTAGTGGATATCCATCCCATTGAGCCTGTGATCACTCCCTGAAAGAGTTAGCTATTTTGCCTCATTTCCATGTTCTTTCAATTTTTCTTTTTCAAATATTTGTCCACTTCTCTTTTGAAACCTATTGTACCGAAGAAGGGGTCAAATGTCGTAAAGTTCTTCTGCGAAACAAGAATTCCTCTCAATCTGTTTTGAATGACCTTAACATACAAGCATTTCGAAAAAGAATGCAAATTTCCAAAAATAACAGGGCCAGATTCTCCGATTCTGAGGCGAAGTGCGGAGGATCTGTGGGGTTTTGGGGAGGATCGGTGGCGCCCCCACACCGATGCTGCGACCGATGGGGGGGTTGGCAGCCGCGCCATGTAAATCTCTCAGCCTGCACAAAATAAATGGCTGGAGAATGGCCGGGTACGTGGCCGTGCATGCACACAGCGACGACCTGCAGTGGTCGCGTCATAAAACGTGCGCCGGCCATGCGCGGACCTGACCTGCCAGATAGTGCTCCCCTGGACACCCCCCCGCCAGTCCCCCCAGCGCTGGACACAGTCCGCAGCCGCCACGCCAGGTTCCCGCATGGCTGGGACCAGAAGTGAACCGCGCCGCCGTGAACTCGGGCCATCAGGTGCGGAGTATCGGGGGAGGGCCTCCACGTGACCTGCGTCAAACAGGCGCCGCCCCCGATTGCGGTTAGGAGGGATTCTCTACATGATCACGATTACGAAACCGGCATTGGAAACAGAGATTCTCGCCCACAATCCTTGTCAGCAAGGCTCCAAAAAGGGATAGCACCTACTGAGATAGCAACAACCAAACGGGGACATTCATGGAATTATAAAAATGTCCAGGCATGGTTTGAATTATTTAAATACATACCGACTCTCTTTTGGAAGGGTTTTATGCAAGTCTGAAATCAGAGCCATCTGACCTGATTAAACTACAAGGGTGTAAAAGAAAGATAAATTAGTTCATTGTGAATAACTGAACCACATGTATAGGCCTCAATCCTGAGGCAACTCCTTTCCAGCTTCAGGTTGGCCACTTCCCTGCGCCATTTTGCAAAGAGACAATGAAATAAAATGGAGTGAAGAGCAGCATTCATAAATATGCCTTTCTGTGCTGAAAAAATCCATAGAATCCCACGGGCCACTTGGCCCATCAAGTCTGCACCGACGCTCCCAAAGAGCACTCTACCCAGGCCCTCTGCCCACCCTATTCCTGTAGCCCCGCACATTAATCATGGCCAATCCACCCAACCTGCAGATGTTTGGACTGTGGTAGGAAACCAGAGCACCCGGAGAAAACCCACGGGACATGGGGAGAACATGCAAACTCCACACAGACAGTCACTCAAGGGCGGATTCGAACCCGGATCCCTGGCTCTGTGAGGCAGCAGTGCTAACCACAAAAAAATAAGAATTATCCAATGATTTGAATGAAGCAATTGGAATAACATGGCATGGGAGGCTCTTTAGTCTACTAAAAAAAAATCATATCCAGTAAGTTGAAATGGTAAGGAAACAGTGGAAAGGCAGGTTAGAGATAGCAATCCAAAGTAGCCATTGAATGTTTTCACTACTTAAGTAACAGAATGAAAATGACCAGATACGTTCCTTATAAATGTTGGGTTGAATTGATAGGGTTGATTTTCTAAACTTTCACAATTAATGAGAAGCCTTCCTCCCACTCTCTGTGTGGGACTACTCCGTCTCCAGGAGACTCCCTCCATTGTTTCCCTAATATGGCGATGCACAAATTCTCGATAGTCTGTATTTATTTCACGCAACAATCTTTTCAAGTGAAAACTGGTGGCAAACTCTGGACCCAACCAAGTTGCCTTAGGTATAGTGGTCAATAATGCATGTGGTATGGAGAAACTCAGCCAGTGTTCCCACGGAGGTTTGGCACTGCCAAGTTGGCATTGCTGGCAGCAGGGCCAGAGAGGGGCCAGGAGCTGGGCCATTAGGGAACCCCATCAGGGGAGGGAGTTCCCATTATGTGTGTGTGTGGGGAGGGGGGGGGGGGGGGGGGGGGGGGGAGGGTGCGGTGATTATGGGAGGTGGGGAAGATGCCCCAATGCTAGCGATGAATTGCGGGGAGGGGGCTCACCCTGATGCCAGCCTGGTGTGGTGGTGGGAGGGGCTGACCCGAATCATTGAGTGGTGGGTGGAGGTTGTCTCTCGGTCTTCAAGGGTTGGGGGTGTTCCCCTTATCTGCCGGGGGTCCTGATATCCGTGGGTGGAGAGGAGGAGCCTTTACTTTGCTTTTGAAATTGGGTGTCCTTTAAAAAAGGCGTTAGAGGGCTTTTGTGATTTTCTTTCACTGGGAGAAAGTTCCACAGCGTCAGAATTGGCCTCCACGCCTGGCAGCCCCCTCTGAGGCTGCCTTCACACATCTTCCCGGGTCGACTGACCCAACTTCAACCCAAACTTGCCCCTCAGCAATGAAGACCCCACCTTTGTGGGCAATTTCTCCTGGAGCGGGTGGGCTGAACAGGCAATTCTCCTGAATCCCCCTTCCCACCTAGAACATAAATCCGCAGGCAAATGTTTGTTTGATGTGAACTTTCTCCAGAACGCCTTATTTTTGAGCATTTTTAAATATAAATCATGAATGAGTCTTGCACTTGCTGTTTGTTGTTTAGATAAGCCACGCATGTGCCATCTCCAGTAAGTATCCAGCAGACTACCACGTGACATGAGGATCACGGGGCAGCACGGTAGCATTGTGGATAGCACAACTGCTTCACAGCTCCAGGGTCTCAGGTTCAATTCCGGCTTGGGTCACTGTCTGTGCGGAGTCTGCACATCCTCCCCGTGTGTGCGTGGGTTTCCTCCGGGTGCTCCGGTTTCCTCCCACAGTCCAAAGATGTGCAAGTTAGGTGGATTGGACATGATAAATTGCCCTTAGTGTCCAAAATTGCCCTTAGTGTTGGGTGGGGTTACTGGGTTATGGGGATAGGGTGGAGGTGTTGACCTTGGGTAGGGTGCTCTTTCCAGGAGCCAGTGCAGACTCGATGGGCCGAATGGCCTCCTTCTGCACTGTAAATTCTATGATCTATGATCTTACGAGGCTGGAGTTACCTTTCACCATCAGTTCCGGGGCTGTAAGATGGTGGGGCAGATCGCCCATTGTTACAAAATCCACCAAAACTTAACTTGCCCTGAACTCCAATTAAATTAAAACTGGGTAAGTGGGCAATCTGCTTCACCAGATTATCAGCCAAATTATGAGGTTTAAAATGATCCTTCTTCACCTCAAATAACCAGCAGCTAAGCTTATTGCAGAGCCTTAATCCGCTTAAGGTGAACCTTAAAATCTTTATCTGAAAAGAAGAATAAGATGCAAAGCAGTAAGGGGATTTCTTCACTGGTGTCCTGTCTAATTGGAAGCCAGTTAATTTCTCCGAGCTGTCTTCAATTTATTGCTCTTTCCAGTTTTGAGATTTTAATGATTGTCTTATGTAAGCTCAGGCTTTTAAATGGCTTTTTGCCATTTAAGATTTTAATGATTCCCTTATGTAAGCTCGGACTTTGCAATATGTTTCGATGAGTTCTCAGCTTGCTGGAAGCTTTACCTTCATGGAATTTGCATGTTCAAAACAATCTTTTGACATTGATGTGGAAATCATCAAAACTATAGCATAGGAGGTGGACATTCTGCCCTCTGTACCTGTGCTGTTCCTCATTCTTCAACTGAAGCTATTACTTTCATCTCAGTTCTTCGCCATATCTCCTATATGCACTCATATTCTTCCTCTTCAAATCCCTATCCACTTCCATTTTCAGTGATGTTATGCCTCAGTAACTATTTCAAATTCTATGTTCTAATAACCCTTTGTGTAGAAAGTATGCCTTTCAACTTCCCCCTTTGTTTTTACAAGATAATCCTGAGTTCAATCTCCTTTGCAATTTGCAAAGTGGAAACAACCTTCCACAGTTAACGCATCAAATGATTCCATAGTTTTTGGAAATATCCGTCAAATATTCCACCCCACCTTATCTTCCTCTATTCCAGTCAATAAAGCTTCAGTTTTTTCCAAAGCGTTTCCACAATTATGGAGAGATAATTGTGCTGTGACTTCACAACACCAGGGAGGCGGATCTCACATGTGAGGGCCTTGCCCTCACGGTAGCACTGCCTGTGATTTTTTTCCATTGACGCGGAAAAAGGAAGTTTATAAAATGAGACCTTACAGAACAGGTTGAGATAAAGCTGGCTGTGCCTGGCAGCCCAGCAAATAGAAGTGCACCCACGATTCACCATGAAGTGATCCACGGCAAGTGAGGGTTGAGGAAGTGTTATTCCAACAAGCATATGGGTACGTGGACCCTTGAGTGAATAAGTAACCTGGAGTGCAAGTTAGAAAAAATGGTGATGCATTTTAGCAGGCTGAACCCAGATCCTAGTCTGCCATAATCTCCACAATCTAAACACAAAACAGTGTAAAATATTGTAGACTGTTGATACTCTCACTCGGGTCCAAAGAGAAGGAAAATATCTGTGCTTATTAGCAGTGCTTTGCAGATATTGCCTCAAGAAACATTTATAAAGGAATGGATTTTATAGCCCTTTGGCGAGGCACGTTTTTGGCTAGGAGGTGTGTAAAATCTGATGGGTGGTTAGCCAACAGCCTTCCCATCCACCCCTGGCCCGCTCCCCATAACATGGTGGCTGGTAAGATGCTCACTAAACCGTTTGCCCTTCGGCCTATTGAGACCCTAAACTGCCCAATTTAGGGCCTCAATCCACCTCCACAACCACAATACCCTGGGCTGTGGAAGGAGGGTGAGAGCAGGACGGCCATTTTTTCACCAAAGTTGTCGAAAGGACAGAAAGGAAGGGGGAACCCACACCCCTCCCCCAAGGTCAAACCCCCCCCCACTTTGTGCCTTCCCACCTGGCATTCAAAACATGACCCTACGAGAGTGCCCAACCTTTCGCTGCCTACAAAAAACCCAGACCAACATTGACTGGTGTCCAGAAGTGACCACTACTCTCTCCTGCTGCTGATTGGACTGCAAGCCAATCAGATTGGCCATCGGCTTACAAAGGTGGAACTTTTTTCTGTTGAGAGATAGCAGTCCCGCCGTAAGCTTGTTGGGGGGGGGGGGGGGGGAAGGGGTATGGGTGGGGTTGGGGATGAGGGGGGTGGGGCGGGCGGTAAAGATGGGAGCCCCATCTTTTCCGCTATTTCCTTTTATTAAACCCTGCAGCCCCGTCATGATGTCACAAATGCTTTTCATCAAATGGCGGAGCACAACTTCCATATTTTATTTATTACTTCTGTGTTACCATAATGACATAATAGCTTGTGTTTATTTACAGTATAAGATGCAAGGCACCAATCACTCATAGGGGATTGGGTAAACACGGTGTGGGGTCATTTATTAGGACGAGACACATGAGAACAGTTATACATGGGTATAAAGCTTGAAGGCATCAGAGCTGTGTGTGTGCTCTGCTCAAAGCAAAAGTGACACTGAGACTAGATCACATGACACATTTCCCTTCTAGTGATGCCATGCTGATATCCCTCAAAGGCGTATTGCAACACTCTCCCTCTGTATTTTATTTTTTCAGACTTGTTTCGACGTATTGGGCTACTGGGCTAAAGTTATCTATTTTTACACCCAATGGAGTTTTCCAGCCCCACCCACTGCAGCAATGGTCGCAGGCGGGCCATAAAGTTTGACAGAGCAACAAATTGTCCGTTAGCTTCAGGTGGGGACCGGAAAATTCCACCCACCAGTTCCATATTCCTCCAAATCAAACAACAGGAATTTTCCTTGCAGGATAGCGTGTTGCTTATCCAATAATATCTACATTCCCTCACACGGATGCAACGTGGAATCCACCTTGTTAATCCTTACTCCAAAAGCAAATTATACCTGAACCTAACAAGTCAATAACCCAGAAACAGAGCCAATTTGACTTTCCAGTCAAGATTGAAGTACACAAGAAGATAAAAATCCATTCGGTGCATTACTTTTTAACAAAAATCCTACTGATTGTTTCAGTTGTTTAAAAACAAAAGCATACTTAAAGGAGTTGGATGCTACTCAAAAAACAATTACAATTATGCTTTGGGCCAATATGTCAGTCTGAGGGAGTGCTGCACTAGGCAGTTTTCCTGGTGCCTTGGCCAATATTCATCCCTCGTCACTGAAAAACAGATTATGTGGCCATTATCACATTACCCTTTGTGGGGGTTTACAATGTGCAAACTTGCTGTTGTGTTTCCGAAATGACAACAGTGGCTACACGTCAAAAGTATCTCATTGCCTGGAAAGCACTTTGGGAGGTCATGAAAGGCACACCAGGAATATTTTTACACAGTGATAATTTTGAACACAGTCCACAGACAGGCCAGCCGGTCTCCCCCTCAATTCCCATTGTTCTCTTGTTCTCCTCATTGCTGACTGAAGTATAGCAGCGTCAGGAAAGCAGTGTGACCCTCGTGGCTGCCAGTTTGGGATGCATTTAAATGAGGGCTTATAATACAGGCATTGGCCAATTCCCCATCTTGTTTAAATCAGTGTTCCTTTGGACATCATGGTAGCATAGTGGTAGCACAATTGCTTCACAGCTCCAGGGTTCCAGGTTCGATTCCCGGCTTGGGTCACTGTCTGTACGGAGTCTGCACGCTTTCCCTCTGTGTGTGTGGGTTTCCTCCGGGTGCTCCAGTTTCCTCCCACAGTCCAAAGATGTGCAGGTTAGGTGGATTGGCCATGCTAAATTGCCCTTAGTGTCCAAAATTGCCCTTAGTGTTGGGAGGAGTTACTGGGTTGTCGGGATAGGGTGGAGGTGCGGGCTTGGGTAGGGTGCTCTTTGCAAGAGCCGGTGCAGACTAGATGGGCTGAATAGCCTCCTTCTGCACTGTAAATTCTATGGTCTATGGCCCATATAGATAAAATATTAGCGCTGCTCCTCATTTTCCCGTGTGTGAATGTGTGTATGTGCGTGTGAAAAAACTGAAATGTGACGTTTTCCAAAATAGGTCAGCAGAGACACAGAGACATTTAAAAATGCCGGAACAAGCACAGACATGTGCCAAACTGCACCTACTCAACGCGAGTGCAAGGGTGGAAGAACGTACAGGTTTCAATTCAAGTTGAAACACGGCCTTGGCATTCATATGCAAAATCAAATGAACAAATTGTACTTGGCCAACGTGTTGCCTTCCAACTCTCCTGACGGCCTTCGCAGCCGGTCTAAAGCTGGAGTCATTGGCCAGATGGTTGAGGACAATTGTAGCCAATCTGTAATGGATCTTCCGGTGCAAAAAGCTGAATGAAGTGGGAGAAATAGGACGAGGCCAAAATACTTCAATGCTGCAAATTTCATATGAAAACGGAAAATTCTGGGAATACTTGGCAGATTAGTATCTGTGGGAAACATTTCCTAAAGAGTGGCATGCACAAGGCTGCCCTCAGTTTAAGGTCTGCTTAAACTCACCGGATGGGATTTTCCAAGGACCTGTTCTTGGCATTCACGCCTGCGGGATTTCCGTTGAGATATTCCCGCAACCCACGCCAGTAATGTAATGGGGCTCCGCCGTGAAAAGTCGGGAAGCTCATTACCATGCACTTGAACGTCATTAGCGGACCACCCCGTTGTATTATTACCCCAAGTAAGATCCCCTCACCCGAACCAGCGTTAAGTCATGTTGGCGTGGTTTACAACAGATGCTGACCAATAGTGGCCTGTCAAATGGTCCTTGCTGGGGGCACACAGGTAACTACAGCCCCCAGGAGAGAGGATCATGCCCTGGAATGGCCCCAGGCACATCCCCCGAGTACTGCCCCCAGCTTGCCCCCTGGCATATTATGGGCAATATCAGGGGGCAGTGCCAGGGGTAAGTGCCAGGGTGAAATGCAAGAGGGTTTTGTCAGGGGGATTCTGTTGGTGAACTCTGTGAGGAGAATCGTTCCCGAGGAGGGTTGTCCCGTGTCCCTGGGGTTGGGGTTCCTGGTGGTGGGGGGGGGGGGGGGGGGGGGGTTCCATGTCCTTGCAGGGTGGGACGGGGCAGGGGGCATTTTTATAGTTTGTTTTTTATCGGGCCACCAAGGTTACTGAGTCATCAGAATGACCCGTCCCTTAGCTTTTTTTCTCTCTAAATATTTGAAAATATGGCACGGAACCTGGCAAGGCAGCTTTTGGGCAGCCCTTTTCTTTTCCTGTCCCAGACAACACTTTGAAAACAAATCGAAAAACACCACCCATTGGCCTGAAACGCTGGGCGGAATTCTCCCTTCCCAACCGCGGCAGGTTTGGTGACGGGGAGAATTTGGGGCAGGATTCCCTGATCCTGAGGCTAAGTGTTGAAGCCGTCATAAATGGCGTCGCGTTTCCCGACGGCGTCAACATGGCCTCAGGATCAGCAACTCTGGCCCCTATATGGGGCCAGCACGGCACTGGAGCAACCCACGCTGCTCCAGCTGCCGTCCCAGCGTCAACTGAGCGCCTTGGGGTCCGCGCATGCGCAGTGGCACCGGCACCAACGCGCGCATGTGCAGTGGCTCCCTTCTCTGCGCCGGCCCCAATGCAACATGGCGTAGGGCGTGTGCCCCGATAGCGGGCCAGGCCACAATGGAGGCCCCTCCCCCCGGGGCTGGACCCCCCCTCCCCCTCACAGGCCGCCGCCGGACACCTTCCAGGCCAACGTCCCGCCGGGTAAGACCACACGTGGACGGCACCGGCAGGACTCAGGTTTTTTGTTATGGCCGCTCGGCCCATTCCGGGTCGAGAATCGGTGGAGGGGGCCCCGTAGAGCGGCCCCCAACCGGCGCCGCGCCGACCACACCGGCACCAATGGCACCCATTCTCCACTCTGCGAAGAATCGCGTCCCGGCATTGGGGCGGCGTGGCGAAATTCGAGCCGGTCACGGCAATTCTCCGGCCGGGCCCCGGGTTGAGAGAATCACGCCCCTGGTGAGCTCCAAAAAGTCGGAAAACCTCTGGCATAAAAACACGTCTCAATCCTCCCAATGGTGGGTTAATAGTGGTTGGTCAGTGGCATGAATGCCATTTGCCTTCATTTGCATCTCATGAATGCTCATTAAAACAGTTGCCCGCCAGCATCACGCCAAGCCTTTCAATCTTGCGTATCGCCAGCGGGAACTTATGTCGTTCCAAAACCCCCTTCCTAGAGAATGGCATGCACAAAATTGTCCCTGGTTTGCAAGAGAGTTCAAGGTCAGTTCAACATCATTTCTGCCAGAGCGCTGTGCTGCTCCACTCTACGCGGTGGCTCCTGCCCACCCTCTCCATGCCGACCTGGTCCTCATGGGTAGCACCGTGCTGCTGAACCCATGGGCCCTCCCCTGTCACCAAGTTGGATCTGTACAACGCCTGGGGTTTGGGGAGTTACAGGAATCTCCTTCTCCCTGGTGGCACACACACACACCAGTGTGTATCTGGTGCTATGCTGTGGACCCATACAGCCACAGCAACAAAGGCCTGAAGTTCGACCGGGGCAAAGTGCGAGTGAAGGCGAGGCGGGAAGAGTTGCCTGATGGAGACAATAGAACATAGAACAGTACAGCACAGAACAGGCCCTTCGGCCCTCGATGTTGTGCCGAGCAATGAACACCCTACTCAAACCCACGTATCCACCCTATACCCGTAACCCAACAATCCCCCCCTTAACCTTACTTTTTAGGACACTACGGGCAATTTAGCATGGCCAATCCACCTAACCCGCACGTCTTTGGACTGTGGGAGGAAACCGGAGCACCCGGAGGAAACCCACACACAGGGGGAGGACGTGCAGACTCCACACAGACAGTGACCCAGCCGGGAATCGAACCTGGGACCCTGGAGCTGTGAAGCATTTATGCTAACCACCATGCTACCCTGCTGCCCCACCAAAGAGCACCCCACTTAAGCCCACACCTCCACCCTATCCCTGTAAACCAGTAACCCCACTTAACCTAAGGGCAATTTAGCATGACCAATCCACCTAACCTGCACATCTTTGGACTGTGGGAGGAAACCGGAGCACCCGGAGGAAACCCACGCACACACGGGGAGGACGTGCAGACTCCGCACAGACAGTGACCCAGCCGGGAACTGAACCTGGGACCTTGGAGCTGTGAAGCATTTATGCTAACCACCATGCTACCCGTGCTGCCCAAAACAAGGCGGGTGAATGTGGAAAAGGAGGGCTATTCAAGGCATGAGGGGAAGATCGAGTGCTCACAATGGCAGGCAGAGGGGCAAGGAAGTGAATGAAGAAGTCAAACAATGGAAGGCAGAGGGAAGACCAAGGGGACAAATGCTGAACCCTGGCAAGACCGCATAGAAAGCTCACAATCAAGGGGATCAAAGAGATTCCACATTGGTTACTCGAAGGGGATACACAAAGATGCACAAAGACTCCAGATGCAGTGGCTAGAGGTCCAAGTGGAGCATGGGCGCCTCGCAGGCTATGGGCTAGAGGGGGGGGGGGGGGGGGGGTATGTGGCTGAATCGAAGAATAAACTTCTTCTTGAAGCTGCCAGTCTTTTCCCTTTGCATTACTGACATCCTGGATGGTCTGGTGAGGGCAGTTGGGTTGGAGAGAGTGATATGAGTGCGCTGGACTGGTCTTTAAATCTGGCATTGGGACCTTCAAACCTGCCAGTTGACAGAGGACGGACAAATCAGTTGTTAGCCCTCCATGTGTTTCGGAGGGGAACCTGCCTGTGCATCACTATGAGGTTCCAAGGCGCAGAATCTGGTGCGGGATCCTGCCATTCCGACCATTTGGACAGCTGCTCCCGGAGCTGCCCGTCAACTGCGCTTCGCCTCAAAAATGGAGATTCCGCTTGTCAAATCTCTTTCTCTCACCACAGGTGCTAGCTGACCTTCTGAATATTTCCGGCATTTTCCGTTTCTCCATGAGTGAAATCGCGCCCCATGTGCCTGTTTTCTGGACATCAAACAGATCGAAAGCACAAAATGTTAATGCTGCCCTCCCACACCCAAATTGATTTGGACCTCATCCTTTGCCACATTCATTCCGGAATTGTGGAGGCATTCCTGGTGTCCTAAAAAAATACATCGGTCTTCTTTAATATGAGAATAATGGTCCAAAAGCTTCACCTTCAACGTAAACTGGGAACCATTTAACGCTGAATAGTTTGTTGCGTTCGGGATTACCAGGTCTTCAGGCCGTGCTTAAGGAGTTTTTTTGGTTTACCAAGGAACAGGTGTGTTTACCTACATGTGGAGCCATGAAGAGCAGTAGTGTTGTCAGACTCCATAATGAATTACATGTGAGCTGCTGTCGGCCAACGCTATCCCGACTCAAATGTCCCTCTGGTGACAAACTGGTCTTTTAGGCCCTCGATTTCCAGGCCAGCCCATCTTGCTGCTTGCTGTGATTATACTGAAGCTAACCATCTCAGCAGTCAAAACAGAAAAGTAGCTGTGACTCACCTTAGACATGCAGCATGGGTAAATGGCATGAAAACCAATTTCATTTAATTGGGATGGAGCTTAGGTTTTCTCCAGGTTCCACAGTACATATTGCTTTTTTTCTGGAGGCGATAGCCTGTAAATCTCTGAGACTAGTTCAAGGGGTTTGGCCTCGTGCCAAACAGCAAACCCACAATCACACTGCTCTTCAAACAGCATCGATATGATAACTTTGTTTTCCTGCTGTGACATTCTCCCACAGTCTTCAATCGGTTCATTACCAACATGGCGAGGTTCTGCGATTATTAACTCATGCTTAGTTTTGAACAAAATGTATATGATGAGGTATAATCAGCATCAGCGGTTTCAACTTTCACCTTTGACAGAACAGTACAGCACAGAACAGGCCCTTCGGCCCTCGATGTGCCGAGCCATGATCACCCTACTCAAACCCACATATCCACCCTATACCCGTAACCCAACAACCCCCCCCCCCTCCCTTAACCTTACTTTTTAGGACACTATGGGCAATTTAGCATGGCCAATCCACCTAACCCGCACATCTTTGGACTGTGGGAGGAAACCGGAGCACCCGGAGGAAACCCACGCACACAGGGGGAGGACGTGCAGACTCCGCACAGACAGTGACCCAGCCGGGAATCGAACCTGGGACCCTGGAGCTGTGAAGCATTTATGCTAACCACCATGCTACCGTGCGACCTCTCACCATAAACCTCATATAAGGTAAGGTAAAGTCACTGTAGACCAGATGACCGTAGGCTGTTTTCCCCTTTGAAGGGGAGAGCTGACTGGTGATGATTTAACCTGAGGATCACCACACCTCAGGCGAGGGGCAAGGGTGAGAAGGCGGGGCATTCATGAATAACCTAAACTGGGATGGGAATTAAACTCGCACTGCTGGTCTCGTTCTGCAGCACGAACCAACTGTCTAAACCGGCCCCCGCCTCAATTAATAATAATCTTTATTATCATCAAAAGTAGGCTTACTTCTCTGATACACTGACAGCTATTTCCGCAATCTCGCCACCTTCCATAGCCTCTCCAATCCCCTCTTCTTAGTTACCAGTTAGGAAAGCCCCAACCTCTTTCTTTTTTTCCCTCACTATCCACATCCTTCCCTTCTTTCGACCCCACGCTATCCATCCTTGGATTCTACCAAATTGCTTATTTGGTGGGATATCTTTTCATCTATTGCTCACCTCCAACTTTATTTCCTTCCTCTGCCAAAAAGCCTTCATGGTCACGATGGTAGATTCCATTCAAGCCTATCCGAGGCCCAACCCTCCCCCGCACCGCAAAGTGGCCCGACCCCCCCCCCCCCCCCCCCTCACACTGTACAGCAGCTCCCAAACCCCGGATTACCTGGCTGCCCCCTTCCCACCCTTAAGTGACCAAACCCCCGCCCTGCAGGGACTCCTGTAATAGGGACCCCCTCCCAGGACCTCTGTGATAGGGAGAGCCCCACAGGAAGTCCGAGACTAAAGGGAGCCCCGCCAGATACCCCCTGACTAAAGAGAGGACCCAAGGACCCCTGACTAGGGTAACCACACCGCCCCCAGCCCCCTCCCCCCCCCTGAAAAGTGGGCATCTGTCTGGGAGCTAGACAGCAGTCTAAACAAGGGCAATGGGAAGCATTATAGCTATAGTACTTACCTTGCAGCTCCACCAGTCCATTCCACAAAGAAGAATAGCTGTACCTGCATCTGGTTCCCACAGATCCACTGTGCACAAGCCTCTCAGTTTTTGAGTAGTGGTCTGTGATTGACAGCTCGTAAAAAGCATCTGCAGCTTTGATCCATTCACATCCCTTCGTGCCTCCGTGGCCTAAGTGATGAAACTCCAATGTGGGTAAACATTGACCACATCAAAGACATGTAAGTGCACTAAGTGAATTCCAATCACCCAAGCGTGTGATTTCACTGCACTTATCTCTGCTACTTTTCCAGGACTCGGCAAAGGAATGTCATGCCAAGCCTGCACTTAGACTCATTTCCTGCACTAATGAGCTCAGCTTGCCATTCCAAGAAGAAATCGGTCGCAACCCCACCCCTCTGCAGCCTCTGGACCACCCCCCCCCCCCCCCCCCCCAAAGCTCTAATTTACTAATTTGGGAGTCCTCAAGCCTCGAAAACCCACCTAATAAGGGCAGGGCACCCCTGGGCCCGATACCCAGCAAAGGCAAAATTCTAGCTGGGTACCTTGGCACTGCCAGGATGCCTGGGTGGCACTGCTGGGGTGCCAGGCTGGCAGTGCCATGGTGCCCGGGTAGTGTCGGGAGTGCCAGGGTGCCATCCTGCCCTGAGCCCAATCACCCGGGAGCCCCCGATCGCCTGGGAGACCTCCAAGTGCCGATTCGCCTGGTCCACGTTTGTGGAGACCAGTAGTAAACTGCGCCACAGCAGGGTCTCCGAGGTGAGGCCGTTCGATCCCAGGCCTTGGGTAACTCCGGCGTAGACATATTCAAGTGAGGCTAACTACTCACTTGAATAAGCAAATCTGGATCCTGCCCTGGCGCGACGAGGCCGGTAGATCATGCCGAAAATCTTCTGTCCAATCCTGCTAGATTCCTGTCAGGCGTTAAAGTCGCCCATTCAGAGTTAGGAAAACTGCTGGTGTTGAAGGAATATTCTGGAGTACGGTTAAAGTGTAAATAAAATTTACCTGTAACAGCAGAAAGGTATCTGGGACCATTTGTGCATTTAACTTCTCTGTTTTGTTGTAAAATGATGTCTTTCTAAAGTGCTACATTTGTCAGACATGCCAACCAAAGAGCAGATACCATCATTTGTCCTACTTTAAATATTTCAATGTCTTGCAATTACTTACTCACCAACAATGGTGGGAAGTGACGGTAATGAAAGCAAGCCATTGAATTGTCATTTTGAGAGAAGTAACCTTTCGTGCAGAGAAGTGCTGTTTGCTTACTTCTGTTGTTTTTTTTTAAAGAGGAAGATAACAGGCATACCCAGATGGATACAGCTGTGGTGATTGTCAAGGCTACCTTAGACGGTGAGAAACTCGACTGGCGCATGAACAGGCAATGTTATTCGGCCTCCGATTATTTTAGGACATGTCTTATCGGGTTGCCCCTCTGGTGTGATGGAGGCAGGTTCAATTGAGGCATTCATAGAACTTAGAATATAGAACGTACAGCACAGTACAGGCCCTTCGGCCCACGATGTTGTGCCTACCATTTATCCTAATCTAAGGTCAACCTAACCTACACTCCTTCAGTTTACTGCTTTCCATGTGACTGTCCAAGAGTCACTTAAATGTCCCTAATGACTCTGACTCCACCACCTCTGCTGGCAGTGCATTCCACACACCCACCACTCTGTATAAATAACCTACCTCTGACACCTCCCCTATACCTTCCTCCAATCAACTTAAAATTATGTCCCCTCGTGACAGCCATTTCTGCCCTGGGGAAAAGTCTCTGGCTATCCACTCTACCCATGCCTCTCATCGCCTTGTACACCTCTATCAAGTCACCTTTCTCCCTTCTTCGTTCCAGTGAGAAAAGCCCTAGCTCCCTCAGCCTGTCTTCATAAGATATGCCCTCCAGTCCAGGCAGCATCCTGGTAAATCTCCTCTGCATCCACATCCTTCCGAAAATGAGGCAACCAGGACTGGACACAATATTCCAAGTGTGGTCTAACTAGAGTTTTATAAAGCTGCAGCAAAACCTCGCGGCTCTTAAACTCAAACCCTCTGTTAATAAAAGCCAACACACCATACGCCTTAACAACCCTATCAACCTGGATGGCAACTTTGAGGGAACTATGTATGTGGATCCCTCTGTTCCTCTCCAATTCCAAGAATCCTGCCTTTTACCCTGTATTCAGCATTCAAATTCGACCTTCCAAAATGAATCACTTCACATTTTTCTCGGTTGAACTCCATTTGCCACTTCTCAGCCCAGCTCTGCATCCTGTCGATGTCCTGTTGTAACCTGCAACAGCCCTCTACACTATTTACAACTCCACCAACCTTCAAGAGGACGTTGGGTGATTATTTGAATAGAAACAACGTGCAACGGTATGGGGAAAATGCAGGACAATGACACTAAGTCATAATGCTCTTTTTGGGTGTCAGTGATGACAAGATGGACCGAGTGGCACTGTAACACTTCTGAAACTCTGTGAAGGCTCCACTAGTGGTGTTTTGTGAAGGTGGAAGTGGTGGGATGTGGCATGAGATAGATGGTAGCCCTCAGGTGGGGCATCATGGTGTAGTGGGGTTTATGGGCATGGAAATTCAGGGGAATGAGGAGGGAACGAACAAACATTGTGGAGAACAGTTGTACTCTTGACTGCGACTAGGAACTGGCTATAAAGGGTGGGATTCTCCTGCCGCGCCGCCCGGAAATTCCTGCTCGAGTTCAATGGCGTTTACATGGTCCGTGTCCCGCCCGTGGCCATCTTGTGGCGGGCAGGGCGGAAGAATCAAACCCAGGATCTTTAAAGCCCAGATATGTCCGACACACAAAATGCAGGACAAATGCAATCTGGCCAAATACCACCCCATCAGTCTTTTCTCGATCATCAGTAAAGTGATCAGCCACAGTGCTACCAAGTGGCATTTGTAATAACCTGCTCACTGATGCTCAGTTTGTGTCCCACCAAGGTCACTCCACTCCTAACCTCATCACAGCTTGATTCAAACATGGAAAAAAGAGCTAAACTCCACACGTGAGGGGAAAGTGACTGCCTTTGACAGCAAGGCAACTATTGACTGAGTATGGCAGTATGGCATCAAGGAGCCCGAGAAAAATTCAAGTCAGTGGGAATCAGGAGAAAACTCTCAGCTGGTGTGTAGTGATACCTGGCACAAAAGGAAGATGTTTGTGGTTGATGGAAGTCAATCATCTCAATTCCAGGACATCACTGCAGGAGTTCCTCAGGATGGCGTCTGAGGCCCAACCATCTTCAGCTTCTTCAACTCCAACCTAAGGTCAGAAGTGTAGATGTTCGCCGATACTTGCACAATGTTCAGGACCGTTCACGACTCCTCAGATACTGAAGCAGTTCATGTTCATTTGCAGCAAGAACTGGACAATATCCAGGCTTGGGCTGGCAAGTGGCAAGTAACATTCACGCCACACAAGTGTCAGGTAGTGACAACCTCCAACAAGAGAGAGTTTAATCATCACCTCTTCTCACAGGTAGTTGGTGACGATCAATAAATACTGCCCTAGCCGGCGACACTTACATCCCATGAATGAACAAAAAAAATACATGTAACTGCAGATTTGTTTTTCGAACAAAAAGGACGGCAAGTGCTTTGAAAATGTAAAACTGGTTCTGGCGTCTGATCCTATGTTGCTAGTTCATATATTGATATGTCCTGATCAGGGACAGGTATGCTTGAATAGAATGGAGTGGAAGAATAGGAAAGGACTTACATTTAAATACAACGGCTACAAGCGCCGGTCAGGGGCTAGAAATCCTGCGGGGAAATAACTCAACCTCCTGACTTCCCAAAGTCTGTCCAGAATCTACAAGGCACGAGTCAGGAGTGTGATGGAATACGCCCCACTTGCCTGGAGGAGTGCAGCTCCAGCAACACTCAAGAAGCTCGACCATTGGACAGCTTAAAGCATTTTACAGCCAATGAAGTACTTCTGAGCTGTAGTCAGAAGAGTAGGTGGTGTGTTGGTAATGTTGGATTAGTAACTCAGAGGGCCAAGCGTGGGTTCAATCTGACCACAGGAGCTGGTGGATTATCAAACCAGTTAGATGCTGACCATAATAGCTATCATTGGAAAGACCACCTGGTTCACTAGTAACCTTCAAGGAAAGAAATCTGCCACCTTTACCTGGTCCAGCCTACATATGACTCTGGACTCACAACAATGCGGTTGATTTTTAACTGCACTTTGAAATGACGTAGTAGACCACTCAGTTCAAGTGCAATTAAGGACGGGCAACAAAACGGCGACTGCCCGAGGGGGGGCTCGAGGAGGCAGAGGGCTCGAGCTAGAGGCTGGCCTAAAAATGGTAACGGGAAGCTGGAAGCCCCCCCCGTCCAGGCTGATTACATGGGACGTCAGAGGGCTGAATGGGCCGGTGAAGAGGGCTCACGTGTTTGCGCATTTGAGGGGGCTGAAGGCGGACGTGGCAATGCTGCAAGAGACACACCTAAAGGTTACAGACAGACGAGATTGAGAAAGGGGTGGGTCAGCCAAGTGTTCCACTCAGGGCTGGACTCAAACACCAGGGGGTAGCGATCTTGATCAACAAACAAGTGGCATTCGAGGCAGGGAGAATCGTGTCAGACAAGGTGGGTAGGTACATAGTGGTGAGTGGGAAGCTGGAGGGGGTGCAGGTGGTACTCATGAACATATATGCTCCGAATTGGGATGATGTGGAATTTATGAGGCGGGTTTTAGGTAAGATCCCAGACTTAGAGTCACATAACCTGATCATGGGAGGGGACTTCAACACAGTCATTGATCCGGAATTGGACAGGTTAAAATCCAGGACAGGGAGGAGGCCGACTGCGGCAAAGGAATTGAATGGATTTATGGAACAGATGGGTGGAGTAGACCCATGGGTGTTTGCACGGCCGAGGACGAAGGAGTTTTCCTTTTTCTCCCATGTCCGCAAGATATACTCTCACATCCAATTTTTTTGTTCTGAGCAGGGCACTAATATCAGAGGTGGTAGATACTGAGTACTCAACAATCACAATGTCGGACCATGCCCCACACTGGCTGCATCTACAGATCAGTGTGGAGAGAGGGAAACTCCCACTGTGGAGACTGGATGTGGGGTTGCTAGTGGATGAAGCGATCTGTGGGCGGGTTAACAAGTCCATCCAGAACTACCTGGAAACAAATGATACGGGGGAGGTCTCCGTTGCGACGGTTTGGGAAGCTTTGAAGGCAGTGGTCAGAGGGGAATTAATCTCGATACGGGCCCCACAGTGAAAAGGTGGAACGGGCTGAGAGGGATAGGTTAGTGGAGGAGATACTTCAGGTGGACAGGAGATACTCAGAGGCCCCGGATGCGGGGCGACTGAGGGAGCGGCGAAGGTTACAGGCGGAGTTTGGGCTGTTGACCACAGGGAAAGTGGTGGAACAGTTGAGGAAGGCAAGGGGGACGATTCATGAGTATGGGGAAAAGGCAAGCAGAATGTTGTCGCACAAGCTCAGGAAAAGGGAGGCGGCCAGGAAGACTGGTAAAGTAAAGATTAGAGGCAGGAATACTGTCCTGGACATCAGCTGGGGTGAACGAGGTGTTTAAGGACTTCTATAGTAAATTAAATGAGTCGGAACCCCCGGCTGGGGTGGAGGGGATGAGGCAATTTCTGGATCAGTTGAGGTTCGCGAGGGTAGATGAGGATCTGGTGGAAGGGCTGGGAGCCCCAATTGAGATTGAGGAAATAATCAAGGGGCTGGAGGGCATGCAGTCGGACAACGCCCCGGGGCCTGATGGCTACCCGGTGGAATTCTATAAGAAGTTTTCAGAGATATTGAACCCACTACTGGTGAGGACGTTTAATGAAGCAAGGGAGAAGGGAGTCCTCCCCCCAACAATGTCGCAGGCCTCGATTTCATTGATCCTGAAACGGGAGAAGGATCCGGAGCAATGCGGGTCATACAGGTCAATTTCTCTACTGAATGCAGGTGCCAAACTGCTGGCTAAGATACTGGCCACAAGGATAGAGGACTGTGTCCCGGGGGTGATAGGGGAAGACCTGACGGGATTTGTAAAGGGCAGGCAACTCAAGGCCAATGTTCGAAGGCTTCTAAATGTTATTATGATGCCCTCAGAAGGAGAGGAGGCGGAGGTGGTGGTAGCGATGGATGCGGAGAAGGCTTTTGATCGGGTGGAGTGGAATTACCTGTGGGAGGCACTGGGAAAGTTTGGGTTTGGTGAGGGCTTTATTGACTGGGTGCAGTTGTTCTATCAGGCACCATTAGCAAGTGTGCGTACGGACCGGCTGAGGTCGGGGTACTTTAAACTACACCGAGGGATGAGGCAAGGGTGTCCCCTCTCCCCGTTACTGTTTGCTCTGGCCGTAGAGCCATTGGCCATGGCGTTAACAGTCTCTAGGAACTGGAAAGGGCTGGTTCGGGGGTGGGGCAGGCAGGGGTGGAGCACCGAGTCTCGCTTTACGCAGATGACCCACACTTATATATTTCAGACCCGTTGGAGGGGATGGGGGAAGTAATGTGAATCCTGGGGGAATTTGGCAATTTTTCGGGGTATAAATTGAACATGGGGAAAAGCGAGATGTTCGCGATCCAGGCAAGAGGACAGGAGAAGAGACTGGGAGAACTACCGCTTAGAATGGTAGGGAAGAGCTTTCGATATCTGGGAATCCAAGTGGCCCGGGAATGGGAGGCAATGCACAAGTTAAACGTATCCCGGTTGATGTGTTATCCAACATGGTCCAACATCGTCCGCAACTGGATGCGCCGAGGTTGCCGGAGATCCGGAGTTGCGGAAGAGGTTGGATCGTTTCCATGCCGCTGGATGGCTGCGTGCTGGTCGTTGCAGATTCACTCGAGGTAGGTTTGTTAGAGTTAATAACTCTCTGGTACCATGATGTGTTATCTGTGTTGGTCTAACATCGACTGCAACTGGATGCAGTAAAACGAGAAACAGGCTTCCGACACAGGGGATGGTCCAACACTGTTTTATTGAACCTGTTGATTGCTGTACATAATCTGCTGTGGGTTGATACTGTATTAACCTAACTGACAACCTCCTACTGACTTGACCAGACTAGCTCTCTATCACATGGTGATGATGTTTATTGGCCTGTGCACTGCGACTATCTCCCTAGCCATGTCCTGTGAGAGAGGGAGAGCCTTAATGCCCTGTGGGCTTTATAGTGGTGGTGTCCTGTCTGGTGATTGGTTGTTCTGTGTTGTGTGTGTTCATTGGTTATCCTGTGTGTTAATCACTGCCTGTCTGCATCTCATGATATGCATGAGTGGATATTATGACACCGGTTGGTAGAACAAATGGAAAGGGACTTTAAGAGATGGGACATGCTCCCGCTATCATTGGCGTGAAAATGACGGTCCTCCCCAGATATCTGTTTGTCTTTCAGTGCCTCCCTATCTTCATCCCAAAGGCCTTTTTCAAGCGGGTGAATAAGTTTATTTTGGGCTTTGTGTGGACGGGTAAAACCCCGCAAGTGAAGAAAGTGTTGCTGGAGCGCAGTGGGGGGAGGGTGGGTTGGCGCTGCCGAACTTCTGCAATTACTACTGGGTGGCTAATATAGCAATGATTAGGAAGTGGGTAGTGGGGGAGGGATTGGCATGGGAGTGGATGGAGGCGGCGTCATGCAAAGGGACCAGTTTGGGAACACTGATTGCGGCACCTCTTCCATTCTCGCCAGCCCGATACTCCACAAGTCCGGTAGTGGTTGTCATGTTAAGCACACTGAGATAACACGGGCTGCAACTGGATGCAGCTTTAACTGAAAGATACTCCAGACCTTGAAGTTAGTTCAATCTGATTTATTGAACCTGTCACACAGTTAGCACAGTTCTTTGTGAGCTCGATTCCGTGCTAACCTAAGTGTGATTAATCTGTCTGACTGAACCACGTGCTGGCGGTGTTACGTGATATATACACGCTGACTCACTCTGTAGATGTCCCCCGAGGAAAGAAGTGGAGTGCGAGTGCCTCGTGCCTTTTACAGTGGGAAACCACCCCCAAGTGTTCTGCCTGCCGATTGGTTATGTCCTGTTCTCTGTGTTCATTAGCCACCTGTCTGTATCTCATTATGTGCATGCCTGCATATCATGTCAGTGGTGGCGGCTCTGAGAACCTGGGGGCAATGAAGGAGATATAAGAGAGTAGAGGGAGCATTGGTTTGGACCCCGATTTCTAATAATCATCGGTTTGTACCAGGTTAGCTAGATGGTGGGTTCCGGAGTTGGCAAAGGGCAGGAATTAGAAGGATGAGGAATCTATTTATAGATGGGAGCTTTCCCAGCTTGAAAGCCTTGGAGGATAAATTTGAATTGCCAGCAGGGAACAGGTTTAGGTATTTGCAGGTGCGAGACTTCCTGAGAAAACAGGTGCCGGCCTTTCCGTTGCTACCGCCACAGGGGATACAGGATAGAGCAGTCTCCAGTACCTGGGTGGGAGAGGGGAAGGTTTCAAATATTTACTAGGGGCTTTCGGAGGTGGAGGAAACTCCGGTGGAGGAGCTTAAGGGCAAGTGGGAGGACGTGCTAGGAGGAGAGATAGAGGCGGGTCTATGGGCGGATGCCCTAAGCAGGGTTAATACCTCCCCATCATGGGCCAGGCTTAGCCTGATACAATATAAGGTAGTCCACTCGGCACACATCACAGTGGCCAGGATGAGCAGGTTTTTCGGGGTAGAGGATAGGTGTGCGAGGTGTGTGGGAAGCCCAGCAAATCATGCCCACGTATTTTGGGCATGCCCGAAGCTTAGAGGGTTTTGGCAGGGTTTTGCTAAGGCAATGTCCACGGTGCTGAAAACAGGGGTGGTGCCGAGTCCGGAGGTAGCGATCTTTGAAGAGGCGGGGGGTTCAGGGGGCGAAAGAGGCTGACGTCTTGGCCTTTGCCTCCCTGGTAGCCCGGAGACGGGTCTTGTTAATGTGGAGGGACTCGAAGCCCCCAAGTGTGGAGACCTGGGTTAGTGACATGGCTGGGTTTCTCACTCTCGAGAAAATAAAGTTTGTCTTAAGTGGGTCAATGGCCGGGCTCACCCGGAGGTGTCAGCCGTTCGTCGACTTTCTCGGGGAAAATTAAAATGTCAGCAGATGCAGTATTCCGGGGGGCGGGGGGGGCAATTTTTTTTATGGAACCAGAGACCCGTCTGGGCGGCAGCTGGTTGCTGGGGCCAGGCTGCCCTCTGACTGTCCGGCCTCTTGGCTGCTCCTACCTCCACCTGCTGTACCGGAACGGCCAGTTAGTGTACCAGAAGCCTCATCGCTAAAGTGACCAACCGAGGTGAGTGTCTCTGCGATGGTGGAGGGTGTAGGAGATAGCAGTGGCGTAATGTCAAGGCCCTCATCAGACCTGAAGTCCGGGGTTCCCTGGGGTGGAGTTTCCTGTCCGTCCGTCCCCTGTATGTGGGCTCCCTATATGTGGGTGTCCTGTGTGTCAGTGTCCTGGGTGGGTGTGTCCTGTGTGTCAGTGTCCTGGGTGGGTGTGTCCTGCGTGTCTGTGTCCTGGGTAGACTAGGACGGGGGCCTGTTGGTGTGGTTGCCCTCCCTGTCGCTGGATGTGGTCCACGGCGTCACCGCACTAGCACTAGATGGGGATGGCGTACGCCTGACGGTCCGGGTCTATCCCTGGCTCGTGGGCGCTCCGGCTCTGGGTGGGAGCGTCATATGCCTGACGGCCCGGGTCGTTCCCTGTCTTGTGGGCGCCCTGGCACTGGGTGGGGGCGTCGTATGCCTGATGGCCTGGGTCGTTCCCTGTCCTGTGTGCGCCCTGGCACGTCCTGGGGGCGGTCGGCATCCGCAGTGACAGGTGGGTGAACATTTGGTCCTGCAAATGTTAAACATGCAGACGGGGATGGGGGAAGGGGGATGGGGGAGTGGGGAAGGGGGATGGGGAGGGGGGAAGGGGGTGGGGGATAGAGAGAGGGGATGGGGAAGGGGGGAATGAAGAAGGAGGCTGGGAGGAAGGGGGATGGGGGAAAGGGGCGGCGGGGGAAGGGGGGCAGGCTGTGGGGGGTATCACTGGGTGCTCCGCCCCCGACCTCTGCATCTGCAAACTCCTGGTCCTCGGGTCCACCTGTGAGATCCAGTGCCCTCGCTTCATGAACGGTGAGGGGGCGCAATTCAGGTGGACCCCCTCCGGACTTCTGGTTGTTATGAGTGTGTATGTGGGGGGGGGGGGGGGGGGGGGTGACAGAGATAAAGGGCAACAGTGTTAGGCGGACATATGTTTGCAGACCAGCGGTTGTGTGTATGTTGACATAGGTTCACACCCCATCCTGCCAATGCAGCCTGCATGGGTGGGTGCAGCCATTTTGGTTTCAGCCAGGGCTGTGCCGCCCATCCTGGGGGTTGGGGGGGGGGGGAATGCTGGGGGTGGTACTCACCCTGGCTGCTCTGACTAGGTCATTGACCTTCTTGTGGCACTGGATGCCTGTCCTGGCTGTTACAGTCACGGCGCTGACGACCTCTGCCACCTCCCTCCACAGGCGCCGGCTGAGGTTAGGTGTGACCCTGCGGCCGTGTCCGAGGTACAGGGCCTCCGTCCTCTGCTCCACTGCGTCCAGGAGCGCCTCGATGTTCCGCTCCTGGAACGTTGGCGCTGCCCGGCGGGCGGCCATGTTGCCGAGTCTCCGGCGGTGGCATCCTCTGTGCAGTGACACCGCGCGGCGTCAATGACGGCCCGCGCATCTGTGACAGGTGACGCCGTCGCGATTGGCGTCACGCCGCTGCTATCCCCTTCCGGGTCGGAGGTTTCCTGAAGTTGCGGATGGCCCGACGCCGGAGTGGTTGGCGCCGTTCTTGGCGCCGGCGTCGGGCCATCCCGCCGGGTGCGGGAGAATCCCGGCCGAGATGTCAGAGATTTTTCTCGTTGTAGCGGGCCAGAAACCTTTGGCACAAGCTGCTTCATACAATGACTGCAGTTCTTCACAAGGCTTCTAAAGGGAACTGGATGAGTTCCTGGCTGTGACAGAAGGTGACTGAATGCCTTCCAGGAGACCACAGTGGCAAAGATGCGTATCACACAAGACTCCATCTTCCTCTTGTAAGGGATGATTGCTTAATCAGGGAAATGAAAGACAAGTGCTCTGTGATGTGCTGCCCATATACTAAGCATTGTCTTAGTGCTCCGACAACACTGTTGAGCTTTGGTGAGCTTCCAACAATACTGGAAGCTCACCAAATAGTCCCTGATATTTTTCTGACTGGCACAACTCGACAACAATTCTCATTTACCCGCCTCTATAAACACATTTCAGTCAATGAAAGTCTCATTGGAGACTGATTTAGAATTGTGAAATTAAAGTCTCAATTTGCTGCCCAGACATCAGCATCCCTGCTGGAGTGGGAACAGGTAAAAATCCACCTCACAAAATACTCGGCTTGAAGTGTTTTTACGTGCAGTGCAAAATTCTTAAATATTTATTCGGTCTTTTTTGTAGGCCTTATTATGTATGTCCGAAAATTACTTAACGCTTCACATGCCTTACAGTGATCAAAATTCAGATGCATTAGCTTTGTTTGCTGTTTTGTCAGGAGCTCTTCTGAAAAGGATTACTGATTCTAGAATAGTAACACCACATGAGCATTTTCCTAAGGCTGTGTGCATCTTAGTTAAGCGTAATGAAGCTAACGAATCAGCCTTTTCTCTTCTCAGCTACTAATATGCACATTATCGCAGTTGGCATCAACTAATGAGGCAGGAGCCTGGACTGATTTAGAATTGTGCAATGTAACTGTAATTTACAGTTCATGGAATCACTGAATCTTACAATACAGAAGGGGACTATTTGCCTCATTGTGCCTGCGATGACCCTGTGAAAGTGTTATCCAGTTCATTTCACTCCCCAGCTCCCGGCCTGCCAACTGTCCACCTCAGAAATCAAGAGGTAAACTCTTAGAAATGATGATTTTAAAAAAGCCATGAATCGCTGTTTTCCCAAAATAAATATAGATTGACAGATGAGTTACGAATCTTATCAGCAGCGCAGTTAATCAGGTCATCTCCACCATGTTAGAGCACTTTAGAAAGATTATATTACGTCACGCCTCACAGGAGGCTGGGTATCTGACAGGGAGAGGAGAGGGTTCATCGTCATTAGGGCGATGTGGTACCAAAGAAAGGGCAAAGCTACAGAATTCAAGGAGGGCAGAAGGAGGGGGAAATTTTGTTTTGGCCACCCCAAGCTCCATTCTAGAAAGTTCCAGATGTTTTGATGTGACAGGGCGCTCTGTGTGAAGACTGAGATATTACTATAGTGCCTTGAAAGCGGGACGAGCGGTAGTACCCTGCTCTATTGCTTCTAGGACAGAATCTAAGTGTATCATGTTTACCTGACCATCTGAAGTGCACACTCCAAATATAAAACCACATTCAGTTGTAAATGGAGACCTGATGACCCACATCAAGACTCAGGACAAACTAGGTATCCTGTGCAGTTAGGTTCCCAGACAGCGTTTGCTTAAATCAATGTTTTTAAATCTTTTTATCCCTGGCTCACTTTTGCCAAGCGGCCAATCTTCGGGATCTACGCCACTTTCGTTGACCTTTAATACGAAAGTAGAGCCTGTCTGGTCCTCACGATCTCACTTGAATAAGGTTAACAGGAGAAGTGGACAATGCGCATCTCAGGTGCAGACTTCAGCCGGTTCCTTCGAGCTGTCTTCACCTTTATGAAAACGGAAAATCCAACCTCGCACATATACGTCGTCGTGAAGGGCAATAGCAACAAAATGCTTGTTTTACTCAGCTCTGGATGCTCCTTGGAAATGCTACTCCAGAATGCTGACAGCCCCCTGGCCTTACGGCATATCTTTGATGTGGTATCACAGGTCAGCTACAGCAGTGTACTTTTACTTTGGAATCAGCTGTAAGTTAATGATTCTGCGCTCTCAACCTCAAAAGGAATTTTTTATCCACCACTTCTTTTTTCAAAATCTGAACTTCTCCCATTTTCCAGTACTTCATTGCATATAACACACATGATGTGGAGATACCGGTGTTGGACTGGGCTGAGCACAGTAAGAAGTCTTACAACACCAGGTTAAAGTCCAACAGGTTTGTTTCAAACACGAGCTTTCGGAGCACTGCTCCTTCCTCAGGGGAATGGAGCACTGCTCCTTCCTCACCCGGGGAAGGAGCAGTGCTCCTAAAGCTAGTGATTTGAAACAAACCTGGTGGACTTTAACCTGGTGTTGTCAGACTTCTTACTATAACACACATGGGCTTTGCATTGGGACAATTAACAAAGCTAAACCTAAAAAAAAATCACCTTTACACTGCTTTGTTCCCGAGTTAGGTTTCTTCTTGGTAGGCTGTTAACCAGAGGCCGTGGAGCTTTGTACGGAACTAACACCAGCAATGCTCTGTCCTGCCCTGGACTCTCCTGGGAATCTCTCTCCAACAGATTCTGTTATGAGATCCTATCTAGTAGGAAACTACCTATTTGGCCGTCTCTTTTTAAGAAAATAAGCACACTTGTCTTGCTTGCCATCAGCTAAAAGATGGAAGCAGTTCTGTTCAGTGATTTGGTGCCAAAAGTATATGGAGGCCGCTTGACGCAAAGTGTATGTGCAGGGCGCGTGACCTACTCACTGCTGCTACTTCTGCCCAGGTTACTGCACGCAGCCTAATTTCTTTTCATTTAAAAGCCGGTAGCGGCTGTCGGGTGCGTCTCGTCCTGATTGCGGGAACGGTGCGACCGATCACTCCATGACCCTACTGACACCAGCCTTCCGGTCACAACCCAGGCTTAGAAAAACCCTGGTTTACATGAAAATGCCATAGCCACCAGTGTAAACCATCCTGGTATCACATAGGTGTACAGGCAGATGGAAATAACATTTACATGGCCAGGTTTCAACATTTAATCATCTGGACATGAAAATAATTATTCCCTTGTGAATGGATGAATATTTTGGTCGGAAAATCACATTCAGCATTTTACCATTTTAAATGGTGAAAGTGGAGTCAAATAAAATAAACATCATCATTAAAAAAGAGATTGCACATTGATTCACACCATGAAATCTGATCTATTATATATGCTGTTGCTTAAGAAGAGTGTGAAATGTGCTGCTATGTTATTCATATTTTGTGAAAGATTTGGGTGGAGGAAAATGTATGGGGGCAGGGAAACCTAGGAACGAGAACAGGAATTTAACCCCTTCAATCCATTCTGCCTTTATTAACACCATTGCTGACCTGTGATCTAATTTCATATTTGGCTAACAACAATCAATTTGAAAATCAGCTGTTGATCTTGTATCATTGCTATCGGTGGAAGAGAGCCAGAAATCTCTGCCACGCTTTCTTCAAAGTGCTTCCGAATTTCATCCTGAATTGTTGCCTCTAATTTATAGACTGCTCCTCCGAGTGCTAGACTCCCCGACAAGCAGAAATAATTTCTCTCTCCGGCCCTACCTCTTCCCCTTAATAGTTTGAATATTTTCATTCATTCATAGAATCATAGAATGATAGAATCCCGACAATGCAGAAGGAGGCCATGCGGCCCATTGGGTATGCAGGTCCATTGGAAAGAGCACATTACCTAGGCCCACGCCCCACTCTATCCCCATAACCCAGTAACCCAACCTAATCTTTTGGACACTAAAGGGCAATTTAGCATGGCCAATTCACCTAACCTGCTCATCTTTGGACTGCGGGAGGCAACTGGAGCACTCGGAGGAAACCCACGCAGACACGGGGAGAAAGTGCAAACGCCACACAGTCACCCAAGGCTGGACTTGAACCCAGGTCCCTGGTGCTATGAGGCAGCAGTGCTAACCACTCTGCCACGGTGCCACCCCTCCCTCCTTATTCTTCGAAATTCCAGGCCCTAGTTTGTTTAGTCTCTCTTTGTAGCATAAATCTGGGGGCCGAGGGATCATTTTAGGAACTCTATGAGGCACAACCGCCAAAGCCAATACATCCTTCTTAAAATGTGCTGTCCATAACCATGTGGTTCAAACAAGGCTTTGCATAGCTGAAGCATGACGTCTACCACCTTTTTTACTATAACTCTAATCACAAAGATCAGCATTACATTAGCCTTTTTTTCTTTTTTTTGTATGTGTTTTCATAAAGTGTTGATAACTTGTGTACCTGGAGCCTCCAATGTATCTTTGGGCCTGCACTGTTTCTGCCTTTTCACCATTTAGAAAGTACCCTGTTCTCTCCTTCTTATGTCCAAAGAGGAGGGCCTCACCTTAGCTTACTGTGAACCTGCCTGGAGTCAGCATAGACAGGGTTCAAAGGACCTCAATTGGTATACATATCTCCTGGTGAGGAGTTTGGAACAGCAGTTTAGATAATAATCAAGTGTGAAGGCTTATGGAGAAGAACCAGATTATAGACGATTGGGAAGGTCCTTGATTTATACATGTGTTACTGAACCGTCAAGGAAGTTGATGGGGGATACCAAGCCAAACATTCAGAAGGCATAATCAAAGAACAACAAAGGTATAATTGCCCAGACCCTGAAAAGCCAGGAGAGGCAGTTAACATCTAGCACTCTCAGAAATCAGACAGGCTAGTTTCCAGCCACCAAACCTGAAGGCCAAGTTTACAGCAAACAAGTTTCTAAGTCTTAGAGCCAAGGCAGTGCAGAAAACCTTCATAACAGCAGTTTTTAAATTTCTTTGCTGGACCAAGAAATAGACGGTTACCAGATTTGAGTGTAATCCCTGGATTGTGGGGCAACCAAAGCTGGCTATTCAATTTGGATTTCCTTTAGGGAACAGGGGAAGTCTTACAGAGTTTAGGCATCATAGATATATTTTGCAACAAGGCGTATGTTCGACAGAGACTGTATATGTTTAATAACCTTTAATAATTGTTGCGTGCCGACTGACTGGGGTTTCACTTGTCTCCTCACAGCAAAACAAAACAAAACTATACACCCCTACGAGTCGATGTTCCATGTTGGGTCACCCCCACAGATAATGCAGCGCGATTCGTGACACCGATATTGAAATCCATTTCCACAGGTTTGCTTTAACTTTGCTTTTACTTAATCCATGGTACCACGAATCACCTCCGACCAATTATTTACTTGACCATTATTCTTACTCTTTGTTTCTTCTACACATCCAATTTCCTAACCAGATCGATAAGTTGCCTTTAATTCCATAAGTTTCATCCTTAACTAACAATCTCTTGAGAGGGACTTGCCTTCTTGAAATCACATAAGTTGCATCGGTAGACATTCTCCTGTCTAGTGCTATAGTCACCTCTTCTAGCTTCATCAAGCATAGCCTACCCTTTATAAATAAATCCACTTTGATTCTCTCTGATCAACTGAAAATTTACAAAGTATCTGGTCACCCTACCCTTAATTATAGTCTCGAGGAATTTCCCTCCAACAAATCACTGATCTCTTTGCAATTCCCAGCTTTCCCTTTTTCCCCTTGCTTAAATAGCAGAGTGACGTGTGCGATTTTCCAGTCGAAAAGAATGGTCCCTGAATCAAGCATACTTTGGTTGGTTATAGTTCAGACATCTATAATGTTCTCCTTTAACATACATACAAAGAACATACAGTGCAGAAAGAGGCCATTTGGCCCATGAAAATAAAAATTGCTTATTGGCACGAGAAGGCTTCAATGAAGTTACTGTGAAAAGCCCCTAGTCGCCACATTCCGGCACCTGTTCGGGGAGGCTGGTACGGGAATTGAAACATGCTGCTGGCCTGCCTTGGTCTGCTTTAAAAGCCAGCAATTTAGCCCAGTGTGCTAAACCAGTCTGCACCGACCCACTTAAGCCCTCACTTCCACCCTATCCCCGTCACCCAATAACCCCATCTAACCATTTTTTGGACACTCAGGGCAATTTAGCACAGCCAATCCACCTAACCTGCATGTCTTTGGACTGTGGGAGGAAACCAGAGCACCCGGAGGAAACCCACACAGACATGGGGAGAACGTGCAGAATCCGCACAGACAGTGACCCAAGCTGGGAATTGAACCTGGGACCCTGGCGCTGTGAAGCCACAGTGCTATCCACTTGTGCTACCGTGCTGCCCATAACTTTATCTCAAACCCTGGGATAGAATCCATCTGGTTCTGCGGAGTTGTCGCACTTTCGTGTCATTAATTTCTCTGTTCCTGTGCTTACAGTAATTTTGTTATGTCTCTGACCCTGCTATAAGTTATTCAGCAGTTGTGATGCTGCTGTCCTTTCTATGATTCTTGTGCCTTTAATAATAGCTAGCACCTCTTTAAGAGTGATCAGTGTTGTTTTGTAGGAAGTGGCCTTTTTGGCAACACTTCAAAGCTTTAATATGAATTTCCGCACATTGTTCAACCCATGCAAATGAAAAGGAAATGTGTAATCTGGGGCTCAGCTGCTGAGCTGTTCTCCATAACCAACCACCGATCAGCAGGCAATCAGAACTGATCCAACTGATGCGACAACCAAGGGCGACACGGTGGCACAGTGGTTAGCACTGCTACCTCACAGCTCCAGGGTCCCGCGTTCGATTACGGCCTCGGTGGCTGTCTGTGTGAAATTGTCACTTCCTCCCCGTGTGTGCGTGGGTTTCCTCCGGGTGCTCAGGTTTCCTCCCACAGTCCAAAGATGTGCCGGTTAGGTGGATTAGCCACGCTGAATTGCCCCTTAGTATCTAAAAGATTAGGTGGGGTTACTTGGTTGAGGGGACAGGGTGGAGGCATGGGCTTGGTTGGGGTGCTCTTTTCAGGGGCCTGTGCAGACTCGATGGGCCGAATGGCCTCCTTCTGCACAGTAAATTCTATGATTCAAACATCAGAAACAGAAAAATCACAAATTTCCAGAGCACGTTTGCCAAAATTGCAAAGCCTGGAAACATTCTAACAAAGTGTCTTTGCTTCCTCTTCAAATCATTAATATTCTTTCTGAAATGTAGTGCCCATGATTGAATAAAATACTTATGATGAGGTCTAACCATGTTTTATAAAGGTTCAGCACACCTTTCCTGCTTTTGTATTCTATGCCTTATTTATAAAGCCAATAATCCCATAAACTTTTTAAGCAGAGTTATCATCTTTTCCTGCCATCTGGAAAGATTTGTGTGTGTGTGAACTCCCAGATCTCTCCTTTCTGCACTGCCTTTAAAATTGTACCATGTGGATTACATTGCCTCCTCATTCTTTCCACTACAATGAAAAACTGCCCACTTTCTGGCATTCATTTCATTTGTTACCGAAATGTGCCCATTTCACCCGTCTGTCTATGTTATCCTGAAATCTTACCCCCATCTTCCTCACTGTTTACCACTTTTCCAAGTTTTGTGTAATTCAAAAACTTTGAAATTGTGCCTTTAATACCCTATTCTAGGTCATCAATATACATGAGAAACAGCAGTATCCCTCATACCAATACCAGGGGAACAAAGTGTGCCTTTAATCTTCCAGTCCCCAGATAGTCGGTGACCCAGATGTACTTCCCAAGATGTGCTCCAGGACCTCTCAGAAGTGTTATGGGGACTTCCCGGGAAGCCTGCATTTGTTGTGGCAAATTCCCCGCTCCCTGGGACTCTCTGGAAATATCTCTACCTCTGAGTTAGAGTCAGAGACTTTGGGCAGTTACGATTTATATACCTGAATAACTATCCATGAAACGTTAGACAAAGAATCTGACTCCAGTTCCTGGGATCTACACAACTGACTCCCCAACTGACTTCCCCAACTCCCTCCTTGACTTGCCAACTCCCCTCGACGACCTGACTCGACCTCCAACACCCGACTCCCCCCTCTTTGATCCGCCCCTGAACATATCTCTTGAGCCGATCTGATCCGACTTCACCTACCTGACTCCTCCCTTGACAACCTGACTCCTATCTCAGTCTCCTCAACTCCCGCTGGCCCATCTACCACCCAACTGCGCTCCAGATATACCAACTCCCCCCCACATCACTTTGAACTGACTCGCCCTGGCCAGCCTATTCCCCACTCACCCCCCGTCCCCCCGGCTGACTCCCCCCCCACCAACCTGTCCTGACCTGATGTTGCACCACCCTATCCAGCTGCGCCCCAAACCCTTACCCACCTTACCCCCGCACCTACCCGACGTTGTTACCAACCTAGCCCCTTACCCATTTGCCTCACCCGCCCAACCCTCTGACATCACCCACCTAACTCCCTTACACACTTACATTCGCTCCATAGCTTTTCAAATAAGTATTGAGACATTTAAACTCTTCACTTGCCACACTAGGGCCGGTAGAGTTGACTTGTCTTCCCCTGATAATCCAGCAACAATAAGAAGCAGTTCCATTTCAGGTGCCCTCTGCATTTCTGGTGAAACTGGGAGTGGACATCCCACCCAGAATCGAGGAGCTCTGGTGTGGTGCTGAAAAACAGGAGCAGAGTGGCCATCCAACGATGATTGTGGCTCCTCAGAAGATTCGGGTCTGTATGATTAACTCCAGTCCAAAAGTCAACCCTTCGCCCCTTTTCAATGCTTTCTCTCTCTCAGTCAATTTCATACCCACAATGGACTGACTCTTTAATCCCGTGTATTTCAAAGTGCAACAAACAGTCGGGTGTTTTAAGAGGCTGTACACATTGTCAAAGAGTCTATTTGCGAAAAATCTCCTCATAACCAAAACATTCACCCTTGTGAATATCATCTGTGGAACAGTGTGACATGGGATGAACAATCACTCTTTGTGAAGGATGTAAGACTCCATCGAGCAGCCTTCCGGATGCAGCCATCGAGTGAGTGGCACACAGGGCGGCTCCTGCTTGAAGGCATTGTTATTGGCCCCTTTTACCCAAAATTAGGGGAACCTAGGAGGAAAGCTTGTGTGGAGAGTGCAAGGGGATCAGTTCCCGCCAAGATGAGCATGTCTGTGAGTTCCCAAACCAGACAAAAGACGGTGAGAGCCCTGGTTAAGGAGTGGGAGGAGACTCAGGGCGCAACATCAATTGCCAAAATGGCGGAGGGGGAAGGGTCGTCAAATGGAAAGTTGCCAATGGATTAGCTTCATTAAGGACAACTTTCGGCAACAACGTAAAGAAACGCAGAGTGACAGGTCAAAGGTAATTGAAGGGGCAGTGGCACCTCTTTGCTGGACTTTGTAAGGGGTGAAGAAGAGCCTGGAGGTGCAGGGGGTGATAGTCCAGGAGGTGGAGAAGGAGGTGTTTGACCAGAGTTACCAGATTGTGATGCTGGAAGTGGAGATGGTGATCCTGGGGGGCATGTGTACGATGCTGCAAGCAAAGGCGGAGGACCTGGAAAATAGGCCCAGACAGCAAAATCTGAGGATCGACTTGATCGTGGACCTACCGGAGGGAGCGGAGGAACCAGTGCAATGGGCTATGTCGCGAGGATACTGGCCAGATTGGTGGACGAGGAGGTGCTGGACAAGGCCCCGGAGGTGGATGGGGCCGATAGGCCCCTGATGCAGGGGCCAAGAGCAGGGGAGTTGCCGCGGGCGGTGCTTGTGTGTCTGCACAAGTTCCAGGACAAGGAAAAGATTCTGAGGTGGGCCAGGGTATTTTGGTTAGAGCCTTCAGGTGGAGTCGCCAGGATAGCATGAAATGCTTGTGTATGGAAGTGAATTGGAGGGGTGGGGGTGGTGTAGTTGTGGTTAGCCAGTGTGGGAGGCAGTGCGATGGGAGGGAGGAATGTGGGGGAGGAGGGGGTTGGGGTTGGGGGAAGGTGGGAGGCGATGTGGCAATTTTGGAGGGCGAGTTTGGTCATGGACGGGGCAGCGGCCATCTTGGATGGGCCCAATTCAGAGTGCAGCTGTGGGGGTGGAGCCTAAGGGTGATGATGGTAGACTTTAGGGGTGAGGGGAGGCGTAAACCTCCTGCGAGAATCGTGACATGGAATGTCCATGGGCTAAATGGGCCTGTTAAGCACTCCCGGGGGTTCGAGCACATGAACGGTTTGAGAGCAGAGGTGATTTTCCTGCAGGAGACGCACCTCCGGGTGAAAGATCAGGTGAGGTTGAGGGAGGGGTGGGTGGGGCAAGTGTTCCACTTGGGGTTTGTTGTATGCCGAGACCTGTTGCTGTTCATGACGGACCCGTTAGAGGGCATGAGCAGAATCATGGGCTTACTGGAAAGGTTTGGAGCCTTTTGTCGGCAAAGGTGAGGTAGGGGCAAACCTGCTGTTTAAGGTGGTGAGGGAGTGGTTCCGGTACTTGGGGGATTCAGGTAATGCATGAGTGGGCCATGATGCCCAGGTGGAATTTGACGGAATTGGTGGAGCAGGTTAAGGGGAACCTTAAAAGGTGGGATGCACTGCACCTGACCTTGGCAGGGAGAATGCAGGTGGTGAAGGTGAAGGTACTGCCAAGATTCCTGTTAGTGTTTTAGTTCTTCCCGATTTTCCTCCCCTTTTCAGAAGATAGATGCCTTCAAAAAGAATTTGTGTGGGCAGGGAAAGTGCCGAGGGTGAAGACGGCTCTGTTGCAAAGGCCGAGGTGGGAAGGGGGCCTCTGTTGTATTACTATTGGGCAGCGAATGAGTAGAAGGTGAGACGATGGTGGGATGGAGTAGTGGCAGATTGAATCAGGTTAGAGGAGGAGTCCAGCAAAGGGATAAGCCTAAGGGCTCTGACGATGGGCCGCTGACGTTCACCCCAAGGAAGTATGCGAGTACTCCAGTGGTGGAATTGTCCTTAAAAATATAGGACCAGCTGAGGGGCATATTAATCTGGGGCACATGTCGGTGATATCTCCACTGGGTGGGAATCATAGGTTTCTGCTGGGGATGGGGGGATCTGGTGAGAATGGATGGGATGTATAGGAAATGGATGGAGAAAGGGTTAGTGCTGGTCAGGGACATGTTTGCGGAGGGGAGGTTTGCTGGGCTAGAGGAGCTACCGGTGAGATTGGAGCTACCCGGGGGAGCGAGTTCAGATATTGGCCGATGCGGGGCTTTGCACACAAAGAGCTGCCTTCATTCCCTCAGCTGCCGGAGTATATGTTTTTGGAGAAAATGTTGCTCCTGGATGAGGGCGGGGGGGGGGGGTTTGCGGTTGGGGATGGTAGGATTGGGATGGTAGGACGGGTGCTTGGGGGAGCAGGGCACAGCTTTCGAGAAAAGGCAGCGGGAGGAGGAATTGGGACGGGAGATAGGATGGGTCTTTGCAGCGAAGCAATGAGCCAAGCCAAATCCTGCACGAGGATGAGTCTTACACAATTTCAGGTGGTGCACAGGGTCCACATGACCCGGATGAGTGGCTTTTCCCCGGTTGTAGTGTACGGGTGTGGGACCACGCCCATATGTTCTGGGCGTTGTGAGGAGTTGGAGAAGTTTTGGGAGGCGGTTTTCAGGAGCTTATCAAGGATTGTAGGGGTTGAGATGTAGCTGGACGCTGTGGTGGCAATCTTCGGCGTGGCGGAGGTGCCAGAGATGCTGGAGGGGAAGGGGGCCAATGTTGTGACCTTCGCCACCCTAAAGATTTATGGACTTGCAAAACAAGATTCTTTTAAAAACGTGACTACTGCAGTCAAACACACTCTAACCCAGGCTTTTAACCCATAAATTGCCAAATGTTTATAATCCAATGCATCTAAATTCCTGCATTTGTCACATTATAATATACATCCCTGTAGACAAAGCTTTGTTTTATAGTTGAAATACCACCCAAAACTTTCTCTTTTCAAAATCTGACATACATATTCTGTATTTCCTGTATTTCCTTTTGTTATTAATGCTTTTTATTTTGTTATAATCTGCATAACTTTTAAAAAGGAATTCAAACTTCTGGTTACTAGTTGAAAATATAACACAGCAATACTTCACGTTTTTAAACTTTTACTGCAATAAATGACTAAACGTACTCTTGATTAAACACAATTTCCTTTTTGAAGGCAACTTTTTCTTTAAACTACATAAAACAACATTCCCCTTCTATACTGATCACACACTGCACTGCCCACAAAATTAAATTTCTTATAGCAATCAGATCAGACTTGATCCCAGTTTTCAGTGGGTTCCCATAGTAACTGGTTCCCTGAATAGTAACTTTGAGTGGCCATCTCTCGGTGTTTATTCAGTTTTCAGAAATGTACCACCAGCAGCAAAGCCTAGTTGATGAGTCTTTTGCACCCTGATCATGTCAGGACAACATTCCTGGAATCCCGAGAAGGGCATAAGATTTATTTCTTTGACAAGTGACCATCTCCCTCTTACATCCAGCTGTGTAAACTCAATAAGACAAGCAGCTTTTCTCCCTGATGACTACATAGAACCTTGGTCTATCTGCGATATTCATGGATTTGCAGGGAAGCCTGTAACCTGATCTCAAAAATGGCACCCTCTGTCCTGTTCGCTCCACCAACATGAAGCACATTAACCTTGCATTCAGGTAGAACTGTTAATTAGCTCTCTCTGACTCCAACTTTCTTTCAATATCTGAGAAGTAAATAGTTTCCAGCAAAACTGTTAACAACCTCCAACACGTTTCTGGGACTTTGGGAGAACACCTCAGAGAGCGTTGCCATTGTCTCCAACTGTAAATATCTTGACCTTTCTTCCCTGTAAAACTATCTAAGCCTTCCTTTGGTTTCAAATCATCCAGCCTTACTGTCAGGTAGACTGCAGATCAGGTCACATGGCTGTTTTCAGTTGCACTAAATTCAAAGTTATAGTCCCAAAATATAATAATCTTATACCCCCATAATTGTAAGAATTGTAAGAATATCCTGAAATAAATCTAAAGCGAGAGGTGACGTAATGTATTCTTTAATTTGATATTATCTGATTATACTGGCAAAATGCACTATTTAGCCATTTCTCATCAGTTGCCCAGGCTTTTAATTCAATTTACTTCTTTCATTCGTGGGATGTGAGCTTCGCTGGCAAGATCAGAATTTATTGTCCATCCCTAATTGCCTTTGAGAAGGTGGCCATGAGCTGCCTTTTTTAATATTTCAATTTTGGATCATTTGAATTCAACAATCTTGACTTTCCTACTTTTTACATATATCGCTTAATCCAAATAACTGGCTAAATTAATTTTAGCATGAAAACTAGCTTTGAACTATCATGAAAAGATAGGAGTTTGGGACGCAGAAATCCTTTGATTACATAGCAATTATGTTAAAATTATCTGATACATAAATATTCACTTACATTGTTACTGTGTGATACTTCTATTGTTCGGATTCTACTCTTGAAAATAAAGATTAAATAAGTATCAGGCCAATTCTTTTGGTAACATTTGGGAGTACACACTGTATGTCTGGCAAATGTGTGCTTGACCAATGTTGGATGAGCTTAGGTGTAGGACACAACTGGATTTGGAACTAAGCACAATTTATAAATTCTACGTATCTCTCATGTCATTGGTTATTGGATATTCCAGACAATGAGTGGATGTGAAGGTCCCTCCTCAGTTACCCATTGGATTCTAGGGCTCTTATCTTAACTTGAGTCAGGGGATAGGCAGGTAGGAGCTGACATGTTAAACTGTCCTGAACTCCGCATTGTGCACATCTCCCTGCTCCTGGACAACTTCTCAGCTGAACCCCCAGGGAAAGGGAAGCTGGTGGGTAGGCAGGAGCATAAAGTCAGGTGGTAGGAGGTCAATGGACCGATAATGGAAAGCAGGGGAAGCATAAGCCTCCAGCTCACCCCTTAAGGAGAGTGAAAAACCTTGGGCGCGATTCTCCGACCCCCACGCCGGGAGGGAGAATCGCGGGAGGGCCGGGCGAAACACGTCACGCCGCCCTGGCACCCCTACGCGATTCTCCCACTCCCCCCAAAATGGCGTGTCGCGCTTTGCGGCAGGCCGCTCGGAGAATCGCCGCTCGCCGTTCTCCGGCCCGTATGGGCCGAGCGGCCTGCCGAACCCGACCGGTTCACGCCGGCGCTAACCGCACCTGGTCGCTGCCGTCGTGAACAGCGCGCGACCGCTGTGTGTGGGGCCTGTGGGGGGTGGAGGGAGGATCGAGCACCACATGCATGCTCAGGAGGTGTCTGGCCCGTGATCGGTGCCCACCGATTGTCGGGTCGGCGTCTCTAAAAGACGCACTCTTTTCCCTTGTCCGCCCTGCAAGATCAAGCCGCCATGTCTTGCAGGGCAGCGGAGGGGAAGACGGCAACCTGCGCATGTGCGGCTGATGTCACTTAGGCACCGCCGGCCGCGTCATTCCCGGCGCGCCGCTTTGACGCAAGCGTCAAGGCCCGGTGCGCGAAATTCACGCGGCACCGCTCCTAGCCCCTTGGGGGGGGGGGGGGGGGGGAGAATAGGGGGCGAGTAGCGGCCTCCGACGCTGGAGTGAAACACTCTGTGTTTCACTTCGGCGTCGGCTGTTGATGTGCCATCAATTGCACGAGAGACGAGTTGCTTTACAAAAGTTAGGCTTTAATAAACTAGAACTTAGCCCTGCGGTTGTCTACAATAAAATGGACGACCGCCGGGCGTTTGACTATTTATACCTCGGCAAGGAGGCGTGGTTAACTCAGCCTCTCGACCAATCGGTCGAGAGGCACATGATCGACCAGGGCCGATGGTAAGCCGGTGTTCTGCCCCAATGGCAGACATGTATGCAAATCATATCACCACAGCTGTTTGTTTCCCTTTGGGAGAATTGCGCCCTACATATTTAAAGATGGGCCACACCATTTGGCACCTGCCCCTTTACAACTGCCAGGAGAGGTGGTTTAATCCTGCAGATCTGGTACTGGTGCAGGAAACTCCAAGGTGAATTTAACTGCATGGCAGTGACGTTTTGCCAATTGACTGGGTTAAAATGTCTCTTTAGTTAATTATAGTTGCTGGTAAACTTCTCAAATCAATCAGAGATTGGTAAATTGCTCTGGAATTTCAGGCATCAAGTCAATGACTAAGTTTCTTATCTTTTTACGCCATTATTTTATATCAGTGACAATGTGTAAAATTTAACATGTAAAGTCACCAAAGTCCCAGATGACCATAGGCTGCTTTCCCTTTGAGAGGGAGAGCTGACTGGTGGTGATTTAACCTGGGGATCAATGTTGAGGGGCAATGTTGAGAAGGAGAGGCCTTCATGAATAACCTCAGCCAGTACGGGAATTGAACCTGCGCTGCTGGCCTTGCTCTGCATCATGAACCCATATGCATTAAAATTATCATAAGAACTTACTTTTGGTGATTAAATAAGTAAAAAATATACCTGCGCTACTCAAAACTTCGGGAGGTTAAGTGGCTTTCTCCAATTAAAATTTCTATACTTGCTTTTTTTTATATATAAATGATTTTTATTAGGTTTTTGAACAAAGTATATTTACCATTATGTACACAGGATAAGAGACATATATATACACATATATAGAAGAGAAGGGCACACCCAAACATACCAAAGAAAAGAAAATAGTTTTCCATGCTTGCTTGTGTTGCTTTTTAAAAATGTATTCGTTCATGGGATGTGGCCGCTGCCCAGCCCTAATATCCTTTGACATGCTGATTTCTTGAACTACTCTAGTCCATGTGCTGTCAATGCTGTTTGGAAGGGAGTTCCATGATTTTGACCCAGCAACGGTGAAAGGAACGGCAATATAACTTCAGGTTAGGATGGTGTGTGGATTGGAGGGGAACTTGAAGGTGCTGCTGTTCCCATGTCGTCCTCATCCTTCTAGCTGGTAGTTTTGTGGAGCTGGTGCAGTGCACCTTGTAGACGGTGCACACTGCTGCCACTGTGCTTCGTTGGTGGAGCGGCTGAATGTGTAAGGTGGTGGATGGGTTGCTTTGTCCTGGATGGTGTCAAACTTTGTGGCCGCGATTCTCCGCACCCCCGTCGGGTGGGAGAATCGCAGGAGGGCCGGGCGAATCACGCCACGCCGCCCTGGCACCCCCCGCGATTCTCCCACCCCCCCCCCCCCCCCAAAATGGCGTGTCGCGTTTTGCGACAGGCCGCTCGGAGAATCGCCGCTCGCCGTTTCTCACGGCGACCGGCGATTCTCCGGCCCGGATGGGCCGAGCAGCCTGCCGAACCCGACCGGTTCACGCCGGCGCCAACCACACCTGGTCGCTGCCGGCGTGAACAGCGCGCGATCGCTGTGTGTGGGGCCTGTGGGGGGGCGGAGGGAGGATCGAGCACCACGGGCGTGCTCAGGAGATGTCTGGCCTGCGATCGGTGTCCACCGATTGTCGGGCCGGCGTCTCTAAAAGACGCACTCTTTTCCCTCCGCCGCCCCGCAAGAACAAGCCGCCATGTTTACGTGGGTTTCACCCCCACAACCCAAAGATGTGCAGGGGAGGTGGATTGCCAACGTTAAATTGCCTCTTAATTGACCTTTTTTTTAAAATGGTAACACAAGGAGGTTGCTAGTGGGGAATTCAGTGATGGGAATGCTATTGATTGTGTGCACAAACTGTACACAATAGTGGTAGTTTTCTGACTATGGTAATGGTGGGCAATTTTAGCCCAGCAGTCATCCATATCCGTGGGCAGCACGGTAGCACAGTGGGTAGCATAGTTGCTCCACAGCTCCAGGGTCCCAGGTCCGATTCCCGGCTTGGGTCACTGTCTGTGCAGAGTCTGCACGTTCTCCCCGTGTCTGTGTGGGTTTCCTCCGGGTGCTCCGGTTTCCTCCCACAGTCCAAACATGTGCAGGTTAGGTGGATTGGTCATGCTAAATTGCCCTTAGGTTAAGTGGAGTTACTGGTTTACAGGGATAGGGTGGAGGTGTGGGCTTAAATGGGGTGCTCTTTCCAAGAGCCGGTGCAGACTCGATGGGCCGAATGGCCTCCTTCTGCACCGTAAATTCTATGATATCCAACATTTAGTTGTGTTTCCCAAATTGGGCACAGTGAACTCTTATCTGTAATGAAGGCACTCTACCGTCAGCACTGGGCGGCATGGTGGCAGAGTGGTTAGCACTGCTGCCTCACAGCGCCAGGGACCCGGGTTCAATTCCGGTCTTGGCTGACTCTCTTTGTGGAGTTTGCAATTTCTCTCCGTGTCTGCACGGGTTTCCTCTGGGTGCTCCGATATCCTCCCACAGTCCAGAGATGTGCAGGTTAGATGAAGGTTAGATGGATTGACCATGTTAAATTATCCCTTAGATTGGGTTACAGGATAGGATGGGCAGTGGGTCATAGATGCGCAGTGTCGGCGCAGACTTGAAAGGCCAAATGGCCTCCTTCTGTACTGTAGGGATTTTATAATAGGCATATTACCCTTGATGTGCAATTGGATAAGGCGAAGAAGATCATATAAACTTCTGGAAAATGTGAAATTGGGCAATTATATTTTATTTGCTGCAGAGAGTAAATTAAATGTTGTTAAAAATAAAGGCATAGATGCAAAGTGATGTGTATGAAGGAGAAAACGATATTGGAAGTCAAATTAAAAATAATTTATTCAGTGGAAAACATAAGGTAAAATTGTGGTGCTGAAGGTTTTATTATAATTGTAGAGATGTGTGCATATAAGATTGGACGTTAAAATAAATTGTTGCATCAGATCAATTGAAATGTGTTTATATTCATATTGAATATGTATAAGAGCATTTTCCAAATTTGTACTTGCAAAGAGAGTCTCAGTTTTTGGAGCAAATATTGCAAATTTACATATGTGCAGTGCGGAATTTACAGACCAATCAAATGGTTTGACAATCATATGCATTGTGCACTAACATTTTCAATAATGTCACAATCAGGAAGTCCACATGTCCATGTTTATTATTAAGCAATCTTGCATTGAGGGGTGCTTCCTATGTACTTAGCCCCACCTCTCTGCTCTCAAAGGTTTTGCCCCAGTGTCGGCATAGTAAATGTGCTATGTCAACATTTCCAATCCAATTTTGACATGTCTATTGTCACACTGCAGTCACAGGTTGTAACCACCATGTGGCTCTCTGAAATAAGCATTGAAGTCTTTGAAGAAGAGTCATACGGACTTGAAATGCCAGTGACGGGGGGGGGGGGGGGGGGGGCTTGCAGTAGCCGTGCGCAGGATCGGCGACACAGGCAGAAAATCCCACGAGGATCAGGAAACGCGATTCCCGCCAGAGGGACATGCCCACAAAATGTCAACCTGGCAGTGCCAACTTGTACCAGGGGTCAGTGTCAGGTGGGATAAACTACGCCCACTCATTTTCTTTTTCTCCAAGAGGTTCAATATTTGGAGAGGAAACTGGCCTGCGCAACTGGTGCGTTTTACCAGTTTTCAGCCTGAGCCTGACACTTTGCCAAATTTGCCAGGATTCCGCCCGTCAACTCCATTTGCTCTCTCCGCAGCTGCTGTCAAACTTGCTGAGCTTTTCCAGCATTTTCTGCTTTTGCACCTGAAGTCCCTCTATCACCATCTAGTGTTTCAGGGGAGTATATGCTTAGGAAAAACTTCATGATATATTTGTGCCAGTATATAGATGCTGATTTGGAAGGGAAAAATAGGGTTAATATTGGGGGTGGACACCTCCGAGTGAGATTGTTTTTGCCTTGTTAATGAGAACTCACCGAGTCACTGTTGAAATAGGGCAGCACGGTAGCATGGTGGTTAGCATAAATGCTTCACAGCTCCAGGGTCCCAGGTTCGATTCCCGGCTGGGTCACTGTCTGTGTGGAGTCTGCACGTCCTCCCCGTGTGTGCGTGGGTTTCCTCCGGGTGCTCCGGTTTCCTCCCACAGTCCAAAGATGTGCGGGTTAGGTGGATTGGCCATGCTAAATTGCCCGTAGTGTCCTAAAAAGTAAGGTTAAGGGGGGGTTGTTGGGTTACGGGTATAGGGTGGATACGTGGGTTTGAGTAGGGTGATCATTGCTCGGCACAACATCGAGGGCCGAAGGGCCTGTTCTGTGCTGTACTGTTCTATGTTCTATGAAACTGATTGGCCGGCCGATAAGACTTGCCTATCTGCATAATCCTGTTTTCATTTAAATTAATGTGTTCAAATATTGTCCACTCCAGGAGGTTGCCCTAGCTGTCAAAGCAGCCCCCCAGAGTGCAGGAAAAGATAGGATGATGTTAATGCATGCATGCACTGCTGCCACAGTTAACTGACTGTATAAGAGTCACGCTCACTTGTTCTCCTTGATGCTGCTGCTTCCCAGTGTCCCTGTTCTCTGTTTTGATTTATCAAGCCTGTCGCGGGATAATCGTAAAAGGAAAACAAGCCCACAGCAGAGCTCTCTCGTCAGAGTCCTGGCTGTTCAACAACCAAAATAAAATCAACAGCCTCCAAATCATTGTGAATTGCCTTGGCATCCAGACAGGAAGTCATGCAAAAGTGGGGAATTTTGAGCGACTTAATCCCATGATATATTTAGTGACACCGGAAATCTGGAGAGGCGAGTTAAGAAGTTGAGAACAAATATTTAACTGAACTATTCTGATGGCATGGCCACTATTACCGGGCCTTCGAGTTTGTTGTGAATATAAATGAAGCGCTGGTTATACTGACCCCAGAACTCTGACTTTCTATTTTTCTCTGTTGGAATTATTCGCCGAATTTGAATAATGTATAAAGAGCAGCACTTTATTGGCTTTTCAAAATGTCATGCTGAGTTTGGACTTTGACCTCAGAAATTTCAGAAAACATAAATTGAGACTTCGCTCATTGAGAGCCTCCTCCAGCAATTTGTTACTTCCACACTGCAGGTTAAGGTACTTGCAACAGCCAAAATGGAGTTTGATTGAACTCCGCACTACGTTCAAATGCCCTTCTGAGGCTCGAGATTCCTCCCTGTGGGATTCAGGCCCCCATCCCCTTCCCTGTGTCGACATACATTGGATCTGTTGGAAATGGGGCCGGACTTCTACACCCAAGTCCCGCCCACCATTTTTTTAAATCCCCGGGGTCTGGGCCCTTAAACTTTAGTCTGTCCGGCTTCTGGGACAGCTCCTCCTTCTTTTGTCTCCACAGGAAGTAGAAAGATTTGAGACTCATCGCTAAGTGGCTCTCGTAAAAATCACCAAGAGTGCTTCCCTGCTCAGGCCCACAGTTAGAACAGCTGCTGAGATCCAAACACATCACTCAAACTGTAGCGATACATATAAGCAATTGTACATGTAAGTATGTTTGACCTCCGACCACTGGGTGGCAGTCAATGACACCATGTGACACTGTAACCTAGGAGGAGTCTGTAGGAGAATTCGTCGTGGTTAGTTGTGTTTGTGATTGTTCCGGTTTGTTGGTAGTAGTTTCCAACCCGCAGTTTGATATACAATAATAAATTTGACTAGTCTAGAACTAGGTGTTCTTTGGTACGCCGCACATTTAAAGATTTTTTTTAATTATTTTTTTTTATAAATTTAGATTACCCAATTATGTTTTCCAATTAAGGGGCAATTTAGCATGGCCAATCCACCTACTCTGCACATTTTTGGGTTGTGGGGGCGAAACCCACGCAGACACGGGGAGAATGTGCAAACTCCATACGGACAGTGACCCAGGGCCGGGATTCGAACCCGGGTCCTCAGCGCCATGAGGCGGTTGTGCTAACCACTAGGCCACCGTGCTACCCTGCCGCACATTTAAGAAAGAGTCTCACCAGTTTCCGGTCAGTATCCCTCTCGCCTGCTCATAAGAGTAAGCGATGCAGGATTGTTGTGAGTTGTTGGCTGGTGATCTGCCGTCAAACTTTCCCTGAGCAGGCAGGGTTACAATCACCTTAAAAAAGTTAATTTGCTCTACATGCATGTTTGGGAGGGGTTCTGCGTGAATTCGTGATCGGGCAGCAGTGCTTTCTATCATTCTGTAGACAGATGCAATACAATTGAAGTTCTTGTCAACTTCAATTGACAAGAGTTCAAGTTCAGAACAAAGATGGCTGTACGGACCCTCACGGTTATACGAAATCATATCAGTCTTTAGCCATCTATCTACACCTCTAAGTCATCCTAATTCATTTGGGTTATAATCAAATGAGTTTGATTCAAGTCAATTCAATTCAAGTGACTGGCACGCAGTCACTTGGTGAACTGTCTTCCCCTAAATTTCTGGTTGGAATCCATATGTATATATAGATGCTAGAGAAGGTTTGCTTTTGTGCAGGGTAAGCAGAGTTCTTAGCTAGAAGTCCCAAATCAAAGGGATGTACACACTAAGAATGAACGTTTGTGGGGGACAGTATTAATTTCAACTTTCACTGAACCTCAAAGTAATTTTCATAGAATCATAGAATTTACAGAGTAGAAGGAGGCCATTCGGCCCTTGAAAAAGAGCACCTTGCCCAAGCCCACACCTCCACCCTATCCCCGTAACCCAGCAACCCCACCCAATCCTTTTTGGACACGAAGGGCAATTTTAGCATGGTCAATCCACCTAACCTGCACTCATTGGGCTGTGGGTGGAAACTGGAGTACCCGGAGGAAACCCATGCAGAGAGAGGAGAACTTGGTGAAAACATGCTGAGAAATGGAGTAGGGATTGGGGGGGGGGGGGGGGGGAACCCCAATGTGGGGATAGGAGATTAACAGAGTGGTCCAGTACCTGATCCCCTGTTGGACGAATAGTTAGGAGCACAAGAATGTAGAGGTAGGAGCAGCAGTGCATTTGCTGTGCCATTCATTAAGATCATGGCTGACCTTGCACCTTAACTTCATCTTTCTACGCATTCCTTGTTAGGGGGATGTGAGGAGAGCTATATAATTGGCATCCCAGGCAGTCATCCTGGAGAATGCCAGTGCAATCCGCACCACTTGTAATATCATACCTATCAGCTATAAAATGGCAGAGTAGTGCCAGCCATGTATCCATACCAACGGAGTCTGTCGAAACCGACTATTTTCTAAAACACCTGATAGGTAAAAGATAGCTATTAGCGTAAATATTAAGCCCCAGTCTTTAAATATCCATTTTACATTTACTCATAACCTCAGGCCATCTCAAAACATACAGAGACACAAAACAGCATAATTCCATTATAGATTAAAACAGCACTTTTACTGAGCTAACAAAAAAATTTGCAAGAAAGTTTGACACTATACTTGTGCTGTACATTTATCAGATCAAGGACAGAGCAACACCATAGCAACGCCACAGTAATATGAAGGCACCATTGTTCACAATACAGATAACAGCTAAGTCAGCAGAAGACCAGTAGCACGGTAGCATTGTGGGTAGCGCAATTGCTTCACAGCTCCAGGGTCCCAGGTTCGATTCCCGGCTTGGGTCACTGTCTGTGCGGAGTCTGCACATCCTCCCCGTGTGTGCCTGGGTTTCCTCCGGGTGCTCCGGTTTCCTCCCACAGTCCAAAGATGTGCAGGTTGGGTGGATTGGCCATGATAAATTGCCCTTAGTGTCCAAAATTGCCCTTAGTATTGGGTGGGGTTACTGGGTTATGGGGATAGGGTGGAAGTGTTGACCTAGGGTAGGGTGCTCTTTTCAAGAGCCGGTGCAGACTCGATGGGCCGAGTGGCCTCCTTCTGCATTGTAAATTCTATGATAAAAAAATTAAGCTGGTCGCAATAACAGCACAAAATTGCATTCCATAACATGCGCAAGTATTCAAACATGAAACATTTAAAACTAATGTTGCACATTGAAGATTGACAGCTAACCGTCAAATCAAACTCATTTGATTCTAACAAACCAATTAGGATGACTTAGAGGTGTAGATAGATGTCTAAAGACTGATATGATTTTGTATAACTGTGAGGGCCCGTACAGCCATCTTTATTCCAGAATCATCCGATACTTTGATCTAAACTATTCGCTGTCTCTATTTTTCATACTTTCACTTTTCCACTCTAACTCTTGAAGTTAATGCAAGCTGTTTTGCCGTATGCAAGAAATCATTTCTATATTATTTTAAAAGTTAAATTGTGTACAAGTTGCTTCTCTTTAAGTCCCTTTTGCTAGCCTGACTTATTAGAGAATAAGACTTAAGTGACTCTCAATTGTAATCAAATAGAGGCAATAAACGATTCTTATTTGCACCCGAGAAGTTTTAACTCAAATTGCTACTGAGTTTTAGTGACGCAAGTGCCACTAGGTCCGCAGTATAGATCTCTACAGAGTCAATTAAAACGATGTTGCTTATAACATATGAAACGATTTTGGGAAGTTCGGGTACTTATCAATGTCGAAATAACATTTTTGGTTTTGATGGTATCACAAGAGAGAAGCCCTTTTTAATCACCTCACATGACATTGATAAGTGGATGCCATTAATTCAAAAATCCCTCAGCCTCAGTTGATCCAACAGATGAATCCCTTTACTTTAGTTCAACAGTGCCTGAGATAGCTAATAGACATGAGCGGAAACATTCACTTCATAACATATCACTAGGTGGCCCAGTTTGACATGTAGAAGAAATAAAACCTGTTTCCAGGCTATAATGTCCGAGCAATTTAATCGTTTTAGTCCAATATAAGTCAATATCAGAGAAAATGGATGTTAAAGCAGGATGCCGATACACTGTCACCCATTCTGCCCTACTCCCCAAGACGATTTTAATCTTCTCCCTGTTCCTCACATTGTTATATTGGCAATAATGTGAAAAACAAACACTGGCTTCCTATAGATTGATACTAAAGTTTAAGCTTTCCTATGATTATAATTGTGGCCAAATCTATCTTCATCACAGTGAGGTCTCAACTTCTCACTGTTTCTGCTTTAGCGCCTAATAAGAGAATTGAGAATATTTCTTCCTAGATTGCTCATCAGTGATCTAATTGGGTTGGGGAGCGCTTAGGGAACTTTGAGGAAAGTAGGTCAGCACCCTATAGCTTGTATCCTCTAGAGACCACGAGAGTCTTTTCATGTTACATTTAGACTGCAGAAAGGCTTTGCATTTTATCCATATACCATTGCGAAAATGGACGGGATTTCTGGGTCGTCGGTGGCAGACTCAGCTCGCCATTGGCCATAAGTGGGATTTTCCGGTCCCGTCGATGTTCTGATTTGCAGGGCTCGTCTGTCCCACCGCTGGAGAACCCGGAGGGGGGGGGGGGGGAGGGTTGCGAGGGGGGGGATTTGCCTTTGGCTAAACCAGAAGATCCCACCAGTAGAGCAGGGCCGAAAAATCCCACCAAATGTCTTATTGGCGTGGTTCTCCCAACAGTACATGAGGAACAGGATTCTCCGCGAACTGGCGGGGCGGGCAATTCCGGCGCGGAAGAGTGGCATGAACCACTCCGGCGTCGGGATCCGCCGCACCTTGAGGGGCTAGGCCAGTGCCGGGGTGGTTTGCGCCATGCCGGTCGGCGCGGAAGGGCTTGGCGCCACGCCAACTGGTGCCGAAGGGCCTCCGCCGGCCGGCGCAAGTTGGTGCATGTGCGGGAGCGCCAGCGTATGCTGGCGTCATCCCAGCGCATGTGCAGGGGGGGTTCATCTCTGCGTCGACCATCGCGGACTGTTACAGCGGCCGACGCGGAGGAATAGAGTGCCGCCATGGCACAGGCCGCACCACGGCCGTGCCAAGGGTAGCATGGGCCCGCGATCGGTGGGCACCGATCACGGGCAGCGGGTACTTACCCCACGCACTCTTTCTCCCTCCGCTGCCCCGCAGGATCAGTCCGCGGGGCGGCTGAGGGTCATTACGGACCGCGCATGCGCGGGTCTGACGCAACTGCGCGATGACGTCATCCGCGCATGCACGGGTTGGAGCCGTCCAACCCGCGCATGTGCGGCTGACGTCATCGTGCGCATCAGCCGCCGTGAGTCTTGGTGGCTGGGTTGAGCGAACGTTCGCTAAGCCCGCGCTGCTGTTCTTCCCGGGGACGCGATGCTAGCCCCGACCGGGGGGGGGGGTGAATCGGGTCCCGGGAATGGGCGCTAAGGCTGCCGTGAAACACGCCCGGTTTCACGGCAGTCTTTACGACTCTCCGCATTTGCGGAGAATCGCGTCCTAGAAATATTCCAATCCGGTGCTGTATATGATTAACAGATTTAACTTCAGAGCTTGTGAGAACTGAATGAAATCATCTCACCTTTATTTTAAAATCCAAATCATTAAGTCCAATGGATACATTGTAAAGGGATATCATCGTCGCTTAACTGCGCTCTGTGTAAAATCCATGTATGAATATTTCACCACGAAGAAAGTGGAACATAAAACAACATTGATTCTTTTGTGTTTAATTTTCAGCGGTAAATCTGTCAGATTTTGGTATGTGCCAGTATTGGACTCAATAGATTTCCCTGGACAACTCGCAACCGCATCGCAATCACCTGAATCATAGAAAGCATCGAATGAGAGAGCACAGAATGGGCCCATCGGCCCATCATGCTGTACTGGATCTTAGGGGTGCCACAGTAGCACAGTGGTTAGCACTATTGCTTTGCAGCACTGGGGAAACGGGTTCGATTCTCGGCTTGGGTCAGGTCACTGCCCGTGCGGAGTCTGCGCGTTCTCCGCTGTGTCTGTGCATGTTTCCTCCGGGTGCTCCGGTTTCCTCCCACAGTCCAAAGATGTGCGTGTTAGGTGGATTGACCATGATAAAATTGCCCCTAGTGTCCAAAGGTTATGTGGGCTTACTGGGTTACGGAGGTAGGGTGGAGGACTCGGCTTAGGTAGGGTGCTCTTGCAAGGGCCGGAGTAGACTCGATGGGCCGAATGGCCTCCTTCTGCACTGTAAATTCTATGAAAGAGCGACATGCTTAGTCCCATTCTTCCAATCTTTGCCCACATTCCTGCACACTTTACCCCTTCAATGTATCTCTCCAAGTACCTTTTGAAAGTTATTTTTAAATCTGCTTCCACCATTCTCCAGCAATACATTCTAAATCATAGCAACTCACAGCATTAAAAAGAAATTCTCCACACCTCCCCTCTGGTCCTTTTGCCAATTACTTCAAGCTCATGTCCTCTGGTTACTGACCCTTCCACCACTAGAAACTGTTCCTCCCCGCCTATTCTATCCCCCTGGAGGGGGGGGGGGGCTCAATCTGAAGGTCCCTTACAGTTGGGGCATCTTCCCAACACTGCAATCGCCCCCCCCCCCCCCCCCTGACTTCCCAGGTCGTCCACTACCTTCCCTCCCCCCGGGACCTCTGGCACTTACCTTTCCCAATGGTCTTGAGACTTACTTCCAGGCAGAGCGCTGCAGTACCACTTCTGGCCACTGCAGGACTGTGCCTGGCTGGGTTGGAGAGCCGTCAGACAATCTAACCAACCGACAGCTCTCCTGGGCGGTTCAGTGCTTGCCATACTTAGAATCTACCCCGGGTTGCAATATAGGGATCAGCGGTGGGCAGCATAAAAGCAAACTACTGCAGGTTCCCGAAATCTGAAATAAAAAAATAGAAGATGCTGGATATACACAGCAGTATCCGTGGAGAAACAGAGTTACTGTTCTAGGCGCTGTGAGCCTTCATCAGACGAGTGGGGAAGTTTGGTGTTCCGGTTTGACTCCTACACCTCAGAAAGGACATATTGGCCTTAAAGAGTGTCCACGCAGACTCATCAGTATGATACTGTGGCTTTAAAAGTTAAGCTCTGAGGACAGGTTGCATAAACGTGGTTCTTGTTTCCCTTGAGTGAAGAAGTTTGAGTGATGATCTAAGGTATTCATAATGTCAGACGCATTTAATTGACGGATCTCTGGATTTGGGGGGGGGGGGGTGGATTTTAACATGGATGGTTGGTGGGAGGTTTCAATGGTAAAAATTCCATGTGAGTTGGTGTGATGACCCCCATGCGACCCACGGGGATGACCCGATTGATGACAGTCCAAAGATGTGCGGGTTAGGTGGATTGGCCATGCTAAATTGCCCGTAGTGTCCTAATAGTAAGGTTAAGAGGGGGAGTTGTCGGGTTACGGGTATAGGGTGGATACGTGGGTTTGAGTAGGGTGATCATTGCTCGGCACAACATCGAGGGCCGAAGGGCCTGTTCTGTGCTGTACTGTTCTATGTTCTATGATCTCCCCATGGGGTTTGTGGAATACAAATTGGAACCGGCATTTCTGGATGGTCTCGGCTGGGACTGGCGGTATTACCTGCTGCATTGCGGTCTTGCTTTTCTCTAACTAAATAAACCAGTGGGTTTAAACCTTCTCAGGATTCCTGTGAATGTTATAGTTGGGAAGCCACTTTAACTCACAGACTTCTGTCTTTTAATGAGATGGGACACAAGGCACAGACAGTTAACCCACCCCTCGGAGACGTATTGGCATCTTATGTGTTTCGAAGACTCACATTGAACCTGCCTTTCTGGTTTGGGTCCGGGAGTCTGGCCCTCTGGTCAGCCAGCAGCTGCAGTCAGACGAGGATTGTCTCATGCTGATGGTGAGGACCTTCACAGTGCCCTCTGTAGGCCAGGAGGTGCGCGAAAGTTTTCCTCCCAGCAATTCCCCCCTCCCACCCTCCACCCTGACCCCCCCCCCCCCCACCACCACCAATAAGCACTCCCATCATCAAACAACTGCCACCCACCCCCGTCCTGTGTTGGGGATAAGACCCATCTTGGCTTCTCTGAAGTCTTTCCCCAGCTGACTGAAAGACAAACCTGTCAATCAACCTAATTTTCAGAAGGGGATTCCATCAGGGTCAATAGCTAGACACTTTGGAGTAACAATGTCACAGCTTGTGGGGAAAACACAGATTGTCAGGTTTGACACATGCTAACAGGCCCTGCCTCGACACAGCGCAGCAACAAGTTAAAAAAAATCCCTCCTATGTCCTCTGGTGGGGAAATCGATAACGTAGACCGGGTGGTCACCTAGATGCTGGGATGACACGGGTACAAAAAGGGTCACACACTGTTAGAGCGGGAGTTCTCCCCTGGGCCAGGGCAGGCACACAGCATGTCAGAGACATGCTAAGTGTTGTTAATAAACGTTTATCGTTGTTAGCCCCTAGTCACCAGTTATCGAAACCCAGTATTTCTGCAGATAATAAGGGGATAGATTGCAAAGTTAGAGACAGGCCAATCAGGGAATAGTCTTTCACAAAACAGGTAATTGAAATCTTTAATGCTTCACTTGTTAAAGGACTGTGGGTGCTGCAATATTTGGAACTCTCAAGACTGAGTGTTTTTTTTGTTCGGGAAGGTCATTGAGTCATGTGGAGCAAAAGTGGGTAAATGGAATTGATATGCCAATTAGCCATTGGCCGACTGAGGTTTGAAGAGGTTGAATGCACTATTCTTTATGGACTATTCTTGAACTTAATGTTACCCTCTTCCAGGAAAGTACAGCACAGAAGCACACAGTTAAATGTTTGCCCATTTTGGACTAGTTCATAAAGACCCAATTCAGAGTTATTTCAGTACAGTCATGTGTTTTTTCTTATAAATGTATATTTGCACATGGTGCATCCCAACGATACACTGAGGAAAATTGAGCTATAAACTTCCAACATAATTTCCCCAAAGTTCCCTGTCTAATCTTCAACCTAATTAAATTACTGATGAACAATCTCAGAAGAACTCTAGTAATTATTTTCCAATTAAAAGTGTTCCTTTGCACTGAAGCAACAAGACGTTGAGACCTAATTGTGATCCGGAGAAAGTTTTGATCGCAGTTCTAATTATGTTTCTGGCATCATGAGACCACATTCAGAGTGTCAGCTGTGAGTCAGCTGTGAGCGGTCTTGGCGTCCGAGTCGGAAAGTTGTGAGTTCAAGTCCTACTCCAGGACTTGAGCGCAATCATCTAGATCAGGGCAAGTGAACCCTGAGGGGGTGTCATCTGTCAGGTGAGATATTAAAATAGGTGGACATGGTGCTATATTGAAAGATGAATGGGTTATACCTGGCATCCTGGTCAATTTTTATTCCATAATCAACATCACAAACACAGATTATCTGTTCGTTCTCACATTGCCGTTTGAGGGAGTTTGCTGTGATTAAATTCGTTGCTGCGATTCCGACATTACAGCAGTGAAAAAGTACTTTATTTGTCTGCAAAGAGCATTCGAACATCTAGAGGCCATGGAAGGAATTACTAAATGCAAGTCTTTCTTTCCGAGAAACTTAGTGATGTCAGTACCGACAACAGGAAGGTGCTGGAGGCAAATCCACAAGAAGACGGGTAGACATAAAGAGTGGGATTCTCCGGCCTCCCAGCCGTCTGTTTCTCGGTAGTGGGAGACGGTGTGCTGTTTGCTGATGGCGGGACTCTATCTGACCCCTCTGTCAATGCAAATTCCCATTGAAACCACCCCACACTGCCGGTAAACCCATGGGCAGGGCTGCGCTGTCGGCAGCGGCAGAGAATCCTGCCGCCAGTGAACGAACGGAGAATTCTGGCCAATCATTTTGAATAAGAGAGGTTATTTCTGCACTTGGAACACATATCAGAATATTAGATGACTAATCCTTCACCCATTCCACAGGCTGTCTGACTTTTTGTCCATTAATTTAAACGGACAGAAAATCATGTTTTACACAGCACTTAGATACACTTTTACCTCTATTCTTGTCTGTTCTTTAGTCATTTGGGTCATTAACAATCTATTACCATATTCAGAGCTTTCTCTCTTGTCACTTCTGATATAATCCTCCCAATACATCCATGGTAAATTGAATTATTCAACCCAATTATGTTCGATCCCTGACATATTTCCAACATTCAATTATAAAGTTGCTGGTCTAATGTTTCTTCATCCTTTTTTTGTTGTTGCAAAAATGTACTTTATACGTAAAATATCTGAAAACTCCCACCACGGATGAGCCGCCTAGAATGGAGAACTCCATTAACCTCGGGCGGGATTCTCCGGTCGCCGGGTGGACGCGGCTGGAGAACCCCGCCCATTATAAACATTTCAAAATGGCCATCATAGAAAGGGCAACAATATGTAGCTTTTTTACGTAGATCGTGTTGCACTCTGAGGAGTTTCAACAGAATCAGAAGAACATTGTTCTAATATCCAGCGCTATATCCACACTCAACTCTAAAATCAAATCTAAAATCTCTCCTCCTGCACCACACAAGATTAAATTCAACCCCAGAGCAGCCATTGTTGTAATGTAGAAAATGCAACAGTCAGTTTTGCTCACAGCAAGGTCCCTCCAACAGCAATGGGAAAATGACCAGGTCATTTGTTTTTGTTTTAGTGTTGTTGGTTGAGACCAAACACTTTTGTCAGTTAAAATTATTAAATAGACTGGCTCCACCCTCCAAAAATACCATCATCAACCGTTCTCCGCATACTTGCATCTATTTAACGGATCGTGACTTGTACCGCTAGTCATTTAGTCTAAACTTTACAAAGTGACGGAATTTGAATGCAGGCTTCAAGCAGAGAGCGTCACCAAATGGGAGCACAGCTCCAGGGTCGGTGAGGGTCTGGGCCAACGACATTCATTCAGAAAATTGGCCATAATTGCTGTGTTCGGTGTTCAATGTCTAGCAAGAAATCCACAGAGCTGCTTGAGACTTGTCCAAACCAGGATATTTATTGATACACGCGTGCTAAGGTAATGATCAGATACAGAGCAAGTTATCATGGAGTCTCTTTATACTCCCCTGGAACTACCCCTATGCCCGACTATCCTCATGTACGTCTTACAACCTTCTGAGGATCACCGGATCTGTCCGCACTTATTCTAAGTGCCTTGCCACATGACTACTGGCTCCAGACTGCATGGTGGATCTGTACCACCACCTGCTGGTTGGAGGTCGCACCACCAACTATCGGCAATATTGTTTACAGGCATATCACCACAATAATGCATCTCACCTGGAATTTCCAGGGCAAGATTTCTTGGTCTCTTTTCATCACCTCATCAGAATTCCTGAGGGAATTGCATTAACAACAATGCGAGTGCATGCTCTATCACACATTGGGTGGGATGGGTGGGATTTGCGTTTTGAGGTGGCGGAGGCAACAGGCCATTGGCTGGTGGATTTTTCTGGACACCGCCATCCCACTGGGCGGATGGATTCGTCGTCGGCGGGGTAGGAAAATCCCACTGCTGGGAACGGCTGGAAAATTTTGGCTAATGCCTAAATAATGTTCCACCCGTCAGTTGTTCAATTTGCGTTGTCCAACCGTGCGTGCAACAGCAGAAATGACAGGAAATATTAACAAAATGTGGGACCCACAGCGCATCAAACATTTTCAAATTTCACAGTTCAAATAGTGACAGATTTCTAATTTAGAAAATGAAGGAAAGATACATCGTCATGCTGGGTACATTTAGCTTCCAATCGCAAAAACAAACTGTCACCCCTTGAAGGCGGATAGCCCCCGAAACAGGAAAATGAATGGTAATTAGATTTTGGACATAACTATCACACCTGACACTTCCCTTTGAATTCATCAGCATCTCCTTATTCTCATAGACTGCAACAGCAGCCTGCAAGAGACATCTCCAGCACTACATCAATGATAATCCCTATTCTCTGCAGGTATGCTGGAGCTAATGAAGTGAAACTTAATGAGGTGATTTCAGGAGTGAATTGACCCAGTTTGTTCATTTACAAAAGGCCGCACACACAAATATTCATGGGATTACTGGATACAGCTGCACTTAATGGGGAACGTGTAAAGCAGAAAGTCCTTCCCTTCACCATATTTAAAGGCCACTCAAAATTATTGTCGTTTTTTTTCAGAAACGTACCGAAGGATAGGTTGGTGCAGAGTGGGTAAATGGATGGGGTTCACTGTAAATAATTAGGTTCTTCCTCCTCGCTTGGCAGTAATGTGATGGAATTAATGCTGGGACACAGCTGCCGGAACACCTGGTAGGAAACCTCTTGGGATAAGTGTTTAATAAATGTTAAACGGAATGGAAAAGCATGGTTCAAACGTATCACTTTAAAATATTTGTGCACGTGACCTGCAGTTGGAGGTCGGCTCTGATTTCAAAATAAATCATAGGCCAGTGGGTTCTCTTAGGCCGGTGGGGGAAGGGTGGGGGGAGTTGGTGGCTAGTGGGGGAAGGGGGGGGGGATTGGCGGCTGGTGGGGAAAGGGCAAATTACACTGTCCCAGTAACACAGTGATTTTATGCTGGGGTGGGCAGTGCCTTGGGATGCCTGCCATTGTCCGAGTAGAGGCCCTTAAGTGGTCAATTACTGGCCACTTCAGGGCCGTTTCCTGCCTAGCCTCATTTTCTCAGCTGGCGAGAGGGTTGAATGTGCATGGGGGAAGGCTGAAAATCAGTGGAGTTACGTCTTGGGTGCGAAGGAGAAGGTTGGAGCGTGTCATCAGAAGTCTGATTCTAAAGTCGAGGACCCACAATTCTCACCCAAGATGTAACTCTATTGACTTTCGGCTTCTCCCCATGCAGATTCAATCCTGGTGTCCTCTGGATCTTCCTCTTCCCCGAGATTCCAACTACCCACTTTGTGCTCCCCCCTTACCACCCCCTCCCTTTCCTCCTCCCTTTCCCCCTCCCCCCCCCCCCCCCCCTCCCCCCACCCCCCTAGCATTTTCATTGCAGGGATTGGACAGCTGATGGCCAATCAGATTGGCCAGCAGCTCTCCAAGGTGGGACTTGCTCCAGATTGAGGGGCAAGAGTCCCACCTGCACCCACTTAACGGGTGCAGGTGGGATCATTGGAGAGTGAAATGGCTGCGGGTTCCTAGGAGTCCGTGGAGACTTGTTCCTTGCCGACACTTCAGATAGCAAGAAGCAAGACCCGAGCACCTGAAAAATTCAGACCATAGTTTTCTAAAGAAGTAGAAGCATTCCTTGTAATCTTGTGGCCCTTTCATTATGAATATAAGAATCATTCAGACATTCAATGGCATTACCATCGCTGAATCCCTCACAATCAACAACCATTGATCGGAAACTGCACTGGACCAGCCATATTAATACTGTGGCTACCAGGGCAGGTCAAAGGCTAGGAATCCAACGGTGAGTAACTCACCTCCTGATCTCCCGAAACCTGTCCGGGAGTGTGATGGAATACACCCCACTTGCTTGGATGAGTGCAGCTCCAATAATACTCAAGAAGCTCGACACTATCCAGGAGAAAGCAGCCCGTTTGATTGTTCCCCCTTCCACAAATATTCAAACCCTCCACCGACAAACAGTGGTGGTCGTATGTACCATCTAAAAGAAGCACTGCAGTAAGATGTCAAGGTTCCTTAGACAGCACCTTCCAAACCCATTACCATTACCACCTAGAAGGACAATAGCAGCAGATATCTGGGAAGACCACCAGCTGGAGGTTCCCCTCCAAGTCACTCACCACCCCGGTTTGAAAATATATCGCTGTTCCTTCTCTGTCCTGGGGCAAAATCCAGGAACTCCCTCCCTGACAGAACTGTGAGTGTTCTTATACCTCAGGGATTGCAGAGGTTCAAGAAGGCAGTTCACCGCCACCTTCTAAAGGGCAACTAGGGATGGGCAATAAATGCTGGCGGAATCAGCGACACCCATACCCTGTAAGATCAACAAGACTATATATGCCTTTTGACCACCCCTCCCCCTCCCCGCCTATCCATACTCTCACCACATTCTGAAAAAGTTGCAGGAACATAATTTAGTTAGCTCTAAAGCTGAAGATGATCCATCTCAATGATGCCTTCCCCTTTCACAATAATAACTTGAACTTGTAACGCACCTTTGACATAAAAGTATTCCAAGGAGCGTTATTAAACAATAGTTGACACCAAAGAAGAAATTAAAACAAGTGAGCAAATGCTTGGTCGAAGAGCTAGGTTTTAAATGGCATCTTAAAAGATCAGAGAGAGATGGTTAGGGAGAGGATTCCAGAACTTAGGATCCAAGCAGATGAAGGCATGGCCACTAACCGTGGAGCCATGAAAATATTGATCCCTTCCCTGATCCTGATCTCTGACCCAAACTCACACTACCTGACACTGACAAGCATTCTTAACACATTGTCCATTTTCCAACCCATGTCTCCATTTGAATTCATAGACCGGGCTTCACCCTCAACCTGACCCAGAACACAATCTCCAATCCAAGTCCCTAAACAAATCCTTGATCCTGAACTTGATCAGACACCCCTCACCTAAGAGCTAACATTGACCTAAACTGAGATTTCTCCTCACTGGCAGACTCTTGACATTTTACAAGCAACAGCCAGTAGTTGGAAACCCTCAGGTCTCATCATTCAGATAGGAGGTCTTTGAACTGTCCCTCCACGACAAGCCCCAAAATGGTCATAACCCAATTTCTAAGCCACAGTCTAGGGCCACAGGCTCCATAGGAAATGCATGACTAGTGGCATCGTAGAGTGCGCCAAAACAGAATTAGCTGTGGAGGATGATGGAGGAGTACTCAGGGTGACTACAGGAGTGCCTGAGCTGGGTCAGCAAGACCTGCAAAGACAGTCAATGATCTATCATTCAGCATCAATGGCAATGCAGCTCATCAGAGTCATTAACCGTTCTCTCGCTGGCCGTGGCTCGCTGACTTTCGGGCGCCGGAGCTGCGGACACCACTCAGGCGCCATAGTAGCCCTCTAGGAAGGGGTGAATACCTGCTACTTGAGGCCAGTTGATGCCGGAGTGGCTTGCGCTGCTTTTTGCGCCAGTGTCAGAACATGGCCATGGGAGAGGAGAATCCAGGCCCTAGTCTTTAATATAATCATCACCCCTCCTTTTGTCTTGTGTTGCATGACGTCTTTGTCTTTTAATCTACCCTGCCCTCAAATCTATCCATGACCTTCCATTTTGATCAACCTGTCCCATCCACCTCTCTCAACAGCATATAACTTATAATATTAGCACAGTGGACTGTTGCTCCACAGCGACTGGGACCCGGGTTCAATTCCCCGCTTGGGCCACTGTCTCTGCAGAGTCTGCACGTTCTCCCCGTGTCTGCGTGGGTTTCCTCCGGTACTTTGGTTTCCTCCCAAAAGTCCCGAAAGACGTGCTTGTTAGATGAATTGGACATTCTGAATTCTCCCTCTGTGTACCCGAACAGGCGCTGTAGAGTGGCGCCTAGGGGACTTTCACAGTAACTACATTGCAGTGTTAATGTGAACCGACTTGTGACACGAACAAAGATTATTAATTCTACCTTTCTCCAGCTCTGAAGAAGAGCCATATTGGACTTAAAACATTGACTCTGCCTCACTCTTCTCAGAAGCTGCCAGACCTGCTGGCCGGGATTCTCCGAGCCCGCGCCGGGTTGGAGAATTTCCGGTGATGCCAGAAATTCCCACCACGGTGGTCCGACGCCGGGACGCGACTCTCCAGCGACCGGAGAATCGGCACCAGTTGCGCGCGCGACTGGCGGCGATTCTCTGGTCGCTGCAGAATTGCGCCCTGGCGTCGGAGCGCCGTGGCGGGAATTTTCGGCGTCACCGATGATTCTCCGCGATCGACTGGCCAAGTCCCCGCCGAGTTCCACCTGCGTGGTTCCAACCTGGTTCCATCTGGCAAGAGCTCGGACCCGCGGCCGCTCTGGCCGTCCTGGTGGGGGGAGGGCGAGGGGATCAGACTCTGGGGGTGCGTCCACAATGGGCAGGCCCGCGATCGGGGACTACCGATTGGCGGCCGCACGCGATGAGGCGGGGGGCCTACCTTCTTCCGCGCTGGCGCATATGCATGGTAGCCGTTTCTGCACCAGCGCAGCGCAACATGGCGTAGCGACATCGCGGCCTGACACGGAAACGGCCACCATACGCATGTGCTAGCGCGGAAATGGTCGCCGCGTGCATGCATGGACCCCGCCGGCAGTGCAGGGCCGCGTATCGGTGCCGGAGCTGCGTGCAGCACTCCAGAACACTGCTGGCCCCCTGTGGCCAACTGAATCGCTGGGCCAAGAGGTCCTTTGACGCCGGCGTGAAACGCTCCAGTGTTTACGCTGGCGTCAACAATTAGCCGGGATTTTGGAGAATCCCAGCCTCTGAGCTTTTCCAGAATTATCTGTTTGCATTAAGGACACACAGTCCTCTTTTGACAATTTAAAATGAAAATAACCTAATTTTGTATTCACACTGATCTCTTCATTCATATTCTCAACAGAAAGTAGTTTGCCCATCTAATTTGCTACCCAGCTCACTAAAAAGAGATGAGAGGTGCCTGGAGAAATTTGAAGACACAGGGACCGGTAAAATATCCCATGGCTCATAAAGAATTATTACAAAGCACATATTAAAGGTAATGAATAGGAAGCAATCCTTGATAAGTAACAAATAGGGCTTGATAGTCATGGCTTCGAGGTTTGTATTTTTAAGGACAAGCCCCCTTTGAAAAGGGAAACTGAGAAAGGAAAACCGACCCATGCAGTTTCCAAGGAAGATAACACGAGATTGGAAACCAAATCTACTGGATAGACTGAAACTTGTTGAAACCACATAAATGGCGACAGGGCCACCTGAGCTCAATAGACGGCGATGAGCCTATCATTGGTAAAGTTGGGGATTATCTGCAGACATGTGCTATTTCTGGTAAAGGCCGTGCCAGTCAAACTCAATTGACGATCGGGTTAAATCCTAGAGAAGGAACTGAAATTCATCACAAGGAACACAGAGCTCTGAAGGACTTTGTGACTGAGATTGATGATGTCCAGATTGATATCCAGGTATGCTAGGTGGACTACTGAGCTAATTCATAGGATCTGGTTGAGTTTTATCTTCCATTTAATATGCAATTTATGTTTATAATCAACTGCAATTCGCCCGCTAATTGATGTTTAGCCCATACTGATTTTGTGTATTAAGGTTATATGGGTTAGCTAAGATAGTCATACTGTACAGAAGAGGCCCTTCGGTCCATTGAGTCTACATGGACAGAACTGCACTAAATCTACACTAATCCCACTTTCCAGCACTTGGCTCAGAGCCTTCAATATTATTACATTTCAAGTGCTCACCCATGTACTTTTTAAAGGGTGTGAGGTTCCCCGCCTCTATTACCCTCCCAGGCAGTGCATTCCAGATTCCTTTTGGGTGAAGATCTTTCCTCAAATCCCCTCTAAAATTCCTGCCCCTCACCTTAAAGTTATGCCCCCTCATTATTGACCCTTCAACTAAGCGGCTTCCCATCCACCCTGCCCATACCTCTCATCAGCTTATACTCAATCAGCTTCCCCCTCAGCCTTCTCTGCTCTAAAGAAGACAACCCATTCCAGACAACATTCTTTTGAATCTCCTCTGCACCCTTTCCAGGGCAATCACTCCCTTCCTATAGTGAGGCAACCAGAATTGCACACAATATCCTACCCGTGGCCTAATCCACATATTGTATAGCTTGAACATAACCTCCCTGCTCTTTAATCTATGCCACGATTGATAAAGGCAAGAGTCCTGTATGCCTTTGTAACAATCCTGTTCACCTGTTCTGCGGCTTTCAGGGATCTGCGGAGGAGCACCCTTAGATTCCCCTCTTCCTATGAGCTTTCTAGTGTCCTGCCTTTCATTGAGTTCTCCCTTGTCTTGTTACTCCTTCCAAAATGGATCACATCGCAATTTCCAGGATTAAATTCCATCTGTCACTGACCTGCCCATCTGACCAACCCGTCTACATCTTCCTGCAAACATAAGACCTTCTTCCTCACTGTTAACCACCCTGCCAATCTTTGAGTTATCCTCAAACTTTCTATCTAGTGTTTGTTCTGTTTGATTCTTGTGCGGTAAAGATTCTTTTGTTTAAATTGTGGAATCTTGTGGCTTTATTCTTTCCGTAAATAACTGGGATTTCGGATTTCTTCTTTCTAAATTGTTTTTTATTGATCTTGACTGAGATTGTAACAATGGGAAGTAAATTGGTGAATTGCAACACCGCAATGGCACAAAGTGTCGGTGCTGGTAGTGTAGCTGTTATGTTACTGAGGTAACAGCTCAACAAGCCGGAGTTTTAATCTCCACATGGCAAACTTGTGAATTACATTCAATCAATCTGATCATTCAGGGGCTGGCTTCAGAAGATTAAATCTCAAATGGGTCACTAAATCTCCACCTCATCTGGCCGACACATGACGCCAGTCCCACATTTTATGGCTTAGTCTTTATACTTTCTGAAGTGGCCTAGCAGCAGTTCAGTTGTCAGGGCAACAAGGTGTAGGCAATTCAAACAAAATAGATTGAAGAGAGCCAGATCATTAATGTGCTGCCTGAAATTAAACGCACCACCTTTTGACCTGGAATTTCCTGGCTTGTATTTATCAAGAAATTGTTCCGAAATGCAACCACTTGATCGGCAACCCATGGACCACCTTACACAGTCATTCCCCGCACCACTGGCACATCCTCGCTGCCCAGTGTCCCATCTAAAAGATGCAAGACAGTCGGTCAGGGAATTCGAAATGCAGGGGCACGGTCTCAGGATGGTGGGCGGATGGAGGGGCAATCATTTAGAACTGAGGTGAGGAGAGATTACTTCACTCAAGTCCCTGTGGATCTTTGGAATAGTCTAGCCCAGAGGATTATGGGCGCTCCATCGTTGAATGGACTGAAGGCTGGACTAGACATGTTTTTGGTCTCTCAGGGAAATAAGCGGTTTGGAGATCCAGCAGAAAAACAGAGTTTATACCCAAGATCAGTATTGAGTGATGGAATATACTCAATGGGTCACGTAGTCTGCTCCTGCTCCTATTTCTGATGCCCTTATTGGTAATCAGCAATGTTCCAACACTCAGATTCATTCCTAGAAACTTTATTTCAGTCTATTGAATCTAAATGCACAATTGCCATCTTCATTGCATTTCCTTCATGAGCTGGTATTGAAAGTAAAATTTGCACAGGAAATAAACATGGAAGCTTGCCCTTCACAGGAGGGTGGGGGGGGGGGGGGGGGGGGGGGAGATCTCTGACTGTGCCTCCCGCCCCCTTCATTTATCCTTCCAATCTTCCACTCCCCTCCTTACCAACAACATCTCCAAACCTAGTCTCGTAACAACAGAAGTAGCCCAAACTCACATTGCCACAGGCTGGCATACTAAGTTTGCCTAGTGCAAACATGCAAGTAAGAATAATAGGCAACATTTTTAATGAACTGCGTTTATGAATGCTTAAGTAAACATTGCAAACAAGTTATTAATCTCGTAGCTCATTTCATTTTAAAGGTTGCGAAGCTAATTGCATAAAATTGCATGGACATGTTGCATTAATGAAAATAAAGCAATGAAATAATGCATTGAAATAGTACAATTTAGCAATGGACTGAAAAGTGGTGAATATAACAACAGTATTTCAAATGCTTAATCAAATATTGAATTGCGTATTTGTTCCCAATTTTTGTTTCAAATGAACCGCAAGATTATGAACCGCAAGGGGGGCGGCACGGTGGTTAGCACTGCTGCCTCACAGCACCAGGGGCCCGGGTTTGATTCCGACCTTGGGTAACTGTCTGTGGAGTTTGCACTTTCTCCACGTGTCTCTGAAAGCTCCGGTTTGCTCCCACAGTCCAAGGATGTGCAGGTTAGTTGTATTGACCATGCTAAATTGCCCCTTAGTGTCTAAAGGTTAAGGTAAGGTTACGGGGATAGAGTGGGGGTGTAAGCCTAGATAGAGTGCTCTTTCAGAGAGTCAGTGCAGACTCGATGGGCTGGAAAGCCTCCTCTGCACTGTAGGGATTCTATGATTAGTGTTGATGTGACTCACTTTCATTTTCCCTCATCATTAACATGCTCAGGGGGCTGTTTTATGTTACCGTTTTAAGACTTGCAAAGCTGCCTATATCAATATGTTGATGTTCATAATACAAAGCACTAATCAAGTATGGACAAAGGCCCTGAGCAACACAGGTTCATATAAAAAAGGGTGGCGAGGGATAGGCCAGTCTGACTTCAGTGGTGGGCAAATCACTGGGAACAATTCTGAGAGTTGGGATCAACTGTCATTGAGAAATGCATGAATTGATCACGAATAGTCAGCATGGTTTTGTTAGGAGAAGACTGACTAACTTATCTTTCGCTTTTTAAAATGCATTTAGAGTACCCAATTCTTTGTTTTTCAATTAAGCACCCTGTGTCTGACTAACGTAACGGAATTTTTTGAGGAAGTAACAAAGAGGGCTGGTGAGGACAATGCAGTGAATATTGTCTGCATGTGTTCCAGCAGCACGGTAGCATGGTGGTTAGCGTAAATGCTTCACAGCTCCAGGGTCCCAGGTTCAGTTCCCGGCTGGGTTGCTGTCTGTGCGGAGTCTGCACGTCCTCCCCGTGTGTGCGTGGGTTTCCTCCGGGTGCTCTGGTTTCCTCCACACAGTCCAAAAATGTGCGGGTTAGGTGGATTGGCCATGCTAAATTGCCCATAGTGTCCTAAAAAGTAAGGTTAAGGGTGGGTTGTTTGGGTTACGGGTATAGGGTGGATACATGGGTTTGAGTAGGGTGATCATTGCTCGGCACAACATCGATGGCCGAAGGGCCTGTTCTGTGCTGTACTGTTCTATGATCTATGATCTAAGGTATTTGCCAAGATCCCACATGGCAGACTGGTCATGAAAGTAGGATCTCGGGCAGCACGGTGGCGCAGTGGTTAGCACTGCAGGCTCACGGCGCTGAGGTCCCGGGTTCGATCCCGGCTCTGGGTCACTGTCCGTGTGGAGTTTGCACATTCTCCCCGTGTCTGCGTGGGTTTGGCCCCCACAACCCAAGGTAGGTGGATTGGCCTCGCTAAATTGCCCCTAAATTGGAGAAAATGGATTGGGCACTCTAAATTTTAAATAAAAAAAGGAAAGTAAGGTGATACAGGGAACAGTGACAGGAAACAAAGCATAATTGTCGATGGATATTTTTGCAAACTGTTTCCAGTGATGTTCAAACAGCCCTTGCTGTTTGTTGTATATATTAATAATTTAGACTTAAATGTGGGTGGCATGATTGGGAGATTAACAGAAATTGGTCATGAAGTTGATAGTGAAGAGGATAGCTGTCGACTCCAGAATGATACCAATGGTTAGGTTGAGTGGGCAGAAAAGTAGCAAATGGAATTCAGTCCAGAGAAGCGTGAGGTGATATATTTGGGGAGGGCAAAGAAAGCAAGGCAATACTCAATAAATGGGAGGAGATTGAGAGGGGTAGAGGGAGTTAAGGACATTTGAGTGCATGTCCACAGGTCCTTGAAAATGGTAGGGCCGGTGGATATGGTGGTAAAGAAAACATATTGAATGCTTTCCATTATTGGACTAGGTACAAAATACAAGAGCAGGGGTGTAGAGATGTAACTGTATAAAACACTGCTTAGGCCACAGCTGGAATTATGCGTACAGTTCAGTTCACCACATTATAGAATTATAGGAAGAGGATAATTGATCTGAAGAGATTGCAGAGGAGATTTACATGAATGACGATTGGGCTTGAAAATTGCAACTATGAGGAGAGATTGGATGCACCAGGGCTGTTTTCCTTAGAAGGGATCACCTAATTAAGGTGGGCAAAATGATGAGGGGCCCAGAGAAGGTAGATAGGAAAGACTTGTTTCTCCGAACTGTGGGGTGAATTACCAGGGGCATAGATTTAGGATGATTGGTAAAAGGAATAGAGTGGGCATGAAGAAAAACTTCTTTTACGCAGAGGGTGGTGAGCATCTGGAATTCACTGCCTAAATTGATGGTTGAGGATTAAATGCTCAATTAATTTAAAAAAGGTACCTGGACCTGCATGTGAAGTGCCGTAACGTGCGAGGCTACGGACTAAATGCTGTAAAGCGGGATTAAAATGTGAGGCTAGTTTATTTCTTCTTTTTTAGCTGGTGCGGACGTGATGGGCTGAATGGCTTTTTTCTGCACCGTATCTCTTTGATGGTTCTATGGCTCTATGTAAGACAAACTCAAGGGAAACTGGAGAAGTGGATACCAACGTAAATGTTGACACTGTGAAGAAAGAAACAATGTTGGAGTAACTTTGATGATGTTAGGAAATGTAGCCAAGAATGCCAAACAGCAGAAACCCCAAACGCTTACCTCATAGAGCAATTCCATTAAAACAAACGTTCGATGCTTTTCTCCACAATTGTGTGATCTTCACTTTACTGAACTCTTGTTTGTGCTACCTAATAAGAGTCAGAGATTAACTGTTCCACAAGAATTCATCCTTCAATATTTAATACTCCCAGATATGGAAAAAACATCTGTCCCAGAAGAATAAATATTTAACCATCATGCAGACATTTCAGGCCCAGATAGAAGGCTTTGCAAGCAGCCTGTCACCCCAACCAAGTGGCCTGAACTTGACTTTCCAATGCCAGTCACAAACAATTCGGGTATTTAGCACTGTTGCTTCAGAGCGCCAGGGTCCCAGGTTCGATTCCCAGCTTGGGTCACTGTCTCTGCGGAGTCTGCACGTTCTCCCTGTGTCTGCGTGGGTTTCCTCCGGGTGCTCTGGTTTCCTCCCACAAGTTCCAAAACACGTGCTGTTAGGTGAATTGGGCATTCTGAATTCTCCCTCTGTGTACCCGAGCAGGCGCCGGAATGTGGTGACTGGGAGCTTTTCACAGTAACTTCTTTGCAGTGTTAATGCAAGCCTACTTGTGACAATAATAAAGATTATTATTATTAAATGTTGAATGTTCGCTGTTTTCCTCTATGGCTGTTTTCCTCTATGGCAATGTTAAAAATAAAAGTAGCAAACATAAGGGGCTTGTGGGCAGTAGGGTACGGGACTGATGAACATGACTGGTGGATCACAGAGCTGGATCTAGGTCTAGGTGACCACATTACGACAAAATGGAGCATTTTATTCTTTACATTGCACTTGGCAGGTCACACATTAGTCCATTTTCAAAAGTGAGAATCTCCATCCCTCTACTGGGACTGACAATCCGTCTGCACACACAGGTGCCCCAGATCAACAGTGTCAAACCCCTACAAACTTTATCCTTTATTTTATTTATTTCATTTTTTTCCAATTAAGGGACAATTTAGCGTAGCCAATCCCCTGCACATCTTTGAGTTGTGGGGGCGAAACCCAAGCAAACATGGGGAGAATGTGCAAACTCCACACAGAGCGACCCAGAGCCGGGATCGAACCTGGGACCTCGGCGCAGTGAGGCAGCAATGCTAACCACTGCGCCACCGTGCTGACTATCCTTTATTTTATTAATTCTACTCTTCAGCTGCCCATCTCTGCAGAGACCCCTATCTGTTTATCCTTTGTTTGTTTGTTTGCGTGTGTGCTGGGGAATGTTAAAAGCGATAGATAGCTATACTATAACTTCCAGATTACAATTGCATTAACCAGTTCTTACAACTTGTTCAAAAAAAGTTTTGTTTTACAATAAGTCAATCCTTCTGAGTTTATGGAAAGAGCCCTTGTTAAAATTCCTTTTATTCTGCGTCTAATAGAAGTGGAGGCAAACAATGGTGAGTGAATCAAACGTTTACGCTAATGTTGCGACATGCTGGGTAGTGGAGTTAGATCAACTGTGCATTCCTCGAAGGGTCGCATGGTCTACTCATGCTCCTTTTTCTTGTTCTTGTAAAGTTCTGACTGTTTTCCCTTTGAATGTTCCCGATATGTGTCTGAAGGTTTTTGCATTCTTCCCGGTGAATACACCTCTCCATTTTTAACCCTATGTACTTTGTGGAACTAGTTTTTCTGATTTAATTCACATCAGTGGACACCGTTTATTCACTTAGGCTGTTACTTTTTCCAGGTGTCCTTTCTTCTTCATCGGCGAGAGTAGTACGGCTGGATGGATTCCGGCTTCATAGAATTTACAGTGCAGAAGGCGGCCATTCGGCCCATCGAGTCTGCACCGGGTCTTGGAAAGAGCACCCTACCCAAGGTCAACACCTCCACCCTATCCCCATAACCCAGTAACCCCACCCAACACTAAGGGCAATTTTGAACACTAAGGGCAATTTATCATGGCCAATCCACCTTACCTGCACATCTTTGGACTGTGGGAGGAAACCGGAGCACCCGGAGGACACCCACGCACACACGGGGAGGATGTGCAGACTCCGCACAGACAGTGACCCAAGCCGAGAATCGAACCTGGGACCCTGGAGCTGTGAAGCGATTGTGCTATCCACAATGCTACCATGCTGCCCTTGATTTCTAGGCTGCCTGTGTTTCAACATCCCAGTCCCTATTAATATTATATGGACTACTTTTATCTATTATTTCCTCTGAGCTCAGGGCACAAATAATCATATTTCCCATTTTCCATTTTTCAAAAGAACTCATTTTGAACCCATTTTCCAGAGCCCTTATATTGCTAATGCCCTCAGAATAACATCAAATATAGTTGGAGCTGTAACATAATGCTATATACCAGTGTGAAGCGACCAATCCAATTTGAATGCAAATGCTTTGAAGTGAATTTACTGCTTATCTTTTAACTTAGTTTTTAATGAAATTTAAAACCAGATATTGGTATTTGAATACAAAGGACTAGTGCCTAGTTTTCGGAGGGCAATATTACTGCACAGTCCCAGTGGAATAGTGCTGCCTGGATTGAATTGAAATGACAATATTCTCCACATCAACTTCTCATGAAAATACTGCGCATCGACTAATTGGGGCCAAGGAACAGGTTGGAATGAAAAAAGTAAGATATTGGAGCCTACGTTTGGCAATTTGTTCTAACTTAAAATAGGAGTAATGAAAACTGTCAGATACACGGGGCTGGATCCTCTGTCAGCGGGATCCTCCGCTTCGCCGGCAGCGCTCTCACGCCCGCAGATATCCCGACGGCGTGGGGGTTCACACAATGGGAAACCCCATTGGCCAGCTGGTGGGGGCGCGCTGCACCAGAAAACGAGTGCGGCGAGACGGAGAAATCCGCCCACAATCTCTGAGCTCAGAAATGCCTCAAGCAGGAGACAGCTTGAGCAGGAATAGGGCTACTATCCGAATAGAGAATGGTGATTTTTAAAAAATTTATTCTTTCATGGGCTTCACTGTCAAGCCACGGTCGCATAGTGGTTAGCACAGTTGCTTCCCAGCTCCAGGGTCCCAGGTTCGAGTCCCGGCTTGGGTCACTCTCTGTGCGGAGTCTGCACGTTCTCCCCGTGTCTGCATGGGTTTCCTCCGGATCCAAAGATGTGCAGGATAGGTGAATTGGCCATGTTAAATTGCCCTTAGCTAAGGTGGGGTTGCTGGTTTACAGGGATGGGGAGGTGTGGGCTTAAGTGGGGTGCTCTTTCCAAGAGCCGGTGCAGACTCGATGGGCCGAATGGCCTCCTTCTGCACTGTAAATTCTATGAAACTATGAAACTCTGAGCCAACATTTATTGCCCAATCCTAATTGCCCTTGAGAAGTTGAGTTGCCTTCTTGAACTGCTGCAGTCACTGAGGTGTGGGTGCACCCACAATGCTGCTAGGGAGGGAGTTCCAGGATTTTGATCCAGTGACAGGGAGGGAATGGGTGATCCATTTCCAAGTCAGGATGGTGGGTGACCTGGAGGGGAGCTTGCAGCTGGTGGTATTCCCGTGCATCTACTGCCCTTGTCCTTCTAGGTGGTAGAACCCATGGGTTTGGAATGTGCCATCGAATGAGATTGGTGCGTTCCTCCCATATAATTTAAATTGAAACAGACGTATCAATATCTAAATAAATAATTCTACAGCTTCTATCATAGGTAAGAGATATTACAGTATCAGATAAAAGGGAAATCACTAATACCCCATTGTAAAGTGTAGTTTATGGGTGTCAGTTGCTATTAATTAATTCATGAGTAAGTAAGCTATTTAAATTGTATTGTGAATGGAGGATACAGGTTTAAAATCTGAAACAAAGCTAGACATTGCAAGAACATTTCCTCTGCAGAACATTTATTAAACAAGGAATAGTTTGGGGGCGATTTTTTGGGTGGGTTTGGGTCAGGTGGTCCTCCCTTCTCTCTTTCCAAACACTACCCCAATTCCTGCTCCTGAGGGGCAGCACGGTGGCACAGTGATTAGCGCTGCTGTCTCACGGTGCTGAAGTCCCAGGTTCGATCCCGGCTCTGGGTCACTGTGCGTGGAGTTTGCACGTTCTCCCTGTGTTTGCGTGGGTTTCGCCCCCACAACCCAAAGATGTGCAGGGTAGGTGGATTGAACATGCCCCTTAATTTGAAAAAATGAATTAAGTGTTCTAAATAAAAAAAATAACTAAATTCTTCTCCTGATCACCACATAATCACCCCTGACATTCCCAACCATGCTGGATCCAACTCTCCCTCACAATACTAACCCCCAAAAGTATGCGCCCGGGCCCTTGTCTTTCCTGCAGCATTCTCTGCCCAGCAGAATGTCAAAGCTGCAAATTATGCCAATCTTTGGGCATGGCACCTATCAAAAAGTTAAAACTTGTCAGTGTTCGTGTAAATTCGAACCGTGGGCGAGTTTCTCCATTTCCCGAAGTCGATTTTGTCATTCATTTTTATGACGGAATCAGGGCCGGCGCCTGCTTTACGCAGGCTTAGCATGCTCCGCCCCCTTCAAAATGGTGTCAGCATGGCGCACGCCACACGCCGTTGGGACGGCCTCAGGGCGTCACTTGAAGGCCCTTCCCTGATGCTCTGCCCCCCAATGGGGCGAGTTCACAACGGTGTGCTTGACGTGTGGTCCCAGCTGTGCGGGATCCCGGCGTGGCGGCTGCGGACTGTGTCTGGCGCCTCCATAATCGTGCGGGAGCCGTGCTGCTGGGCGAGGGCGTGGGGGGGGAGGGAACGACTGATGGGGGATTGGCCAGGACGTGGTGAGGGGGTAGCGAGGTGGTTGGGTCTGCGCCTGGTCGGCGCCATGTTGTACGGCGCGACCGCTACAGGTCATCGCCGTGCATATGTGCGGCCACAGACCCAGCAATTCTCCAACCGATTATTTAGTGGAGGCCGGTCGTTTTAAGTAGCATGGCTGCTAGCCCCTCACTGGTCACAGCATCGGTGAAGGGCAGTTCTTTTTCTGTGTGGTTCAATGCAGACTGCATTCAGGACGATTTATTACCACGTAAAACGCCATGGATCATCCGCACTTCGCCTCAGAATCGGAGAATAACTCTTCAGTCCCATGTGACTCGCAAATCCTGCCACGGTTATTATGGGTCTCAATTAATAAAACTATATCTATAAGACAGAATACTGTAGATTCAAGGACAATACAGAAATCTGGGAGCGTGCATTTTTGGGTGCACAGATTGAAGGGGAGTCATTATGCCAGAACACTGCAGCATGAGCTGCCTTTAATATTAAGTGCAAGATCTCATTGTAATAGAATGGGTGTGGGATTGCAGGCAACATCAAAGGTTAGAGATCAGCAATGAGATATGGGGCTGTTGCTAGCCTCACAGTCGATCTTAGATAAGTGAGTCCGAAGATTGGAAACAGGATGGGGGTATAATAATCGTTTATTGTCACGAGTAGGCTTCAATGAAGTTACTGTGAAAAGCCCCTAGTCGCCACATTCCGGCGCCTGTTCGGGGAGGCTGGTATCGGAATTGAACCCGCGCTGCTGGCCTTGTTCTACATTACAAGGCAGCTGTTTAGCCCACTGTGCTAAACCAGCCCCTGAGCTGGTACATAGCAATGCAGCACCAGGGTTCAGGGGTTGTGGCTGAGGAATCAGTCGGGGAGTTGGAGAGCGTACCTGTCGTGAAGAACATTGGCGTCGGAGTCAGGGATCTTGTCCTGCAGTCGTGTATGTCAAGAACGGGATTAGTGGCGCTGTTGGGATTGGGGTGCGTGAGGGGGCGGGGGTTGCAGGGACTGGGAGGCTAGAGTTTGGAGGTTGGGACTGTGTGGGGAACAGCAATTGGAGATCATGGGCATAAGGAATCGGGCAGTGGGGGTTCATTACGTCCATAATGATTGGAGGGGGCATTCCTGTTGCCCCCTGTTCTACATTCCAGCAAGTTACTGCCATAGGATTTATAGAGACAGGCAATTCATCCCAACTGCTCTGTCCTATTGTTGATGCTGCGTGTGGACCTCATCCTACTCCTCTTCATCTAACCCTAAAAGAATAACCTTGGGGGCGATTCTCCGAGCCCTGCGCCGGACCGGAGAATCGCTGCAACCACGCCACGACGTCCCGACGCCGGCACGCAATTCTCCACGGTGTGGAGAATCGGTGCCATTTGTGCGTCTGGCATGGCGCCGGCCGTGGGCCGCTGAAATCGGCAGGGCCGCCAATTCTCCGATCCAGATGGGCCGAGTGGCTGTGCCGGTACGACAGAGTCCCATCGCCGCCATTCATCCCTGGTCGCTGCCGGCGGGAACTCTGCGCGAACAGTCGGGGGGCGGCCTGTAGGGGGGGAAGTGGGCTCCTTCACTGGGAGAGGGCCTCCGAAGGGGTCTGGCCCGCGATCGAGGCCCACCGATCAGCGGGCCGGCATCTCCCCACCCGGACCTACTTTCTGGCACAGCCGGCCCCTGAACATTGACTCCATGTTGAGTCGGGGCTGGCGTGCTAAAGAAGTCTCCCGCGCAAGCGTAGGTTGGCGCGTCCCAACTGCGCATGCGCGGGTCGGCATGGCCCAACTGCGCATGCGCGGGTTGGTGCGGCACCCATTTGGTGCCGCGAAAGGAGGCTGGAGTGGCGTGAACTTCTCCAGTACCGCGCTGGCCTCCTGTTGGGACCAGAATCGGTCGTACCAGGGCCTGGTTCTCGCCGTCGTGAAACGTGACAGCGTTCACGACGGGGCGAACACTTGGGCTCCATATTGGAGAATCGCCCCCCCTTATAATTCTTTCTCCCTTGTGTTTATCTGCTTTACTGTGGGTGGTCCCTCAGGTTGGTTGCCCTTGAATGCAGTCTGCACTGAACCACACAGAACTCTCACCTCTTCAGATGCAGAACTGTCTTTGCTTGAGTTTCTCCATGTGCAGTTCAATGGGAAATACAACATTTGGACATGTTCTGCTCGCTACATCACGTTGCTGAAAAGGGGAGGAAGGAAGCCAAAAAGAAAATTGCTGAAGGGATTGAGGAAGTTTCTCACAGAATGTCTGAAACATTAGCAGCCAAAGTGTTCAGGAAATGCCTTCTCAATTGAACGGGGCACCATCATCAATCCCATTGAGACACTTTTCAATTCAAAGGCTGAATTAAAATTTAAAGCATTTCCATCTTTCTTCGACTGCTGGAAGCAACTAATCAACCCTTAGACTGCTGGCAGGTTCTTGAAAGTGACCGTACCTCATCGCTTTTTAATAGTTCCGACCTTACATACTGTGAAGTTGGATTCAAACTCTCGATTAACGTTATTCACAGGCGAGCAGTTACTTTATTAATATGATATTAATTCTAAAGTATAAAAAGAAACATAAAAGTACTAAGTTATAAATATTGATTAATGTTTCACGTCTGTCTGTCATTTATGAACTTCCCTGATTATACTTTTAGGATGATGTACTTACGAATCCATTTTTGGCAAAATTAAATAATTTTTCTTTCCCTTTATTTCATTTTCCTCTTAACTCCTTTAACGTATTATGAGAGTTTAACAAAGAAATTGGCACCTGACATTTCCAGAAGGGATTTTTTTCCAATTCCTGGTGTAAGTACCTGTTCCTGCCATTCCACTGCGGCAAAAACCAGGCAGATGGTAAGAAATGTAGGAAAATGTGAAGTTATGCACTTTGGTAGGAAAAATAAAGGAGCTGAATACTACTTGAATGGAGAAAAGCTACAGAAAACTCCAGCACAGAGGGTTTGTGGGGTCCTCATGCACAAATGGGCAGCACGGTAGCATAGTGATTAGCACAGTTGCTTCACAGCTCCAGGATCCCAGGTTCGATTCCTAGCTGGGTCACTGTCTGTGCGGAGTCTGCACGTTCTCCCCTTGTCTGCGTGGGTGTCCCCCGGGTGCTCCGGTTTCCTCCCACAGTCCAAAGATATGCGGTTTAGGTGGATTGGCCATGCTAAATTACCCTTAGTGTCCAAAAAGGGTAAGTGGGGATTACTGGGTTACAGGAATAGGGTAGATATGTGGGCCTGAGTAGGGTGCTCTTTGTAAGGGCCGGTGCAGACTCGATGGGCCGAATGGCCTCCTTCTGCACTGTAAATTCTATGATTCTATGAAATCATAAAAAGCTAGCATGCAAGTTCAACAGGTATTTGGGAAGGCAAATGGAACATTGGTCTTCATTTCAAAGGGAATGGAGCAGAAAAATAGGGAAGTTCTGCTCAAACTATACAAGGCACTAGTTAGACCTGAAAAATTGGGAACAGTTGTCTGAGGAAAGATATATTGGCATTGGAGGAAGTCCAGAGAAGGTTCAGTAGATTGATTCTGGGTATGGAAAGATTTTCTTATGAGGAGAGGTTGAGTAGGTTGGGCCTGTACTCATTGGATTTTAGAAGAATGAGAGGCTACCTTACTGAGACATATAGGATATTCACAGGACTTGCCAGGGTAGATGTCGAGGAGCTAAGCGCATAATTTCAGAGTAAGGGGTCACCCATTTAATACAGCGATGAGGGGGAATTTCTTCTCTAAGAGGACAGTGAATCTGTAATTCTTTACCGCAGAGAGCTGTAGAGGCTGGGTCATTTAGTATCTTCAACCCTGAGATAGACATATTTTTAATCAGGAAGGGAATCAAGGGTTATGGGGATTTCATAGATTTAATTTCATAGAATTTACAATGCAGAAGGAGGCCATTTGGCCCATCGAGTCTGCACCGGCTCTTGGAAAGAGCACTCTACTTAAGCCCACACCTCCACCCTATCCCATAACCCAGTAACCCCACCCAACACTAAGGGCAATTTTGGACATTAAGGGCAATTTATCATGGCCAATCCACCTAACCGGCACAGCTTTGGACTGTGGGAGGAAACCGGAGCACCCGGAGGAAACCCACGCAGGCACAGGGAGAACGTGCAGACTCCGCCCAGACAGTGACCCAAGCCGGGAATTGAACCAGGGACCCTGGAGCTGTGAAGCAACGGTGCTAACCACTGTGCTACCATGCTGCCCTGGGATAAAGTAGGAGAGTGGAGTTGAGGATTATCCTATCAGATCGAGCATGACCTAATTGAATGGCGGAGTGGACTCGATGACCTTGAGTACCCAATTATTATTTTTTCCAATTAAGGGGCAATTTTGCGTGGCCAATCCACCTACTCTGCACGTCTTTGGGTTGTGGGGGTGAAACCCACGCAAACATGGGGAGAATGTGCAAACTCCACATGGACAGTGGCCCAGGGTCAGTGTCGAACCTGGGTCCTCAGTGCCGTAAGCAGCAGTGCTAACCACTGCAAAGATACGATAACCTGAAAGGCCTACTTTTACTCCTGTGTCTGATGGTCTTATGGTTTGGGGAACAATCACTCTTAATGGGAACAATGTAGGCCACCATAAAAATATGTAAGTTAAAAAGAAAAGCTGATGGGCTCTGTGGGCCCACTGTTGGCTTGTTTTTGGCCCCCTTCTCCCCACCTGCCACTGAGGTCAATGTCCTGAAACCTCAGCCCTATCTGCCCCCGACATGCTGGCTACTTGCTGAGGTTGGCTAATTTCAAAATGCTTTTGGCCTTTGGAAAAATTTACATGAAGCCTGATCCATTTGGGATACTTAACTTGGCCAGCACCATGAGAATCCCACCGTTATTACATTGTTATGAATACGGGGATTGTGGTGAATATAACATGGTAAATTCACACTGTATATTGTAAGCGCAGTAGCGTTACCCGACCACTAGGGGGAGTAGCTCTGGGAATGCTCAGAAGCTTGTACAGGGCTTCACCCGTGGCTCCGCCCATGACTCCTCCCCCTAGTGCTGTTGTATAAATACCCTTGTCCAGAGTCAGCCTGCAGTTCACAGAGAGTTCATCAACAAGTAACAGGCTGGCTCTGAAGTAAGTTGATTAAAGCCTAGATTCATATCAGAAACACGTGTCTGGTGAATTGATGGTTCCATGAGGGATTATATCGAAAAATACTTTTAATGCACTGGCTAGAAACATGAATCCAGCTTAAGAGGGCTGGATTCTCCATTGCACCGGCAGCAGGTGGAGTGGTTGGGTGGAGTGGTTGAAGAGGTCGGGAATTTCCCATCCAAGCACAAGGTTGACATGAGCTACTCCTTCTTCAATCTGCGAGTCTAGTCCCGGCCAACAACGGCGTTCGCATGGAACTCTGATATTCCCGGCGAGTTCTTTCATTTTTTTAAAAATTGAAAGTGCCTATTTCCTTTTATTTTCCAATTAAAGGGTAATTTAGCATGGCAAATCCACCCACCCTGCACATCTTTGGGTTGTGGGTGTGAGAACCATGGGAGAACAGGGCGAATATGCAAATTCCACTCGGACAGTGACCCGGGGTGGGATTAGAGCTGGATCCTTGGAACCGTGAGGCAGCAGTGCTAACCACTGTGCCACCGTGCCTCCCAGTGAGTTCTTTCACATGTACAATTCCTGGATGTCCTTAATGGAGCTGATCCAGCATATGACTCAACAAGCATAGACCAATAATAATGTTGATTCCCCCATAGAAGTACACCATTTTGTACTTTTAATTCAAGTTCCCGTGTTCGCCATTGCTTGAATTCCGGACTCCTTCTCTGTTTCTCTAGCACATTTTTGACCTGTGCCTCTTTACAGTCTTTTGTCGATGTACATTGATTCACACATAATAATGTATGAAGTTGTTTTATATAATAGGGAGATTTGGAATAATGTTTGCACATTAAGATTGTGTCTTTCAAGACACTCCAATGTGTTGTGTAAATTCTGTGGGTGCTCCTGTTCAGACCTGCCAGTCATTAAGATGCTGTCTAAATAACATTAAACATCATTAAGGTCACTAAGGATTTGATCCATGGACCTTTGGAATATTGTCAGTGCTGACTTTGTTCAGAACAGTAGGCACTTGTACCTGAACAGTCGTTTGTGTTACAATTGGTAGAAGAGGTTGCCACTCAGCTGCTACCTTCATCTAGATGTATGCTTTGGACAAATCTATTTTGCTGAACTTTTGTCTGCCTGGCAATCCAGCAAATAGGTCGTCTATTAATGGTAAGTGATACTGATTGGCACAAAACACTGGGTTGATTATTATTTTAAAGTCACCACAGATTCTTACTGAGCCATCTGACTTGATAACAGGAACAATTGGGGTTGCCCAATTGCTCATCTTCACAGGTTCGATCACTCCATCTTTTAACAATTTTCCAGTTCCACTTCAACTTTTGGTTTGATAGCATATGGCACAGTACTTGCCTTTGAGCGTTTTGGGATGCATCAGGTTTTATCTAAGGTCGTGCCTCGACTCCAGCCATTTCCCCCTGATGTGTTTCCGAATACCTTCTTAGACTTTTCAAAGAGTTTCTGTCATGTGCTCTTTCCACCAATCAATTGGTTCACAGCTTACACATTTAGTTTGATTTTGTTCAACCATGCTCTTCCGAAAAGTGCAGGAAATTTCCTTTTACTGCGTGGAATGGTAATCTTCAAAATTGACCATTTGCCTCAGATTACAACATGACAGAACCATTCGCTGCAACCACCTCTTCCATGTACATTCGCGAGACTATATCAGGCAGCTTTAATGTTACGTTCTTGAGCTTTTTTGATGCACATTTTCAGAGAGGGGAGGTACAATGGCTCCCATATCTACCTTGAATAGACCCACAATCTTTGTGTATTGCCTTGCATTGATAATGCACTGAGTTTGAGTTCCTTGATCTCACTAGATATCGTGCCTTCCTGTACTTTTTTCACTTTTTCAGTCATTCTGTAGAATTTGTACAGATTTGCATGTGTTCTTGCATTTCCCATTTTTGAGGTCAGGGAATTCTGTCTGGCCCAACACACCTTTATTATGTGACCTTTCTTTTCACAATTATGACATTTGTTTTCTCAACACCACCATTCCTGTGGAGAATGTCCCATCTGGACTTAGCTACGGCATACTTGTGTGGTGTGAGATCTTCTTTTCTCAGTCTCACCTTGTTTCTTTTGGCTTCAGCTCCAATTTGGGAAGCTTTTTTCGCTGCCAACTCCATAGAAACTGCCACTTCAACAGCAAGTTTGAATTTAGAGAGCATTCTGTTCCCAATTATTGCTGAATTGTCTCATTTCTCAATCCATACACGAGTCTGTCTCACAACGTGTCCTCAAGGGCTGGTCCGAACTCCCAATTCTTTGCTAATTTCCATAGCATGGCCACAGATTGTTGAATATTTTCACCTTCTCCTTGGCTATGTTAATGAAACATCGGCGGCATGGTAGCACAGTGGTTAGCGTTGTTGCTTCACAGCTCCAGGGTCCCAGGTTCAATTCCTGACTTGGGTCTTTGTCTGTGCGAAGTCTGCACGTTCTTCCCGTGTCTGCATGGGTTTCTTCCGGGTGATCCGGTTTCCTCCCACAGTGCAAAGATGTGCAGGTTAGGTGGATTGGCCATGGTTAATTGCCCTTAGTGTCTAAAAAGGTGAGGGTTACTGGGTTGCAGGGTTGGGGTGGAAGTGTGAGGTTAAATGGGAAGCTCTTTCAAAGGACCAGTGCAGACTTGATAGGCCGAATGGCCTCTTTCTGCACTGTAAATTCTATGATTCTATGAAACCTGAATCTCTCTGCAATGATCAATGGTTTGGGCGAGAAGTGTTCAAGGGTTTTAGTCAATTCCTATCAGGTTTTGTTCAGGATGGACAAGTCTTTGTCATCAGGTGAGGGCTTCCCATCTCATTGCACTCAAGAAAGATGCTACTTTAATGTCATCCAGTATCGTGTTTGCAAGAAGGTAATACTAAAATCATTCTTCATTGGAGCTCCAAGCTTCAGCATTCTCAGCAAATGGTTCCATTGTGCTATACATTGGCCCAACGGTTAGCACTGTTGCCTCATAAAGCCAGGGACCCGGGTTCAATTCTGGCCTTGGGTCTGTGTGGAGTTTGTGTGTTCTCTCCGTGTCTGCGTGGGTTTCCCCCGGGTGCTCCAGTTTCCTCCCAGTACAAAGATGTGCGGGTTAGGTGGGTTGGCCATGCTAAATTGCCCCTTAGTGTCCAGCGATGTGCAGGTTAGGTTACGGGATTGTGGGGATAGGGTGGGGTGGACATCCATAGAGTGCTCATTTGAAGGGTTGGTGCAGACTCGATGGGCCGAATGGTCTCCTTCTGCACTGTAGGGTTTCTATGATTCTTCGAGTAGAACAGTATCAATCTCTCCAATCCATCATAACCGAAAACTGTTGTTATCATATAATCATAGAATTTACAGTGCAGAAGGAGGCCATTCGACCCATTGAGTCTGCACTGGCCCTTACAAAGAACACCCTACTCAAGCCCACATCTCTACCTTATCCCCGTAACCCCCACATTTTTTAAATTTAGAGTATCCAATTAATTTTTTCCAATTAAGGGGCAATTTAGCGTGGCCAATCCACCTATCCTGCACATCCTTTGGGTTGTGGGGGCGAAACCCATGCAAACACGGGGAGAACGTGCAAACTCCACACGGACAGTGACCCAGATCCGGGATCGAACCTGGGACCTCGGCGCCGTAAGGCAACCATGCTAACCAATTGCACCACCGTGCTGTCCACCAGTAACCCCCACTTAACCTTTTTGGACAATCAGGGCAATTTAGCATGGCCAATCCACTAACCCGCACATCTTTGGACTGTAGGAGGAAACCGGAGTACCCGGAGGAAACCCACGCAGACCCGGGGAGAACGTACAGACTCCGCACAGACAGTGACCCAAGCCGGGAATCGAACCTGGGACCCTGGAATTGTGAAGCAACTGTGCTAACCACTACGCTACCGTGCTGCCCTGTTATCAGTGACACCTTTGTTTTACAATATATTGCAGCCCATGACTCATTACTATATTTAGATACTTAAAATAGGGTTTCATTTCTTTTTAAAATGCATGGATTGCATCCCATCAAAATTGTGCATTCAATCCATGTGCGATGTGCAATATCCAACATTTACCGTTTCACGTTAGATGCATTTTTGTTGTTGTGCTATCTCTCTCCGAAGTTTAACTGTGAGGAAGATGCACAAAGTTGTTTTAGGCGTCAATGGTTAAATTGCTTCATGTTGCAAATCACCCAAAGACCAGGTTTGATTTGGTGAAGTGATTCCAAATATACCAGAGCTCAGGTGAGATTCAAGTGATGTCAACTTCCCCACTGCACCTGGATCAGCCTCTCCTCACACTGCAACCATAAAAAGTAACCCAGCACATATAGCCTGAAGAGAGGAATGGAAATGAAAGGCAAAGGCAACAATGCCTCGACGTGCAGGGCACAAAGTGCTAGTAATGATTTGTGAAAGGACAACAAAACATGCATAATTTAAGTAATTGTAATCAAACAAATCTGCACAATGAGATGCCGTTAACACATGCTAAATATAGTCTGGGTACTCTTCCCTTTCAAGAGGGAAATAATTAAAATCGTTTCATTGTTGCACTTGCTTTCATGGTGCAGAGGTTGGTTATTGGGCTGTGCCAAAATACAAGGGCTATCACTGAGTACACAAGCCTCGGGTGCAATCCTACGAGTGACCTTTCTGCGCTTCAAAGTACTTCATCATAATAACAGCCCAGATTCAATTTTCAGATATTATTGATTTAATTAGAATTCGTATCTCAAAGTATTTACCCTGACGGAATATATTTACAAGTTTTTCCTTTCGCTTTGTTTGACAGTGCATTACATAGAAATATAGAAATATTTACAACACGGGAGGAGGCCATTCAACTCTTGCTGCTGGTTTCTCCGACCCCCCCCCCCCAATCAGGGCAGAGAATCCCCGAGGGGGCAGCGCGAATCCCGACCCGCCGCCCGGACGCCGGTTGCTGTATTCTCCGGCGCCAGTTTTCTGCCAGGACGGTCGGAGGCCATTGGCAGCGGCAATTCTCCGGGCCCCGATGGGCCGAGCGGACATCCGTTTCTGGCCAGTCCTGCCGCCGTGGATTAGACATGGTCCCACATAGTGGGAACGGGCAGGTAAGTCGGCCGGGGCGGTCCTCCGGGGGGGGGGTGGGGGGGGGGGGGGGAGATCCGACCCTGGGGGGGCCCCCACGGTGGCCTGGCCCACCGATCTGCGGGTGGGCCTGTGCCATGGGGGCACTCCTTCCTTCTGCGCCAGCCCCTATAGGGCTCCGCCATGGCTGGCGCAGAGAAGAGAACTCCATGCACATGCGGCAAAATACGCCGGCCAGTCCGAGCATGCGCGGAACCACGCCGGCAGTTCCGCGCATACGCGAGAATCACGCCGGTCCTTCGGCGCATGCGGTAACTCGCGCAGTCCCTTCAGCGCCGGCTGGCACGGCGCCAAACGCTCCGGCATCCACCTAGCCCCCAGAAGTGCGGAGAATTCCGCACTTTCGGGGGCTGTTGATGCCGGCGTGGTTCGCGCCGGTCTTCCCGTCGGCATGGGGACTTAGTCCCCGGAAAGGAGAAGTCCTCCCATTGTATTTATTCTTGCCAAAAAAAGCTTTTCAGTCTAAGGATCTATAGCCCTGCATTCTGCAACATCTCAACTGCATATCCAAGCGTTTTTTAAATGCGATGGTGGTTTTTTGCCTTTACCACCAATTCAGACAATGTGTTTCAGATCCCATGCCATGCTGGGAGAGAAAAAATTATTTCCCAACTCCCCTCTCACATCAATTACTTTAAATCTGTGCCTGTTAGTTATTAGCTTCCCTGCTCATGGAAACAGGTCCTTCCTATCCACGGCACCTCATGGTTTAATGCACTTAGGCTGGGATTTTCCTGTTCGTCATGGGTGGAATGGAAAATTCGACAAGCCAGGCAGAAGTCCATTGAGTTTGGGCAGGAATTTCCAATCCCACAGTGGGCAGGGCAGGAAAATCCCTGCCTCAGCCTCCTTTGTTCAAGAGAAACAACCCCAGCCTATGTAATCTTTCCTCATACCAAAGATTCTCCATGCCTGGCAACATTCCTGTGAATCTCTTCTGCGCCTTCTCCAGTGTGATCGTATCCTTTCTATAATGCAGTGACCAGGACTGCACCCAGTAAATTAACACGCTCCAACTAGTACTTTTTTTTAACAGTTGTGGGCGGCATGGTAGCACAGTGGTTGGCACTGTTGCTTCACAGCGCCAGGGTCCAGGTTTAATTCCTGGCTTGGGTCACTGTCTGTGCGGAGTCTGCACGTTCTCCCTGTGTCTGCGTGGGTTTCCTCCGGGTGCTCCGGTTTCCTCCGACAAGTCCCGAAAGATGTGCTGTTAAGTAAGTTGGACATTTTAAATTCTCCCTGTGTGTAACCGAATAGGCGCCGGAATGTGGCGATTGGGCAATTTTCACAGTAACTTCATTGCAGTGTTAATGTAAGCCTACTTGTGATGAGAAAGATCTTTAATATGATAATTAACCTCCTTGGTCCCATATTTAAGCCTCAACCAATAGAGGAAAGTACGCTATATACCTTCTTGACTACCTTATTCTCCCTTTCCTGTGACCTTCAGGGATCTGCAGACATGGGGCTGGATTCACCGTTTTTGACCCCATGTACGGAAGATCTGTGATGTTTTACGTCAACAGAATTGGCTGCTGGTAAGGGGCTAGAAGCCATGCCACGTAAAACCTCCAGCTCCTACGATAAAAACGGCTGGAGAATGGCCGGGTCCGTGGCCACACATGGGCACAGCGACGACCTGCAGCGATCGTGGCGCAAAACATGGTCCTGGCCGTGCGTGGACCCAACCTGCCAGAAAGTGCCCCCCTCCCCCCCTGGCCACCCCCCACCATTCCCCCCAGCCCTCGTGGATGACCCCCAGCCAGCAACATGGCTCCCATCCAACTGTGGTGGTGCTGGGCACACGACTCCTGCGTGGTCGGGAACACGGCCTTCAGGTGACGTGCTAAGGCCGTCCCAATGGCGTGCGCCGCATGACGCGATCATGCCATTTCGGAGGGGGCGGAGCATGCAAAACCTGTGTCAAACAGGCTCCGAGCCCGATTTCGGCGTCAAAAAGGATTCTTTGCCTAATCGCCGCATACAAAATCGGCGTCGAGGAACGGTGAATCCCGTCCAAGGACTCCAAGGTCCCTTTGTTCCTCAACACTTTTCAGAATCATAATATTTATTGTGAGTTTCCTTGCCTTGTCTTTTCCAAATGCATGACTCTGGACATCTCCAGCTTAAATATCTTTGTCGCATTTCTGCCCACCTCACCAGTTCATTGATAACTTTATTATCAAATACTTGGTCAATCATTGTGCCAACTGCAAACCTCTTAATCGTTGCATGTAAATATAAATCCTTGATATCCACCACAAACAGCAACAAACCCAATGCAGAGCCCAACAGAATCCCTCTGGAAACAGACAGCCTTCCAATCACTAAAATACCGATCGACCATGACCCTTTGATTCTTGCTATTGAGCCAGTTTTGGAAGCAACGTGCCATTTTCCCTTGGATCCCATTAGCTTGTAATTTACTGATCAAACTGCTGCATGGGACCTTTTCAAAAGCCTTGCTAAGACCCATGTGGATCATATCAAATGAAACAACATATTGATTTTCTTTGGGACTTTCTCAAAGAATTCAGTAAATTTAGTCAGACACAACCTTTCCTTGACCAGGCTTGATTAATCCATACCACTCTAAATGGCGATTTATCGTGTCCCTCAGAATATTTCCCATTACTTTGCCTAGCACCCAGATTAGGTTGACGAGCCTGTAATTAGCTGGACTATCTATTTATCTATCCCTTCCTCCATTTTTGAATAAATTGATTAGGCGTTGGCTTTGCAAAGGATACAGTTAGATGGGTTTCACTGCCAAGTATCCAAATGGGAAATTTAGGGGATTTCAGGAATGTTCCAACCTTACAATAGCACAAGGATTCCATTAATGTCAGGAAACCAACAGTAGATTGATTTCGTATACCATGGAGTTACATTGCAGAATACTCTCGGTCTCCATCCCATACATTCAGCACTGTATATCCAGTCAGCAACAAATTGATTCGGCTTTGGCTTTGGATACTTTGGATACCCGTTTGGATACTTGGCAGTGAAACCCCATCTAACTGTATTCTTTACAAAGCCAAAGCCTAATCAATTTATTGCTGACTGGATGTGTGGTACTGAATGTATGGGATAGAAACCAAGAGTGTTCTGGAATGAAATCTGGAATGAAACTCTATGGTATAAGAAATCAATCTACTGTTGGTTTTCTGACATTAACGGAATCCTTGCGCTATTGTAAGGTTGGAGCATTCCTGAAATCCCCTAAATTTCCCGTTTGGATACTTGCCAGTGAAACCCATCTATCCATTTTTAAACAATACTTGCAATTCTCCACCACCATGCCTGTCGTCAGAGAGAAATGGAAAGTAACGGTCAGACCTCTGACATGCCTTTTCTTGCTTCCCTTCGTAGCCCAGGATACATTTCATCTGCGTCTGATCCACTTTAAAAAATGCTCAACATTTTAATATTTTCTCTCCCACTGGGCGTGATCTACCCGAATGGGGACAGAGTCCCGTAGCGCGATTAGCTGGGTGTTTCCCGGAGCTCAGAGCATTAAGAAACACCCCTCTGTCTAATGCCCAACTGGATAGATTAGGGACCTCAGTGGGAAACACGAGGCCGAGTCCGCACTTAGCCCCGTTCCCAGCCATGCGGAACTCCGCTCGCCGGAACTCTTCAGTGTAGCAAGAGATTGAGACATCATTTAAAAATGATGTCACGATCCCTCGGGTCCCCGACATGACCACTGAAACCCTCCCCTCATGCCCCAACTTAGTATAAGGGGGTCCTCGAGTCCCCAGCAACCGGCACACCCGTGCAGGGCACCGCCCCTGCCCCATCAAAATTGCCAGCTTGGCACACAGGCAGTGCCACCTGGGCACCTTTTCCCAGGTGACAGTGCCAGCAGGTAGGGCACTGCCAGTGTGCCATTGTCAGGGAGCACTGCCAGGGTTCCAGGCTGGCAATGCCAAGGTGGCCAGGTGCCACTAGCACTGGGGGACCCCCAAGAGTACATTTCCATCTGGTGCCTGTTGTGGAGACTAGCACTGAACGATGCTCACCCGAGGTCTCCAAGGCGAGGGAGTTAGATCCCACGCCTTGGTTAGATCCCAGGAACACATATTAGAAAGAGACGTGCAGTTTCACTCTCTTATGCAGATTTGCCAGGAAGTTTATTCACATCACGACGTCTCGCAAGATCATGTTAGATCTCATGAGGCACAGCAAGCCGGGTAGATCCCAGAGGTGGGATGTCCCAGCATCGACGGCAGCGGCATGTTGCTTTTTGGGCACAATGTGGCCCGTAGATCCCGCCCATTATGTTTATCCCATTTAAGATATTATGGTCTGGCTCTGTAACAGCTTCCTTTTTAGGCAGTCCCTTGAGTTCGCGGAGGTTTTGAATCTTCTCCAGTTCAATACCTTCTACATTGACTAACAAGTCCGATGCATAGTCCACAATCTCTATCACATGTGCAGAAGGTCGTGTTAGAAGAATCGGCTCGGTGAGTTATTGGGAGTTTGTGTGCTCCTTCTACTGCTTGTACCTGGCCGCTTGGTCAAAGCCTATCAGGGTGCTCGGCACCTTCTTGAATGTTCCCTATCAATTTTGGGCAGCTGTGTGGGTCGGAGGTTTGAGAACGCCCTCCTCCTGGGAGACGATTCATATTCCATATCACCTCCCGTATCTTGGGAGTCTCCTCTTGGCGACGGCAGACATGGATGATGAAACTCAGCACCATTTCCAATGTGACTCTTTGGCCACTGAGATGGAGGTTTTTCAAGGACCAGTGCCTAAACCTAGATCATGATTACAAGGCAGCAGAGATGTATATCAAAGACTTGGAAAATCTACAGAAAATGCCTCAAGGCGTTGGAGAAATATGACCAAAGCTATTGCTGCGAAATCCTTGAGGTTAATTGAAGGGATAGGCATCCTAATTTCAACATTCTCTCCGGAGGCAACATTACTAACTTCGAGGCAATAGTCACCCAAAAGCTAGTTTCACTGGGTGGGCCATATTGTTCACATGCCTGACACCTCACTCTCTCTCTCTCGGTTCATGTAACATCCCCACTTGTCCAAAGGTTGCTAATCATGGCTCGCCGCACAACGCTAACCCCAGCAGTCTTCCCACCATGCCATGCTATCACACTGGGGAAAGAAGAAGGCCCCAAGAACTGCCTTAGCTGGTACAGAGACTGAACCCACCCCATCATTAAGCACCACACTCTCTGACCAACTGGTCTAAGCAGCCTTTCATGCCCGACACCAGACTCCCAAAACAACTGCCCTACCCCCTTTGTAGCTGCAAATGCCAGCTCCAGCCCTCCCTTTTCTGAAAACAGAGGCAAACTATTCTTGAAAGATCACACCCACGTCTTCCACAAGTTATCTTTTCGTTCGCTAAGTGGCCCTGCACCTTTTGTGCAGTATTTAACTCTTAGCATCTGGTGTATGTTTTCTTCTTTGGTCTATCCTGAACCTTATGCACTGGGCAAGAGTGGGTGGTGGGGGGGGGGGGGGGGGGGGGGGGGGGGGGGGCTGGCGGTGGGCAGAGGACACGATTTGCAAGTTCCAACGCTTTTTCATTGTGGGAATTCCTTTGTTCTGAAACCTTTTTTAAATAATATTTTTATTTAATGTTTACATCTGTACACTATACAATTGGCAAGCAAGGTGGTTTGCATGTACAATTTACATGTTCCTCTTTCATTGGCCTCCCCTCCCCCACTCCCTTGCCTCCCAATACCCCCACCCCACCCTTTGTTGTTCGGGCTCCAGCTTGGGGCCTTTCTTCTGTTGTAGATGTTATAGGCTCTCTTTCACTTTGTATTTGTTGCTGTTGCCCCTCTGGCTTTATTGGGGAGGGGGGGGCCCTCTGGCCCCCACCTCGGTCTTTTCCCATGTCCCTTCTTGATGTTTCCCTGGGTTCCTTCCTTGCTGCCCCCCCCCCCCGCCCCCACCTTTGTACCTATCTGCTCTGTGTGGCCCTTGTTGCCCCCCCCCCCCTTCCTATCCGCTATTGGCCTCAAACCGGTCTTGGAGCAGGTTGATGAATGGCCCCAACGCTTTGTGCAAGCCCTCTGCCGACTCTCGGATGGTGTACTTCATCTTCTGCAGATGGAGGAATTCCGACAGGTCTGCCAGCCAGTCCGGAGCTGTGGGGCGGTGCTGCTGATCGTTGGCCCAGCAGGATTCTCTGGCAGGCGATTAGGGAAGCTAGGGTACTGGCCCTCTTTCCCATGTCATTCTGGCTGGTCCGATACCCCGAAGACAGCCACTCCCAGGGACGGCTCCGCCCTCACCCCCACAACCAAGTAGGCTTTCCGAACCCGACAAGTCTGGGGCAGACCCAGAACATGTGGGATGGTTGGCCGGGCCCCTCTGACACCTTTCACATTTGTCCTCCGCCTCCGGGAAGAACCTGCTCATTTGGGTTCTGGTTCGGTGCGCTCTATGCACCAGTTTGAACTACATGAGGCTAAGTCTTGCGCAGGAGGAGGTGGAGTTGGCCCTGCTCAGTGCTTCACTGAGTCCCCACCCCACGTCCGTCCCCAGTTCGTCCTCCCACTTCTGTCATGCTCCGTCTAGTGGTGTTCTCACCCTTCCTTTATTACATTTTTAAAAAATTTAGAGTACCCAATTCTTTTTTCAATTAAGAGGCAATTTAGCGTGGCTAATCCACCTATCTGGCATATAGAACATAGAACAGTACAGCACAGAACAGGCCCTTCGGCCCTCGATGTTGTGCCAAGCAATGATCACCCTACTCAAACCCATACCCATAACCCAACAACCCTCCCCCCTTAACCTTACTTTTAAGGACACTACGGGCAATTTAGCATGGCCAATCCACCTAACCCGCACATCTTTGGGTTTGTGTGGGTGAGACGCACGCAGACACGGGGAGAATGTGAAAACTCCACAGGGACAGTGACCCAGAGCCGGGATCGAACCTGAGTCCTCGGCGCTGTAAGGCGGCAGTGCTAACCACTGCGCCACCGTGCCGCCCTTCTTGCCCGTTCTAACAGTTGTCCGTAGATGTCCCCATCGTTCCTCTTCTCCACACTGTCCACATCCAGCAGTTCCTCCAGCATTGTGTCCACTTCTTAAAAGTGGCGTTTAGCATGGCTGGTGGGAATTTGTGGTTACCGCAAATGAGGGTCATGGTGGACACCTTGGTTAAGTCGAAATATTGTCTCATCTGGTTCCATGTTTTTAACGCGGCTGCCATCACTGGGCTGGATGTGTACTTTGCCAGGGGGGATGGGAGCGCTGTCGTGGCTGGGGCTCGGTGGGTCGTTCCTGTGCAGGAGGACCCCTCCATTTTCACCCATTCCTTGTTCGTCTCCCTTACCCATTCCCTCACTCTCTCAGCTGTGGATGCCTAGTGCTAGTATTGCAGCTTCGGAAAGGCCAGGCCCCAACGTGTTTCTCCTCCTCTGCGGTGTAGTTTTGGGGATTTGTGGATTCTTCCCCCACCCCACACAAACGCCATAATCATTTTATCTATTCCTTGGAAAAAGGCCTTGGGGTTGAAGATCGGTATGGAGCTAAGCAGGAAGAGGAACCCCGGCAGTACGCTCTTCTTGAGTGTCTGCACCTTCCCTGCCAGGGAGAGCGGGAGTGCATCCCATCTTTTGGACCTTTTTAGCTTCCTTCACCAGGCTGGTCAGATTCCATTTGTGGATCTGTGTCCCATCGTGGGCTACCCGAATCCCCAGGTCTGAAGCCTTATTATCTGTTTCTTGAACGCCTCCCATTTCTCCGACACAGATTTAATTTCAAATAGCTGTTTCCAGTCTATCTTCACTAAAACAAATCTCAGATAGTAAAATTGACCTATGGCAAATTGGGAATGCACAAGAGGCCAGAGTTCGAGGAGTGCAGAAACTTTGGAGGGGTTTTGCGTCCAGAGGAGATTGCAGACACAGGGAGGGCTGAGGCTCTGGAGCGTTTTGAAAGCAAGGACGAGAAATTTAAAAATCAACACATTGCTCGACTGGGAGCCAATGTTGATCTGTAAGAACAGGGGTGATGGGGGAATGAGCTGCTGCGAGTTAAGCCACGACAGCAAGTGACCTGAAGTTTACAGAGGGTAGAATATGGGAGACCTGTCAGGAAAGCATTGGAATAGTCAAGTCTAGAGGTAATGAACAGTGAGGGTCTCAGCAACAGATGAGCAGAGGCAGGATCAAAGACCAAGAAACATTCATTTTCATGTTGTGAAGCACATCAAAATATGGTGGGAGGGGAGGGGAATCTTGTATTGAGGAGTCTTTGATCCTTTACATTGCGCCAGGTTTTCCAGGATCTTTCTTCAGTACTGGAGCAACAGCGTCTGTAGAGAGTGATGTGGAATATTTGACAGGAGAGGGACTACCTTCAAGATGTCTACAAGTAACAGGGAACTCCATCAGCAACCAGAGGATGACGAACTTTGCGTCCGGAATTCTCGGTTTGGAAGATGTTCTCGCACCAGAGGTGAAACACCACTGATTTGCATTTGTGCTGGGAGCGCGAATGAGAAGCAATTCACCATCCCTTGCTTTGCAGATTGATGTGTGGCGGGGATTGCGAGGGATTCCCTCGTGAATCCAGCTATTGGGCGGATTTTAAGTAGGCCCTCTACACCCTGCAATGCAATTCTGTGCCCCCCACCATGGGATTTCCTGGGTCACCCCCCCCCCCACAGTGAGTGTGATCAACCCCCCCCCCACCAGAGACCGCGCATTAAAGAGACCCCCCCACCAGAAACCCTCCCATGACAGTGACCCCGACCAGAAACCCTCCCATGACAGAGACCCCCACCAGAAACCCTTCCATGACAGAGACTCCCACCAGAAACCCTCCCATGACAGAGACCCCCACCAGAAACCCTCCCATGACAGAGACCCCCACCAGAAACCCTCCCATGACAGAGACCCCCACCAGAAACCCTCCCATGACAGAGACCCCCACCAGAAACCCTCCCATGTCAGAGACCTCCACTAGAAACCCTCCCATGACAGAGACCCGACCAGAAACCCTCCCATGTCAGAGAGCCCCCCATAAGAGAGTCCCCCACAGTCTTTGGTGGGGTTTCTTTTATGGGGGGGTGGGGGGCGGATCTCTGGTGGGGGTCTCTCTTTTGAGAGTTTTCTGGTGGGGGTCTCTCTTATGGGGGTCTCTGTAATGGGGTCTCTGGTAGGGGAGTCTGATGGGGGATCTGATAGCAGTGGACAGGGTTTGCATTGTGGGGCCGGCAACGGGCCCTCCGATGGACTTTGGTGGCAATTCCCTCAAAGAGTTACCCCCTTGACCCACTGCAAGGTCCACCGTGCCAGGACCATGCTGGGAAATACCTGCACCAATTCTCACCCACATGAATCCCGGCCCAGGCTTGGATCACACAGGCTTGAAGAATCCAGTGCCCAGCCCGCTAACAAATGGTTCAAATGGGTCAATTTGACTATTTGTATCCTCTCGCTGGGGCGTGGCAAGTACGCCAAACCCTCACACATAAAAACAAACCCTTCACACTTCACCGTAGCTTACAAGTAGCACAGTGGTTAGCACCGTTGCTTCACAGTGCCAGCAACCCTGGTTCGATTCCCCGGCTTGGGTCACTCCCTGTGCGGAGTCTGCAGTTCTCCCTGTGTCTGCGTGGATTTGCTCCGGGTGCTCCGGTTTCCTCCCACAAGTCCCGAAAGACGTACTTGCTAGGTGAATTGAACATTCTGAATTCTCCCTCTGTGTACCCGAACAGGCGCCGGAATGTGGCGACTAGGGGCTTTTCACAGTAACTTCATTGCAGTGTTAATGCAAGCCTACATGTGACCCTAATAAAGATTATTATTCTCTCTTCTGCAGTAAAAAAGGAGATTTAGTGACACCTTGACCAACATTTCTGAATCTTATATTGTACAACTGAACATTGATGGCTGGTGAAGGTGTCTGAAGTCATTAACATATAGAGTGAAGAGTGCAGTCACCTTCACAGCCATCACTGATCAATATCTGCCATGACTGTCTTTCCAAAAGATCCTGAAACTCTTGACTTCTATTGAAAATCCGATGTTCACACACGGTCACTGTTCTAGTGAACTCGTTTATGCAAAAAAAAAACTGGAGAAAAAGTAATTTAAAAAATCAATTATCTTCAACTCTACTTCCTACATAAGCAAATATCAACAAGATCAAAATTCTATTATCCAAGGACTGTCTGTTTAAAGAAACTCATTTGGAACTGTCTGATTAAGCTCACCAATGGGAAATATTCAGAAATGAGGTCAGTTGTACTGAGGGCCTGTGCAAATTCCTCTACAGTCTTTGAAATACGTGGTTGAAGTAAGTCTAACATCATGTAGCAGCTCCGTAATTTTTAATTGGTGATGCTTTTTAACCAGGGTAATTTTTGCCCCAGAACTGAGACAGTTCTCCAGAGATGTTGAACCGCATCATGACCATTCATTCCATGGCCAATAAGTCCTAGGGTGGTTTGACATTATGATAAATGTTCAGAACTGTAAAGGTTAATGCTACGTTCAAATCAACCACGAGAGGGAGCTAAATGCAGAACTATATAAGGCATCGATGCTGAGCCTTCTGGGTGTGAGAGGTTGAGGAGAAGGCCAGAGGACAGACTGCAGGAAAGAAATTGGGAGTGAGAGCAGATCATAGTTATTGTATTATTGTAGAGATTAGTAATAGATGTGTGTAGATTGTATGTTTATTATCAACTGTTTATTATATAGGAGTAAGTGTCAAATCGAATTAAGTAGTGTAAAGCAAGGCCAGCCGGAACACCTGGGGATGGAGCATCCATACCCTATGATCTAAACAAGTTCTATGCCCGCTTTGAGCAATCAGCCAATGCATCAGTGCCACCACCCCCCAACAGCCCTGGACACACCCATACCCACTATTACAGCTTCAGAGGTAAGAGCTGCCTTCTTGAAAGTGAATCTGCGGAAAGCGGCGGGCCCCGACGGAGTCCCTGGGTGAGCACTCAGAGCCTGCGCAAACCAGTTGGCGAATATATTTGCAGATATCTTCAACACCTCACTCCTCTGCTCTGAGGTCCCCCACCTCCTTCAAGAAGACCACCATAACACCAGTCCAAAGAAGTACGAGGTGGCCTGCCTCAATGACGACCGACCGGTGGCCCTGACGTCTGTTATCATGAAATGCTTCGAGCGGCTAGTCATGAGACGGATCACTGCCAGCCTCCCAGTCGGTCTCGATCCACTGCAGTTTGCCTATTACCGCAACCAGTCCACAGCAGATGCTATCTCCCTGGCTCTACAATCAACATTCAAACACCTCGACAACAAGGACACCTACGTAAGACTGCTGTGCATAGACTACAGCTCCACCTTCAACACCATTATCCCGACAAGACTACAAACCTAACTCTGCAATCTTGGTCTTGACCCCTCCCTGTGCAGCTGGATATTTGACTTCCTCACCAACAGACCACAATCTGTCAGGATAGGCAACAGCACATCCTCCACAATAGTCCTCAACACCGGGGCCCCGCAAGATGTGTGCTCAATCCTCTACTATACTCCCTACGCACACATGACTGTGTGGCAAGATGTAACTCCAACTCAATCTATAAATTTGCGGATGATACAACTGTGGTGGGCCGTAACTCAAACAACGATGAATCAGACTACACAAGGCGATAAATCACTTGGTTGCATGGTGTACCGAAAACAACCCCTCTCTAAATGTCAGAAAAAACCAAGGAACTGATCATCAACTTCAGGAAGCGTAGCACAACACACACTACCGTCTGCATCAACGGCTCCGAAGTGGAGAGGGCCGCTAGCTTTAAGTTCCTGGGGGGTCACCACCACCAACAGTCTGTCCTGATCCACTCTCGTTGATGCAACAGTCAAGAAAGCCCAACAACGTCTCTACTTCCTACGGAAGCTAAAGAAATTTGGCATGTCTGCATCGACTCTCACAAACTTCTACAGATGTGCGATAGAGAGCATCCTATCTGGCTGCATCACAGCTCGGTATGGCTTCTGCTCGGCCCATGATCGCAAGAAACTGCAGAATGTGGTGAACTCAGCCCGAAGCATCACACAAGCTTGCCATCCTCCCATTGATTCCGTATACACCTCCTACTGCCTCAGGAAGGCATTATCAGAGACCCTCCCACCCAGGCATTGCCTTTTTCCAGACCCTTCCATCAGGCAGAAGTCTGAAGACTCGCACATCCTGACAAAGGAACAGCTTCTTCCCCACAGCCACAAGACTCCTCAACGACTCCCCTCGGACTGATCTGTTCCCTGTAAGAACACTGGGCGGGATTCTCCGACCCCGCGCCGGGTCGGAGAATTGTCGGCGGGCCGCGCGAATCGTGCCACGCTGCCCCGACGCCGGCACGCGAGAATCGGCACCATTGGGGCTGGTGTGGTCAGTGTGGCGGCAGTCGGGGGCCACTCTATGCGGCCCCCCCCCCGCAATTCTCCGGCCCGTATGGGCCGAGCGGGCCGTGAAGAAAAACCCGAGTTCCGCCTGCACCGTTCTAACATGCTCTGAGCCGGGGGGACGTCGCCGTTGAAGGGTCCGGGGGCAGCCTGTGGAGGGGGGGGGGTCTCCGATGTGGCCTGACCCGCGATTGGGACCCACGAATCGGCAGGCCAGCCTCTCTGTCTCCCGGCCTCCTTTCTTCCACACCAGCGCCTGTACCCCTGCGCCATGTTGGGTCAGGGCCGGAGTGGACAAGGGAAATACCGCACATGTGCGGAAATCGCACCGGTGGGACTGCACATGCGCGGGTTCGCGCCGGATCCACTGCGCATGCGCGCATCCTCCGGCGCCATGCCACAGCCGGATCAGCAGCTGGATCGGCGTGAACCACTCCAGCGCCGTGCTGGCCCCCTGTAGGGGCCAGAATTGCTGATACTGGGGCCATGTTGATGCCGTCGATTCTCAGGATCAGAGAATCCCGCTCACTATTCACGACGCCCTATGCTGCTCTTCCTCATATATTGGCTTTGTTTGGCCCCTTGTTCTGCACTGTAACCAATTATTGTTTGTCGATGTGCCATTTGTCAGTGTATTCTGTTGATTATTCTTTTTGTCTCCCATGTACGTACATTCCTTCGGCCACAGAAAAATACTTTTCACTGTACTTCGGTACATGTGACAATAAAATCAAATCAAAATCAATAAATAAATCTTTAGCTTTGCTCAATATAAAAGCTAGTTGGGGTCTTTGTGAACACTATGCCAACCATCCTCAGATTAGAACCACAATGAACACCACAGGTGGGACTTGAACCCAGAGTGTTTGGCTCAGAGAGAGGGACGCTACCGCTGAGGAGCAAAGGCCTCTTAGGTGACACCAAAGCTGCAATGAGCAGAATTGTAGAGAGCAGAGTGTTATTGGTCAACACTACTTATTGAGGGTCATGTCTAGAAAGACGCTGCAATCAGTTATGAATGAGGTTCTGCTGCACTCATCTTTCAGGCTGCAATATTCCCTCCCTCCATTTTCTCCTCACTCTCTCCATTCTGCCGCATGAAGATTTGAATTGTGAAGTTATGCAACATGCAGTTGGCTCAGATTATTTTAGTAAGAAGTCTTACAACACCAGGTTAAAGTCCAACAGGTTTGTTTCAAACGCGAGCTTTCGGAGCGCAGCTCCTTCCTCAGGTGAATGGAGAGGTATGTTCCAGAAACATTTATATAGACAAAGTCAGAGATGCTGGACAATGCTTGGAATGCGAGCATTTGCAGGTAATCAAATCATTACAGATCCAGAGATAGGGGGTGATCACAGGTTAAAGAGGTGTGAATTGTCTCAAGCCAGAACAGTTGGTAGGATTTTGCAAGTCCAGGCCAGATGGTGGGTGGTGGATGTAATGCGACATGAATCCAAGATCCCGGTTGAGGCCGCACTCATGCGTGCGGAACTTAGCTATAAGTTTTTGCTCGGCAATTCTGCGTTGTCGCGTGTCCAGAAGACCGCCTTGGAGAACGCTTACCCGGAGATCAGAGTCTGAATCTCCACATCCTGATTATTTTAAGAACTTTGCGCAAGAAAGCACCCCACCTCCGAGTTCTAATAACACAGCACTACTTCAGCACACCAATCATCTGGCAGACTTCACTTTCTTGGGTGGATCTGAATCATTTCAGAATAATAATATCCACGTGACAGAAAACGCTGTTCCTGTTTGGGATCCTCTTTACAGCTCAGCCCAGGGTCATTTCCGTAGCCCAGTATGGCCTTGCTTGCGAAATTGAGAGGACGGGGGCAGATTTCTTCTGGCATACCCCGTTAAGAGTGATTGAATTTTTTATAGAATGGTATAATATTTTTTTTATACCGCATGGTATTCTGGGCTTTATTAAAAGGGGCATGGAATGTAAGAGCAAGGAGATCTGGCAGCATCTGTGGAGAAAGAAACACAGTTAATGTTTTGAGTCCGTATGACTTAAAAGATAGAACATTCAGTGCAGAAGGAGGCCATTCGGCCCATCGAGTCTGCACCGACCCATTTAAGCCCCCACTTCCACCCTATCCCCATATCCCAATAACCCCATCTAACCTTTTTTTTGTCACTAAGGGCAATTTATCATGGCCAATCCACCTAACCTGCACATCTTTGGACTGTGGTAGGAAACCGGAGCACCCGGAGGAAACCCACGCACACACGGGGAGGATGTGCAGACTCCACACAGACAGTGACCCAACCTGGAATCGAACCTGGGACCCTGGCGCTGTGAGGCCACAGTGCTATTCACTTGTGCTGCCGTGCTGTCCTTCTTCCGGACTGAAGAGGGGTAGAAATGTAATGTATTTTATAGTTGGATACGAGGGCTGAGAAGGTTGAGCAGAAGAGAAGTTCAGGGATAAGTGGGAGCTAAGGAGAGATTGACAAAGATGTCATGGATACAAGGCAAAGGGAGTGTTAATGGTAGCATTAGGAGCTAAAGAGGGTGTTGATATCAAGGTAAGCACAGTAAGTGGTCTTACAACACCAGGTTAATGTCCAACAGGTTTGTTTCAAATCACTAGCTTTCGGAGCACAGCTCCTTCCTCAGGTAGATTCCAGAAACATTTATGTAGACAAAGTTAAAAATGCAAGACAATACTTTGAATGCGAATCTTTGGCTGTAATTAAGACTTTACAGATCCAGAGAGAGGGATAACCCCAGGTTAAAGAGGTGTGAATTGTCTCAAGCCAGGACAGTTGGTAGGATTTTGCAAGCCCAGGCCAGATGGTGGGGGGTGAATGTAATGCGACATGAATCCAAGGTCCCGATTGAGGCCGTACTCATGTGTGTGGAACTTGGCTATAAGTTTCTGCTTGGCGATTTTGCATTGTCGCGCGTCCTGAAGGCCGCCTTGAAGAACGCTTACCCGAAGATCAGAGGCTGAATGCCCTTGACTGGTGAAGTGTTTCCCGACTGGAAGGGAACATTCCTGCCTGGCTCCTGGCGATTGTCGCACAATGTCCGTTCATTCGCTGTCGCAGCGTCTGCATGGTCTCGCCAATATACCACGCTTCGGATATCCTTTATTGCAGCCTATGAGGTAGATAACGTTGGCCGAGTCGCACGAGTATGTACCACATACCTGGTGGGTGGTGTTCTCACATGTAATGGTGGTACCCATGTCGATGATCTGTCATGTCTTGCAGAGATTGCCATGGCAGGGTTGTGTGGTGTCGTGGTCGCTGTTCTGAAGGCTGGGTAGTTTGCTGCAAACAATGGTTTGTTTGATGTTGCGCAGTTGTTTGAAGGCAAGTAGTGGGGGTGTGGGGATGACCTTGGCAAGATGTTCGTCATCATTGATGACGTGTTGAAGGCTGCGAAGAAGATGTCATAGTTTTCTCCGCTCCGGGAAATACTGGACGACGAAGGGTACTCTGTCGGTTGTGTCCCGTGTTTGTCTTCTGAGGAGGTCGGTGTGGTTTTTTGCTGTGGCGCATTGGAACTGTCGATCGATGAGTCGAGTGCCATTTCCCAATCGTATGGGGGCATCTTTCAGCGTATGCAGATATCTGTTACGCTCCTCCTCGTCTGAGCAGATACTGTATATACGGAGGGCTTGTTCATAGGGGATGGTTTCTTTAATGTGTTTTGGATGGAAGCTGGAGAAGTGGAGCATCGTGAGGTTATCCGTGGGCTTGTGGTAAAGCAAAGTGCTAAGATGACCATCCTTGATGGAGATGAGTGTGTCCGAGAATGCAACCGATTCTGGAAAGTACTCCATGGTGAGTCTGATGGTGGGATGGGACTTATTGATGTCATCGTGTAGTTGTTTCAGCGATTCTTCGCCATGAATCCAAAGGAAAAAAATGTCATTGATGTATCTGGTGTATAACGTCGGTTGAAGGTCCTGTGCAGTGAAGAGGTCTTGTTCAAACTTGTACATGAAGGTGTTGGCATATTGAGGTGCGAATTTTGTCCCCAAGGCTGTTCTGTGTGTCTGGATGAAGAACTTGTTGTTGAAGGTGAAGACGTTGTGATCCAGGATGAAGCGGATGAGTTGCAAAATTGTGTCTGGAGATTGGCAGTTGAGTACTGAGGCTGTTGCGGCAATGCCGTTGTCATGGGGGATGCTGGTGTAGAGTGCTGAGATGTCCATTGTGATGAGGAATGTTCCTGGTTCAACTGGTCCATGGATGCTGAGTTTCTGTAAGAAGCCCATTAATAGCAGAACAAAGGTCAATGCTCACTGAAAGCGAAATGAAAGAACAAGTGGCAGATGGCTCTGTGGGGGTGGGTGGGTTGCATTTGGAGAAGCAAGAAAAACGAAAAACAAAAAAGGGGTCAAGATGGAGGAGAAAGGTCACAGTCTAAATTTGATGACACAATGTTGAATCCAGGAGGCTGTAACATGCCCAATCGAAAGGTGAGGTGTTGCTCCTCCAGTTTGAGGTGAACTTCACTGGAACATTGCAGCAGGCCAAGAACAGACATGTGAACATGAGAGAGAGGTGCTGAGTTAAGATGACAAGCAACCAGATGGTTGGGGTCATGCCTGCAGACTGAACGAAGGTGACCTAACCTTGGGAATGGTTAACTTTCAGAATCTGATTTTTGTCAGGCCAGTGGATATGCCTAGTGTTTGAAATTTACATCGATATTAATGTCACATTAACACTGCAATGAAATTACTGTGAAAATCCCCGAGTCGCCACACTCCAGTGCCTGTTCGGGTACACAGAGGGAGAATTCAGAATGTCCAATTCACCAAATAAGCACGTCTTTCAAGACTTGTGGGTGGAAACCGGAGCACCCGGAGGAAACCCACACAGACACCAGGAGAACGTGCAGAATCTGCACAGAACGTGACCCAAGTGGGTATCGAACCTGGGACCCTGGCTCTATGAAGCAACTGTGCTAACCACTGTGCTCCCGTGCCGCCCTACGATGTGTCAGAGTGGCAACTTTCCCAAACAACATGAATTTTGAGACTTCATTAATACAACTCCTTTTACAGAAGGAAGGTGGAACTGACTACCCTTTCATTCCCTTGTTTAGACTGTGGAGCTTTGCAGTTTCGGACTTTCATTTCTGTGTGTTGTTCTTTTCTGCGCTCCTTGTTTTGATCAGCAGTACAATGGAGCTTTCTTGCTGTATCTTACTGGTTGTGTCAATGATTCCAGCCTAAAATGCCAACTTATTTATTTTCTATTACATTTACTGACCGGCCGGCTATGCACTTCAAACACTTTGTGGTAAATTTAGACTGCATGGTGGTCACTTCAATGGAAATGAAAATGAAGTGAGATATAACTCTGACTGCTGATGCATTATCAGCCAATACACTCAAGGACATATGAAATAGGAGCAGGAGTGGGCCTTTTGACCCTTTGACACTTCAAGTCTGCTCCACAATTCACTAAGTTCATGACCAATCTTCCATCTCAATATTCCTGCATGGGGGTCACATTCCTTAATTGCTTTCGTGCCAAAAAAATCTATTGACCTCTGTTTTGAATCTGTTCAGTAATGGAGCACTCACAGCTCTCTGCGGTGAAGAGCCTTTGTGTGAATACATTTCTCCTCACGTCTGCCCTCAGGGGCTGAACACTTATTCTGAGACCTTGATCCTCAGCTCTAGATTCTTCAGCCAAGTGAAATATCCCACCAGGCTGTCAACAGTGCATTCTTCTAAACTCGAAGGAATGTAGACCGTGTCCATTGAATTTCTCCTCATCGGATGGATACTCCCCTCATTCTGGTAATCAGTTGTGTGAGCATTCATCACTCTCTTTCTGAAGCAAGTGTAACCTTCCTTCGGAAAGGAGGCTGAAACAGTATGTGGTCCTCCAGATGTATTCTCTTCAAAACCCAGTTCATATGGTATGAATTGTTTAAACTGACGGATTAGAAAAAATAATACAAACACCTTCCTTTCCTCCTTACGCTACCATTTGGGAAGGGCCTATTTACTTTAGCAGAGCGTTCAGTGACAAGGCGGGTATAGATTTAAAATGGTTGGTGGAAGCATTTGAGGGAAGATGAGGACATGCGTTCACCCAGAGGGTTGTGGGGATCGGGAACTAACTGTCTGTAAGGGTAGTGGAGACATACACCCTCAATTCACTTTAAAAAAGGTGCATGGACATACACCCCAGCCCGCAAGGCTATGGACCAAATGCTTGAAAGTGGGATTAGGCTGGGTGGTTTGGTTTTCGACTGGTGCAGACCTGGTGGGCCAAGTGGCCTCTTTCTCTGCCATAAACCTTCTATGAGTCTATCATTCTTTCCACAGACCTTTTTTTTGCGGCAGCAATCAGGATTCATTAGGCCACGCCCACCAATAGGAAACAAATGGAATGTTTAAAGGGGCCTCTCAGCTGTTTGCATTCAAGGCCAAATTCCACGGCGGCCATTGCTGTGACCCCAAAACATCATCTCGCGACCTCATTGGTGGTCGCGACCCTGGGTTCGGGAAGCCCTATATAATGGAAATGCTGCTTCTTTGAATTTATACTCCCAATCCTTTTTGTAATAAAGGCTAACCATCTGCATTCTAGCACGGGCAGCACGGGAGCATTGTGGATAGCACAATTGCTTCACAGCTTCAGGGTCCCAGGTTCGATTCCGGCTTGGGTCACTGTCTGTGCGGAGTCTGCACATCCTCCCCGTGTGTGCGTGGGTTTCCTCCGGGTGCTCCGGTTTCCTCCCACAGTCCAAAGATGTGCAGGTTAGGTGGATTGGCCATGATAAATTGCCCTTAGTGTCCAAAATTGCTCTTAGTGTTGGGTGGGGTTACAGGGTTGTGGGGATAGGGTGGAGGTGTTGACCTTGGGTAGGGTGCTCTTTCCAAGAGCTGGTGCAGACTCGATGGGCCGAATGGCCTCCTTCTGCACTGTAAATTCTATTAAATTCTATTAAATTAAATTCCCGGTTGCTTGCTACACCTGCATGTTAACCTTGGGTTCTTCATGGTCAAGGCCACCCATTTCCCTCCTGATAACAACATTTCCCAGCATCATATCAATAAAAAAAAGTTTTTCTATGTTGTCTACCAAAGTTGATTGTTTTGCCCTTCTCCCCATTATATTCCATCTACCATATCCTTGCCCACTCACTTAGCTTGGCCACATCTCTTGTAGCTTCACAAAATCAAGATCTACTGCTTTCTGTTTTATGTCATTTTTCCAGCGCTTTCAAATTTCTCTCTCTTTCTCAAATCTCTGTTCACAAAGCAAGTCTTCGTTTAAGCGGAATACACTGCATCAGGCAATTATAAGATAAACTTAAAATGCAATCTGTTACTGCAGTAATTATATTACATCTGCATCTGAAATGTTCCATCATGCATCAATGCCAAACACAATACTGATGCTTCTCCCTGGCACTTCAATCTTCGATAATACTTACATGTTAGGAGTGTATTTGGCTTTGAATCGGTGAATTAAATCCCAGAGGCTTGTTTATCAAAAAGGGCAGATGACACTATATACAAACAGGAATAAAATGATACATCAAGCGCTTTACCACCACTGTTTCATGAGCTTGTCAACATAGCCTGTGTATGAATCAGCAGAAATAGAACTTCAAGTGATGGCTGTACATAGTATTGATAGTGTTCCAGTCAGTTAAAAAAAAACGCAAGTCCTATATGCTATAATTAGACGTCTTAATTCTTGGGAGCTGGTTAATAATAACCTTTGACACAAAACCCCAAGTGATTTAAAAGGCTACATGAAAGTTTTTAAAGATCTAAAAAACCTCTGCAGATTATTTGACTTTACCTCACATTAATGTTAATGTTTCAGAGCATCCGCCATAATCTCTTTCTTTGCTATATTAGTGTACACTGAAGGAGACGGATTCGCACAGTTATGGTCTGGATCTTCTATTTTAAAAAGAAGAATCAAAATATAAATCTCCCAATTTTTGGGGGGGGGGGGAGTTAGTTGCAAAGAAATAACTTGCCTTTATATTCTCCTTTGTCACATCTTTGAAACACTGCAAAGTATTTGCCACGTTAGCACAGTGGTTAGCACTGTTGCTTCACAGCGCCAGGGTCCCAAGTTCGATTCCCGGTTTGGGTCACTGTCTGTGCGGAGTCTGCACGTTCTCCCCGTGTCTGTGTGGGTTTCCTCCGGGTGCTCCGGTTTCCTCCCACAAGTCCCGAAAGATGTGCTTATTAGGTGAATTGGATATTCTGAATTTGCCCTCAGTGTACTCAAACAGGCACCGGAGTGTGGCGACTAGGGGATGTTCACAGTAACTTCATTGCAGTGTTAATGTAACCCTACTTGTGACAATAATAAAAATTGTTATTGTTACATACAACACGATTTTCTAAAGTCCAGCTACTGCTCCATCGACCAATGCAAGCCAAAATCCAAAACAGCACAGACTAGTTCATTTGTTTTTGATGTGTTGTGAGGGATGCTCACTAGGAAACTGAAGAACTAAACTTTTTGCTCTTTTCAGAAAGTGTCGGAATCTTCAACATCCGACTGGACTCACGTTCCTTGCTTTAAAACGTTCATGTCACCCACAGACAGCAAGTCGTCAGAACTCTCATTTTATTCCCTCCCATGTAGGAACGCCGTCAATGTATCTGCTTCCACAAACTCCCCTGGCAGCGCGTTCCAGGCACTCACCACCCTCTGTGACCTCGAAGGATGTTGCCTGCAATCTCTGTGGAGCAGTTTCCCTTTTCCTGACGGCACTTTAAATCTGGCAGCAAATGAAGGCCATGCCTCAGCATGGAGCAGCAGTGGTGTCATCAATGAGAAAAGGAGCCAATCGCATTGAAGTATTCACACGAAAAGACAGGCAGTTAAAAGTTATTGTTTGAATTTTCAGATAGCAAAATAAGTTACTTTGATTCGGTTAGGATAGAAGCTGAAGTAAAGATAGGCTTTTAAATATATTTATTTTAAAAATAAGTGGAGGTTTTGTGTCGTATTGGAGAGATTTGCTACTCTACAAATATAAAATTGTCTTTTCAGAGATTGTGATTGGATGTTCAACAATAGTTACGGAGGTAGTGAACCAATAAAAACCAGTCACATCACCTTCACCAAGTGGAAGTTTTACAAGGCTGTTTACAGCAAAACTAGGGCCTGGATGTTTGCTCCCGGGTTGGGAGCGCAGAGGTGGGACAATTCCCGGCCTACAAATCCGACGTGGGACATTGTGCACTGGAAGTTTAGATTTTCGGTCTGGAGCGGAGTGTGTGTGTGTGTGTGGGGTGGGGTGGGGGGGTTGGGGGGGGGGGGGGGTGCAACTGGGAGACTTGGTCGGCAACCTTGGAAAAAGATCAGAGGCTGCTGGGCGCAGAGGCAGGCTGGACAGAAAGCCAGTCTCAATGCTCTGGTACTTTGCCTAGGCAATGAAAAATAAGCTCTCCAGCCCTCACTCCTCACACCCACTCACCTTCCCACACACACACACCATATGCCAACCCATGCCACCTCATGCCTCTGCCAAATCCCCATGTCCTTTCATACCCTCCCTGCTAAACTGTGCTCCTTCAATCATCCTCCATGGCCCCTCATACCCTCCGTGCCAACCTATACATGATCACCCATCCCCATGGCTCCTTCCACCCTTGATGCAAACTTATGCCCCGCCATCCACCCCCATTACTCCTCATGCACTTTATCTAAACCTCTGCCCCTGTACCCACCACCCATGGATTATTATGCCACCCATGCCGGTCTATGCCACAATCATTGGCCCATTATCGCTCCTATGTCAACTTAGTGCCAACTCATACCAGCACAAAACCTGCTTCCATCATCCTTTTCCCTTGTACCTAAAATGCCAACTAACGCAGTATCCAACTAAGTGCAGACCTCAGGACCCATGTTAAGATTAAATAAAATTCTTAAGTGGTCTATTGATTAATTCAATATTCCATAAACAGCACTCTCATCAAAGAACAATACAGCACAGGAACACGCCCTTCGGTCCTCCAAGCCTGCGCCGAACACATGTCCTATCTGGACCAACCGCCTGTATCCTTCCATACCCTGTCTGTTCATGTGCCTATCCAGATAAGTCTTGCTTTATATGGAAAGTGACTCAGCGTTGTTGTACAAGTCACATGATAATGGTGGCTATCTTGCCATCTGCAAAAAATGCTTTGGAAAGGGCAGGAAGCTGGCAGATCTGTAGAGAATCATCTTGAAGAAGTATCAACTCAGGGAGAGACAGAGTAAGGCAACTAAACACAGCGCCAACCTTTCGAGTCTGGCTGACTCCTTGTCTCTCCACAGATGCTGTCAGACCCATTGAGATTGTCCAGCGTTTTCTGTTTTCGTTTCAGATTCCAGCACCGCAGTCATTTACTTTTGTCTGAAAACAGCTCCCGGTCTGCTATGAAGTAACCAGGCAGCTAAAAGTGCCACATCTGAAGAAGAGAAGTGAAAGATCCATCTCTCTGCCCTGCAAACCCTGAGCCCACCGTTGAAGCGAACCCGTTAAAGCGAGCTCCGGCAATTCGACAACGGAAGCCATCGCAGCGGCAGAAACAATCTTTCAACTTCAAAACTTTCAGCTCTGACAACGCACGACCTCGACTTCAAACGTATCAGGCAGCATCGGAAATGGACTAAACCGATCAAATCTTTATAGATATCATTTAATCTTAATTTCTAGCTAGTGTTTGCGTGCAGATGTGTTGATAACTTTATCATCTTTTAAAGTAACTTCCAGAGCAGAAGAGTGAAATGAACTAACTTTTGCTTCTCACTCCAGGTGATGCACATTCACGCATAGAAATGCATTGCTAACAAACGGCTTTGGGGAAATACTTTTTAAAGGGTCCATGACAATGACTTGAAGGATATTTTTGCTCTAATGTACAACTGTAGCAGGCACTTTCCTGTAACATGTGAATAGCAATCAATTATTGACGTGATTTAGTAATCTGACTGGCAGCCTATCTATTAATCAGGGGATTCTTGTTCATAATTATTTTGAACAGCGGTCTTGGTTTTTCAATACATAAAAACGTATTAACAATTTAACAGAATTAAATATTTATGCATTAAATATGAGTAGAATATTGAGCTTGCTTCAGATTTCCCCATCCTTTCAAAATTTGAGACGCGATTGTCCAGTTGAGATGAAAACGTCTCAGGCAAATGCTTGCAATTTGTAGAAAAAATATGCTCCCTGATTGAGAGTCAGCGATGAAGTGCTTTAAACAAGGGGGCCGGGATTCTCCCCTACCCGGCGGGGCGGGGGGTCCCGGTGTAGCGGAGTGGCGCCAACCACTCCGGCGCCGGGCCTCCCCAAAGGTACGGAATTCTCCGCACCTTTAGGGGCTAGGCCCACGGCGGAGTGGTATCTGCCACGTCGACTAGTGCCAAAACCAGCACCAACGGCCTTTGGCCCTACGCCGGCCGGCGTCGGCGCTGGATGGAAAGCCTTTGCCGGTCCGCGCATGCGCCGGTGCGTCAGCGGCCGCTGACGTCACCTCCGGCGCATACGCGGTGGGGGGGTCTCATCCGCCTCCGCCATGGCGGAGGCCGTGGCGGCAGCGGAAGAAAAAGAATGTCCCCACGGCACTGGCCCGCCCGTCGATCGGTGGGCCCCGATCGCGGGCCTGGCCACCGTGGGGGCACCCCCCAGTATCCGATCGCCCCGCGCCCCCCCCCAGGACCCCGGGGACCCGCTCGTGTCGCCAATCCCGCCGGCACCAGAGGTGCTCCAATTCCCACCGGCAGGAGAGGCTTGTCAGCGGCGCGACTTCGGCCCATCGGAGAATTCCGGCCACGGTGGGGGCGGGATTTACGCCGGCCCCGGGCGATTCCCCGACCTGCGGGAGGTCGGAGAATTCCGCCCGGGATTTAGAACACATCCTCGGCCTTCATTCATAGGCTAAGTAATTCAGAGTTATTGGGACAAGGTTTTCTGGCCCCCTTTGCAGGTTGTGGCACATGGGGCTTGTGACATTATCGGAAATGTTCTGAATTCAAAGGGTTCATGTCATATCATAATTAACGACTAGACAGAGCTAGATGCAGAATAATATAAAGCAATTTCTCACAAACTTTAGAGAGAAGGATGGAGGGGAGAGCACAGGAGTAGTGAGAGAGATCAGAGTACAGTTATAGATAGAGTGTAGAGACTAGTGTTAGTTGAGTGTAGATCGTAGATTACTAGATTGTTTACTGTAGGAGTAAGTGGTCGAGCTTCAATAAGTGGTGTAAATAAATGTTAGCTTTGTTAGTGAACTTAGCTTCTGTGGTCTTTGTGAACACTACGACATCCATCCTGAGAACAAGAATCACAAAGAACATCGCAGGGATGTCTACCTCAGAATGGCTGCGGGCCTGCGAGGTGATGCTTCATCGCATTTATCGCCCACGCCCCCTGGTTTAGATCACATGCTTCAGTCAGGATTCGCCAATTAGCTAAGGAGACGCTCTGGACGGCATTCTCCGATCGGAGTTGGTCCCGCGAATGGATAATTTGGCGCTCAGCCTAAACTCCAGCGGGATGGGACGGAGAATCCCGCCGGGGTGAACGGATTGAGAATTCGGGTCTGTAGTTGACGGGCACAGACAGACAGCAGATTTCCGGTAGAAGTTGCAGTGCTGGATTAGATGCCCAATGATAGTAAGTCATAGCACAAAATCCTGCGAAATGTCAATGGCCAGCTGCAAATGTCATGAACGGTGGGTGTCGTTTGTTCTGTTCACCATTGACCACAGAATCGGGGGCTGTTGTATCGAACATTCTTCTAGGACCGCACTCCAAATATGGTCCACACAGTTTCCTAGACAGCATTCAATACGTTGGCACACAAAGGCTGGAATGTTCCATTCCCGCCGGCAGTGACTCCTCCCCCTCCCCCCGCCGCGGCTACCCGTGAGGCACAGGGTGCAAATCCATTGACCATTGACAGCGGCGAGACCAGATGATCCCACCACCGGCCAATGGCGGTCAACCTCTGCAAAATCGCGCCTTGGGGGGATGTGCCGGAAATTCCTCACACAGGTTCAACACAAGATAGGTTGGTCGTGGAGTCAGTGGGGAAGGGGGAGGGGGTGATATAATAAGATAGAGAGAAGGTTGGCAAATGGACAAAAGCAAAGAGTGGGGATAAGTCGGGCATTATAAAGTTGATAGGCTGTGATGAGTGGAGTGCCCCAAGGGTCAGTTTTGGGGCTTCAACTTTTTACAATCATTATTAATGGCTTAGATGATGAGACCGAGAGTAATATACCTGAGTTTCCTGACGAAACAAAGTTAGGTGGGAATGTAAGCTGTGAGGAGGACACAAAGAAGCTGCAAAGACATATAGACAGGTTAGATGAATGGCCAAGGAGGCTGATGAAGTTAATGTTGGGAAGTGTGACGTTATTCACTTTGATAGTAAGAATCGAAAAGCAGAATATGTTTTAAAAGTCATAAAACTTGAAATATTGATGTTCAGTGGAACTTGGGTGTACTTGTACAAGAAGCACATACTATAAAACCAAATTTACTTAATCTTGAGTGCGAAGGTTGGGAACTCCAAGTCCCAACAAATTCCAAACCTCCTGGGTATGAAGTCTGGGAGCAACTTTTATGCTCTTTGAGGCCCATTGTACTTGTGTCTGGAAAAATAACACAAAAGCATTGTTCAGGTGACAGGGGCAGAAACTAGTCCCAGTTAAGTTAGGTAATAAGGAAGCAGCCGAGAAACAGGCTCCAATTTAGAGGAAGGACTGCAGTGATTAACTTTAAGTGAAGTGGGCTGAGGAGGAGCCCTGGGAGTGAATGAGGGCTCGGAATAAACCCTGAAGATCCAAGAAGGTAGCTGAATGTTGGTGACTCAATGCTGCAGGTACCTCTTTGGAGCAGTGTGGTGTTCTGCTTGATGTGGTCAAATAGCTGAAATTGTGCTTGTGAAGTTGTGTTTCAAAGTATTCAGGAATCCAGAGGAATGGAATACCGGGAGACAAAACCCTGTGAGGTGGGCCATCGTTGAAGATGACTGCCCTCGGGAGTGACTTTTGGAGAGTACCCGAAGGCAAGATCTTCGAAGTTGAAGATTGGAAACGTTCAGAAGAGAGACAGTTTCAATGAGGCCGGCTAACTTGCGATGTTAACTGGAGTCTGAGTGGGTTGTTGAAAAATTCACGGAATTTATTTTGGTTTCATTTTGTCTTTATTTTGTAGTGTGATGTGTTTGACTGCAGTTTGTCTGTTAGTTCACGTGCACCTCATTCTTACTCTGATTGTTGGAGTATAAGATAGATTACATAGATTGTCTTCGGCCGGATCCTCCGACTAATTGGTGACACTAGTGCAGGAATTGTGGACTTCCACAACAGCAAAACTGATGCAGCACCTGGACCGATTCAGTGACCTTGAAGGGGCTAGCACCTTCGCCACTTGGAACACAATCGATTCCAATGAGAAACGGTGCTGGATTCGCCGGGTGGGTGATTGTCATTTGAGAGGCTGACAAGCTGCAGCCACATATACTTCAGTCCCCGCACACACTCATCCCCTCATCCCAGCCAAGCTGGGTATTCCATACCCGTCCACCCTGACCCCACAGCCCACCTCCTGGCAAACCCCTGCTACTCCCCCCATCCTGGCAGAAGCCACCCCCCCCCCCAGGCAGTGGCATGACTGTCAGCAATCTATGGCACTGTTGGACACATTCCGCCCTTTATCTTTCCAACCTTGTACAGTAAAGTTTATTTTTCTTTGTTTAAAACCGGTGGAATCTTGTGGCTTTATTCAGTTAGTAACCATCTTAAATCTCAAACTGTGTCTTCTTTAAATAAAACTTTATTAGTCATTGGCCACATTTGATCAACAACTTGATGATCTGGCCATGGATCATAATGCACAGAAATTTAACAGGTAGACGCAGAAAGCATGTTTCCAATAATGATTGGGTTTGCTATTAAAGTACGCAACTATCATTTACATAGATAGAATTTACAGTGCAGAAGGAGGCCATTCGGCCCATCGAGTCTGCACCGGCTCTTGAAAAGAGCACCCTACCCAAGATCAACACCTCCACCCTATCCCCATAACCCAGTAACCCCACCCAACACTAAGGGCAATTTTGGACACAAAGGGCAATTTAGCATGGCCAATCCACCTAACCCGCACATCTTTGGACTGTGGGAGGAAACCGGAGCACCCAGAGGAAACCCACGCACACACGGGGAGGATGTGCAGACTCCGCACAGACAGTGACCCAAGCTGGAATCGAACCTGGGACCCTGGAGCTGTGAAGCGATTGTGCTATCCACAATGCTACCATGCTGCCCTCAATACAATTCCACTCCCCTCAGTTCACCCATGGCTGAAAGGTCTTAGACAGCGACCTTCCCCCATTGCGCTACTGCAGTGACTGCCTAAAGCTTTAATGCGTCTCTCAGCACATAATCCTGGGCTTGGGAATGTGCCCGTCTACAACACTCGGTCGGGACATCTCTTTGCGCTGGAAGATATAACAGGGATATATGAAAGAAAATCCCAGGAATATGTGCTTGTGGTCCAGTTCTTTGCAATGCAAACAAAGTGAACTGCTGGCATCTGCATTGTTGATTCATCTCAGCATCTTAAAGGACTGGTCACTTTGCGCATCAATCTTTCCTTTCACAAAACAAGTTCTGCTCTCTCAATCGCCCGTGATAACTCGAAACCCCTCTTGCATTATCGTTCTCAATCCTTGAAACCTTCTCTCATGCACCACTGTACGTTTCGAGATGGGGAAACTAACGCAGGACATCATGGAGTCAATTAATTTGCATTACTTGGGTGAAGTTTGAGAAGCATTTGAGTAGGTATTACTGATGAGCCATCAATTGCACGAGAGACGAGTTGCTTTACAAAAGTTAGGCTTTAATAAACTAGAACTTAGCCCTGCGGTTGGCTACAATAAAATGGACGACCGCCGGGCGTTTGACTATTTATACCTCGGCAAGGAGGGGTGGTTAACTCAGCCTCTCAACCAATCGGAGAGCTGTCACATGACTGGTCTCAACCAACTGGTCGAGAGGCACATGACCGACCAGGGCCAACGGAAAGCCGGTGTTCTGCCCCAATGGCAGACAGCTATGCATTTCACATCACCACAATTACCCTGTTGATAACTTTATAACTTGATAACTTTATACTGCCCAGATATTTCCACAAGTAATTTCACCCAAATACTTTCATTTCTCCACCTTTGTGTTCGAATAAGTGCCCAGATTATAAATCCACAACACAAGGAAACGAGCCAATACTTCAGCAGTAATTCATTCTAAATTGGTTTCGGCAGCTTTAAGTTAGGTGTGAATTGTCCTCACGGCCCCTGGGCAAATAAGCAATTTAATGCCAGCTTACTGCCAAAATAGCTGCAGTTTTCAGCGACAGGTTTGTTCTGCCTTGCTCCCGGATTGAGAGCAGTTATTCATTTAAATTAGGCTGCTCTCCAGGCAGCAGAGAAGATTGAAATTCATTCCCCCCAATCTGAATTGTTTTTGAACTCAAGACTGTGGAGGTGGAAGGGCAATCAGTTTGCTGGATTGCTACAGTTTCTGGGTGCAAATCTTCTCTATTTCGGTACAGCACTCGTTCGGCTCCTTTGTTTTTCTCTTCGTACTACCGCCGGGTCTGTGAGGAGAACGTCTTTTTGGGTATTTTGTACATCTGCTGATTTTCTTTTTTTTTTTGCGGGCCAGCTAATTTGCTCGGATTGATTGCAAAACTGTCACAACACTTTAACGAGAACCACATTCCCAATTAGGCTGATTAAAGGCACTAACAGTGGCATTTAATTACCGGCATTAAAACGTCAGCAGAGAGCTGAAGCTTCAATCCCAGCTTTAATCAGGAATTAGTTTGAATTGCAATGCCTACTTTTTCTCCATGTTGTTATTCCTCATTCTGTACTGAAGCTACTCCTCTATTAACTGGGTATGGTATTGCCCTGGGCGAATTGTGTTTCATAGATATCCCTACAGTGCAGAAGGAGGCTATTCGATCCATCGGGTTTGCACCGTCTTTCCGAAAGACCACCCCACCTAGGCCCATCCTATCCCTGGAACCCCATAATCCCACCTGACCTGCACATCTTTGGACACTAAGGGGCAATTTTAGCATGGCCAGTCCACCTAACCTGCGCATCTTTGGGCAGTAAGGGGCAATTTTAGCATGGCCAGTCCACCTAACCTGCGCATCTTTGGGCAGTAAGGGGCAATTTTAGCATGGCCAGTCCACTAAACCTGCACATCTTTGGGCAGTAAGGGGCAATTTTAGCATGGCCAGTCCACCTAAACCTGCGCATCTTTGGGACAGTAAGGAGCAATTTTAGCATGGCCAGTCCACCTAACCTGCGCATCTTTGGACTGTGGGAGGAAACCGGAGCTCGCGGAGGAAGAACATGCAGGCACGGGGATAAAGTGGAAACTCGACACAGACAGTAACCCAAGGCCAGAATCAAATCCGGGCACCTGGCACTGTGATGCAGCAGTACGAACCACTGTGCCACTGTGCCACCCTAGTGCTATATTGGTAAACCTATCCTTCTGGTCATGGGACAAATAAATGTCACTGACTCTCATGTTAAAGTAATAAATAAAAAGTAATAAATGTAAATGTTTTCATGCGTAGAGAGTGGCATCGCACACACCTTGGCTGCCAATATACCAAGCCTAGTTAGGGTGAACAAGCATCAATGCTCTCAGGGAGGAATTTTAAGATCCATATTCTCACCGTCAGTTGTCTCCAGAGCTGCTGACCTCATTGGTCCCATTCAACCTCTGTCCCTACTCAATCTTTTCAATCTTTGGATACCCGATTTACTCCTCATCCCTCGTCCTCTTTGCTCCACCATTGGTGACCATTGCACTTTCAGCCAGCATGTCCCTGACCTTGGGAGCTCCCTCTTTAAATCCCTCTGCCTTACCACAACTGCCCTCCTATTGTCTGTTCATTGCTCCCTTCCATCGCTCTTTGTGATCTGCCACTTAACTCCACTCTGTCGACTTTTTCCCCACCCACACAATGCCTGTTTAAGTCCCTGAGGTGTTGTGCTGCTCTCAGGGATTGTGGTGGTATGGATATGAGCACTGCCATTGGTGCAGAGCACTGGCTTCCCATTGGCTCTGGCTGGTCATGTGCCTCTCGTCCGATTGGTTGGGACTAGTCATGTGACTGCTCTCCAATTGGTCGAGAGGCAGATAGGCCCCACCTCCGAGGTGGGGTATAAGTACCCAGAGTTCCCGGCGGTCGGCCATTCTCTGTAGTCGACCACCGGGCTAACAACTCGCTGATTAAAGCCACAGTTCGGATCCTAAATGTGTCTTGAGTCGAATTGATGGTACATCAATTTAATCAGCTAGAATTTTGGAATGGAGCTTCGCATCAAGCCTGACTGCCTCCGCACCAGCCCGCATGCTGCAAATGCATCTGCAATTTTTAAACACTGGCAGGCATGTTTTAATAGCTACCTGACGGCTGCAGCCGGCAAGCCCACCAAGGAGCAGAAACTCCACATCCTCCACTCATGCGTGGGCACATCGGTCTAAGCAATGATCGAGGACGAAGGCGACTTTGATGCGGCCATGGAGATTCTCAAAGGACACTTTCTCCGGCCGGTCAACGAAGTATACGCATGGCATCTCCTGACGACTAGACAACAGTTCCCTGGTGAGTCCCTCGACGAGTTTTACCAGGCCCTCGCAGCTCTAGGGAGAACGTGCGCATGTCTCCAAGTTTCGGCGACGGAGCACATGGAACTTCTAATCAGAGACGTTTACGTTGCTGGCATGCAGTCCACTTCTATCCGCCAACGATTGCTAGAGACGAACGCCCTCAGCCTAGCTGAGGCACGGACTCTAGTAAAGTGGATCCCCCTTCCTTGTTTGCTAATCTTACCCCAGATTGTAAACCTGTCGCCACTCGGAGCAGACGATACAGTGCCCAGGACCGGACCTTCATCTTAAGGAAGGAGTTATCGAGGCCAGCAACAGTCCCTGGCGAGCCCAAGTGCTGGTAGTTCGGACTGGGGAGAAAAACTGGATGGTCATCGATTACAGTCAGACCATCAACAGGTTTGCGCAGCTGGACGTGTACCCTCTCCCCCGTATTTCCGACCTGGTTAACAGGATCGCGAAGTACAAAGTCTTCTCCACGGTGGACCTTAGGTCCTCCTACCACCAGCTCCCCATCCGCGCGAGTGACCGAAAGCACACCGCGTTTGAGGCAGATGGGCGCCTCTACCGCTTCCTCAGGGTTCCATTCGGTGTCACAAATGGAGTCTCGGTCTTCCAACGGGAGATGGACCGAATGGTCGACAAGCACGGTTTATGGGCCACCTTCCCGTATCTCGATAACGTCACCATCTGCGGCCACGACCAGCAGGACTACGACATCAACCTCCAAAAATTCCTCTGAACCGCAAAACTCCTTAATTTAACTTACAATAAGGATAAGTGCGTGTTTAGCACCGACCGTCTAGCCATCCTTGGCTACGTAGTGCGTAACGGAGTGATAGGCCCCGATCCCGAACGCATGCGCCCCCTGATGGAACTTCCCCTCCCTAACTCCCTCAAATCCCTTAAACGCTGCCTGGGCTTCTTCTCCTATTACGCCCAGTGGGTCCCCAACTACGCCGACAAACCCCGCCCTCTCATCCAGTCCACCTCCTTTCCCCTGTCGATGGAGGCCTGCCAGGCCTTTAGCCGCATCAAAGCGGATATCGCAAAGGCCACGATGCATGCTATCGATGAGTCCCTCCCATTCCAGGTCGAGAGCGACGCGTCTGACGTAGCTCTGGCGGCCACCCTGAACCAAGCGGGCAGACCCGTGGCCTTCTTTTCACGAGCCCTCCACACTTCCGAAATCCTCTATTCCTCGGTGGAAAAGGAGGCACAGGCCATAGTTGAAGTTGTGCGATATTGGAGGCACTATCTGGCCGGCAGGAGGTTTACCCTCCTCACAGACCAACGGTCAGTAGCTTTCATGTTCGACAATGCACAGAGGGGCAAGATCAAGAACGACAAGATCTTGCGGTGGCGGATTGAGTTGTCCACGTACAACTACGATGTCTTGCCAGCGCGCAGATTGACCGCCTCCGCTCCCTCCACACGGACCTCTGCCATCCAGGGGTCACCCGTTTCTACCATTTTATTAAGACCCGCAACCTACCCTACTCGGTCGAGGAAGTCAGGACCGTCACTGGGGACTGCCATGTCTGCGCCGAGTGCAAACCACACTTCTTCCGCCCCGAACGAGCGCATCTGTTCAAGGCATACCGCCCCTTTGAACGTCTCAGTATAGACTTCAAGGGTCCCCTCCCCTCCAACAACCGTAACACTTATTTCTTGAGTGTTATCGACGAATACTCTCGATTCCCTTTCGCCATTCCCTGTCCCGACATGACCACAACAACCGTCATAAAGGCCCTCCTATCCATCTTCGCCCTGTTCGGTTACCCCGCGTACATCCACAGCGACCGGGGGTCCTCCTTTATGAGCGACGAACTGCGTCAGTTCCTGCTCAGCAGGGGCATAGCCTCTAGCAGGACGACCAGTTATAACCCCCGGCGTAACGGTCAGGTCGAGCGGGAGAATGGCACCATTTGGAAGACCATCCTGCTGGCCCTATGGTCCAGAGATCTCCCTATTCCCCGTTGGCAAGAAGTAATTCCCGATGCCCTGCATTCAATCCGGTCTCTCCTCTGTACTACCACCAATCAAACACCTCATGAACGTCTTCTTGTTTTCCCCAGGAAGTTGTCCTCAGGATCCCCTCTCCCGACCTGGCTGGCCACCCCCGGGCCCATCTTGCTCCGGAAGCATGTGCGGGTGCACAAGTCCGACCCGTTGGTTGAGTGAGACCAGTTACTCCACGCCAACCTGCAATATGCGTACGTGGAGTATCCCGATGGTCGGCAGGATACGGTCTTGCTCCGGGACCTGGCACCCGCCGGCGTGTGGCCTTCTTCCCCTACACCAACACCTCCCCCCCCCAACCCCGATTCCCCCCAGCGCCCCCCCCCCTGCGCCCCCACGACCCAGCGCATATACCCCCCTTCCCCGATTACAGCGTCTCCACCACCGGCCCGGGGTACGGAGACACATCTACGACCGACGCTCCCGGAGGCAAGGACGACCATCGGCCCGACGTCACCGGCTCCACTGCGACGGTCCTCCAGAACACCACGGGCACCTGACAGGCTGATCGTCTCCATCTGATGCGGCCATGGGACTTTTTTTGGACATTTTTGAGTTATTCTGTTGTTATTCGTAGTAGTAGTATTGTTTTGCCACGAGCCAGTGGGCAGCTCACCCTTATCAATTTTCGCTGCTCATACCACCAGTCCTCGGACCCCCCCCCCCTCTCTCCCACTTAAAACACCCCCCCGCCTTCTTTCTCCACAAGTGGTGAATGTGGTGATATGGATATGAGGACTGCCATTGGTGCAGAGCACTGGCTTTCCATTGGCTCTGGCTGGTCATGTGCCTCTCGCCTGATTGGTTGGGATTAGTCATGTGACTGCTCTCCAATTGGTCGAGAGGCAAGTAGGCCCCGCCTCCGAGGCGGGGTATAAGTACCCAGAGTTCCCGGCGGTCGGCCATTCTCTGTAGTCGACCACCGGGCTAACAACTAGCCGATTAAAGCCACAGTTCTGATCCTAAATGTGTCTTGAGTCGAATTGATGGTACATCAGGGATGCTACCTAATTGTAAGGAGCTGTACTGGGTAATTCAAGATTAACAGTGTTCATATTGTTAACAACCTTCAAGGCAGTCGTGAATCTGCACCTTTCAAATTCAATGGGCTGAATTTGGGCCCCCATATTGGACCGGAAAATTGGGTTCTTAGCCCGCACTTCCCGACAGCGGAACGGGTGTAGCGATTTCAATGCAGACGGACACCTACAATTGTTCACCTGAAGCTTCGTCCCAGCTTTAGTCAGGAATTAGTTTTAATTGCAATGCCTACTTTTTCTCCATGTTGTTATTCCTCATTCTGTACTGAAGCTATTCCTCTATTAACTTGTTTGGACTCATGGAGTTGCTGGCTCAATCAGAGGACAAGCAGCTCTGAAGACTTAACAGTGCCACAGGGAGAGGTGGGCATGACTCAGGCAGGTAGCGATACTCAAAGTGCCTCAAGATGGAGGCTCCCTCACACAGGTTCAGTACAAATTAAAATTATAGCCAAAGGACGTAGGACAGACGGAACAGTCCCCTCCTTCGGTTGTTAAGCCACAGGCTCTGATGGCCATAGCCAAACCCCCCCAACAACCCTACACCCCCCCTGTGGTGATCCACTGTGTAATTGTGTGTGTGCCTATATTAGGGGATGTACAGTAGTACCTGTACTACAGGTTCGCCGGTAGCCCCTGCCGGCTAGCACCGCCCACTAGGTGCCGTATAAATATGCATGAGTTCTCCTGATCAGCCATTCTACCAGCTGCAGTCGGAGGACGAACATCTAACTGTAATAAAGCCTCTTTTGTACCCATTCGAGTCTTTAGTACAATTGATAGCTCATCACCCCCTTCCCCAAGCTTGGCAATGCTGGAGGCTGTTCCACCATCATCAAATATGACAGCAGGCCCACAGAGTACATCAAAAGGACTTTTAATTATGCAAAGTGCCTGCTGTTCCACCCCACAACCCACCTCCTGCCTGCCACTAGAAAAGTTCTGTGGTGGTGTAGCACATTTCCGATGCGGCTCCCCACTATATTACTCCCCCACCACCACCACCTCCCCCCCCCCCCCCCCCCCCCGCCGCCTTTCCCCATTCACCTCTGTTCTTGAAACTCGGGGTCCAGTAAACGTCAGCCCACTCTTTCACAGTGAATTAAACTGCCTGCTAGATTGGTGCTAATTAATTGCTAATGCAACATCCCTAAAGTAGATATTCAAATGGAAATTGTGCAAAGATTCATACACGTACGATTTGTTCATGCGTGCACTTTAACAAGAAACACGGCGGACTTTCCTCTGGCACTAACTTTTGGGTCAACTAGATTTTGGATCTCATATTTCGTCCGTCTGAGTATAACCTGGTTCTCCGATGATAAAGTTAGGCTCCATCGAACGGCCAAAACGTTTCAGCTATAACAAGCCAAATTCCTGGATGCCCACCAAATAGATTATCTGAGACTTTATGGTCGAAACCCTCTGTAAGTTCTGTGAAAACTGCTTCAGTTGTGATCAAGAGGGGCATGACTGGGTACGGCCATTATTTTTGGCACCCACGTTACAGCGATATAAACAGAAATGTGCCTAGAATGGAGAGAAACATTGAATTCTCCACCCCACTTTCCAATGTAGCTCAGCAGTACAAATGAGATGGGGATTCAGACTTCAATGAATGACTTGGCAGTGACTCAACAAAAACAATTTGAAGCATAGAATTTCATCCAAGTCTAAAATCTCCCCTAAGCAAAGACAGAAAGAATGGTTTCTGTGGTACAATAGGTTTTGTAGCGTCATTGATCATTTAAATAAAAGGCATGCTTGGGACTCATTTCCAACATTGAGCAATGAGAAAAATGTGCCTCCGCAGTCACTCTTAAAGATATTTCTTTTTGCAGAGTTTGGGCAGGAAAATTTATTGCAATATATTTCAACTCAGCTTTGCAGATGGCCGATGACTCCCAGTGCAAGAGGGAAATGAATCCCGATCCTAAATAGGAACAATCAGAAATTAGCCGCAAGCATGGGAGGCAAGACATTGTGCCAATAACCCGACAGGATTCTGACTGCCTCTATGATTTACTGATGAGGAGGCCTGATTGCAAACAACTCTCATCAGAAATTGCTCAGTGAACTTTGCCAATCTTGCTGCCTGCTGTTGTGCATGCAGATAATGTCAACTGACATGAAGCAGACCAAACGGTAACAATTCATAAAACCTAGATTCTCACTCTCTGAGGCACACCCAGTTCCAGTTGATTCTGGGTTTGCAGTTGGTGAGTTACGGGAACTAATTGTCTCTCTTTTCTTCAGGGGGCATTCTGTTGTACATCTTCAAAGGTGGTTGCATTGAACTTCCTACGTCACGGACAGAATGCATGTGTTCCTTTCTATTGCCCATGATCGATATGTCTGGATGTAAAAGAGGCGTGTGTTCTCTTACCATCAGAGTGATTGCTCCCATTTACATAATCCCAGCAGCAAGTTTTTTTAGAGTTTTAAAAATAAAGAGGTTATTTATTATCCCACACTTTCACCAGATGTTTAAAAATGGAGGGTTGGATTCTCCACTGTCGGGATTCTCCGTTGCGCCGGCAGCCCAAGGATTTCCCGACGACGGGTCTGCCCACAATGGGAAACCCCTTTGGCCGGCTGGCGAGGTGGAGAATCCGGGGGGGGGGGGGGGGGGGCGGGGCACCGCATCAGAAATCTGGTGCAGTGGGACGAGAGCCTCGCCCGTAATGTTCATTCACTCAACATACACACATTATGACATACACAAAGATTAGATACAGGTGAAGTTCAAAATAATGCAATTGCAATTTATGATTGTCTCAGTTTCTATTAATGGCAGGTCAGTAGTTTCTTAGATGAGTTGATGTTTCAGTTGAGGTCCTGCAAAGCAGGGCATTCTCAGAAAGCTCAGAGTCTTCTTGTACCCCATTTTTATGAGGTTGGATTTTCAGGTGAACCCGAAGTTGGAATATGTTGGGAGGAGTCCTCCCACTTTTAAGAAAATGCTGTTTATTACTTTGGCTGCTCAGAGGACTCTCAGCTGATTTTCTGATGGGTCTCTGGTTCTGCAGATCAGCTTATCAGCTTCTCGTTATTACTTAAAAAGCAGACAACAAAATGTTTCCTCACTGTGACTTGTCCAAGTTCAAAGTCCTTTTTCCAAACTGAAATGGTGTTTTAAAAAAAAAACATTTTATTCAAAGCATTTTCAAAATATACATAACAAAGAAGAAACAACAGCAAACAACCTAAATATCCTTACCCCCCCCCCCCCCCAACCATCTCCCCTCCACTCTACACACTGCCACCCCGGCGCCTGCCCCTCTTTCTTAACTTTTAAGCCAAACTGAAATGGAAAAAAGAACCTCACCCCGCTGATTGACGACTCAATATTCCTTAAAGAAGTCGATGAACAGCTGACGTCTCAGGGTGAACCCCTCCTCTGACCCCTTAATGGTGAACTTGATCTTCTCTATGTGCAGGAACTCTGCTAAATCGCTCACCCACACTCCTACGCTTGGGGGCTTCGAATCCCACCAGCCCAACAAAATCCATCTCTGGGCTATCATTGAGGCAAAGACCAATACACGGCCTCTCTCCCCACCTGCACTCGCAGATCCTCCGACACCCTCAAATATTGCCATCTCCGGACTCGAAGCTATCGTGCTATCGTTACCCCCAAAACCTTAGGCACCCTGTCCGCAATTCCTGTCCAAAACCCCTTCAGCTTCGGATACGCCCAAAACATATGGATATGATTTGCCGCGCCCCCCCCCCCCCCCCCCCCCCCCCATCCTGGACACTGCAATGTGGGCCCTGTGTACCACTTTAAACTGGATGAGACTTAGTCTTGCACATGACAAGGATGCATTAACCCAACGCGAAGCCTCACTCTGCCAACCGCACCAAATCCAACTGATGCATCTCAGCCCAACTGCGCGCCACTTTTATCCCAAGGTAACAAAACCCTGTCCCCACCAATGAAAGCGGCAGCACACCTCAAACTCCTCTCCTGTCCCCAGGCATTAATTGGGAATATTTCACTTTTCCTCACGTTGAAGAGACCAAACTGCCCTCAAATCCAACGATCCTGTCAAAGCTCCCGACTGCGTCCAAAATATACAACAGGAGGTCATTCGCATACAGAGAAACTCAGTGCTCCACAACCCCACCCCCACCCCGCCCAATACCTCTCAACCCCTTCAAGACCCTGAGTGACATAGTAAAGGCTCAATTCCCAGGGCAAAGAGCAACGTGGGAAAGCGGACACCCCTGCCTCATCCTCCTGTCAACCCAAAGTACTCTGAGCTGACCTTGTTGGTCTGAACACTTGCCTTAGGCGCCTTATACAACAGCCGAATCCAGTTCACAAACCCCTGCTCAAACCCAAACTGCCCCAGCACCTCGAATAAATATGCGCACTCCACTCGATCGAAAACCTTCTCCGCATCCATCACCACAAACACTTCCACTTCTCGACCCCTGAGGGTATCGTAAGGCCATTCAGTAACCTCCAGACATTTGTTAACAGCTGCCAACCCTTCACAAATCCCATCTAGTCCGCACCTATCACCCTCAGCACACAACCCTCTATCCATATCACCTGCATCTTCATCCGCAGCTTTTCATCTACACTCAACAGTGAAATTGGGTGGTATGACCCACACTGCTCTAGATCCATGTCTTTCTTTAAAATGAGAAATAACAATGCCTGAGACAATGTGGGGGGGGGGGGGGGGGGAACCTCTCCCCTCACCATTGACTCATTATACATCTTGACTAAGAAGGGCCCAGTTCCAACACAAACCTCTCATGGAACTCGGTTAGGAACTCATCCTGCCCTGGGGTCTTCCCCGTCTGCATCGACCTCATGCAATCCATTACCTTCCTCCCCCCGATCGGAGCCCCCAGCCCCTGAACCTTCACCTCTGCCACCCTCGGGAACTCCAACCCATCCAGAAACACCCTCATCTCCCACCAGAGGCTCCGTGCTATGCAACATCTGGTAAAACGCTTCAAACACCCCATTCACCTCCTCCAGCTCCGTTACCACCGTACACCTGCCTTCTCTCATCCTCCTTTACTGCCACCTTCCTCCTCAATTGATGCACAAGCATCCTGCTGGCCTTCTCTCCAAATTCGTACATTGCCCCCCTGGCTCTGCAAAGCTGCTCAACTGCCTCTCCTGTGGATACAAGGGGTGGTGTCTTGATTACACATCCTATGTTGATGTTTCATACCTTGAAATTCACCCAGTTTAGTTTAGATGAGGGCCATCATAATATAATGGAAGTTCGATGGAATCAATTCAAATTCATCTAAGACATACTTTCAATGCTACTTTTGTCCATAGTGAAACAGAAAGATGAACTGGCTGGATTTGTTAATAGTTCATCCTTAAACAAAAGGATGTGTGAATTCCCAGGATGACTGTGAGTCTCCCTATTTAATTAAGTATTTTCATGAGATCGAGATTATCTTGTTCCACTCCGCCTCCCCCCCCCCCCTTTCCATTTAACCCCACCTCAGGACCAGGGTAACTCCCAGCTGTGTTATATAGGCTTTTGTTTAATGTCTACCTGAGTAGGCAGACAGGTCCGTCTGACAATGCATGACTCCTTCATTACTTCACTGAAATGCTGGCCTGGTTCACTAATGTTTGTATTTGAGCTCAAACCTGCAACTTTCAGAAATGAAGAAACCTACCAAATTGAGTCAAAATTATATTTTTTAAATTCATGTACGGTATGTGGGCGTCACTGGTTAGGACAGCAATTATTGCCCATCCCTAGTTGCCCTTCAGAAGGTGATGGTGAGTTGCCTTCTTGAACCGCTGCAGGCCTTGAGGTGTAGGTACACCTACTGTGCAGTTAGGGAGAGAGTTTAAGGTATTACCCCAGTGTCAGTAAAGGAACAGTGATATGTTTCCAAGTCAGGGTGGCGAGTGACTTGCAGGGGAACCTCCAGCCGGTGGAGTTCGCAGGTACCTGCTGCTCTTGTTCTTATAGATGGTAGTGGTCGTAGGTTTGGAAGGTCCTGTCTGAGAAACCTTGGTGAGTTCCTGCAGTGCACCATGTAGATGGTACACATGGCTGCCACTGTTCGTCGGTGGTGGAGGGTTTGAATGTTTGTGGAAGGGGGAACAATCAAGCGGGCTGCTTTGTCCTGGATGGTATTGAGCTTCTTGAGTGTTGTTGGAGCTGCACTCATCCAGGTAAGTGGAGAGTATTCCATTACACTCCTGACTTGTGCCTTGTAGATGGCGGACAGGATTTGGGAGGGTCAGGAGATGAGCTACTTGCCGTCGGATTCCTAGCCTTTGACCTGCCCTGGTAGCCACAGTATTAACCCAGTTTCTGATCAATGGTGAGCCCAGGATATTGATTATGGGGGATTCAGTGATGGTAATGCCATTGAATGTCAACGGGCAGAGGTTAGATGCTCTCTTGTAGGACCTGGTTACTACCTGGCACTTCTGTGGAGCGAATGTAACTTGCCACTTGGCAGCCCAAGCCTAGACCTTGCTGCATTTGGACAAGGACTGCTTCATTATCTGAGGAGTCACAAATGGTGCGGAAGATTGTGCAGTCATCCGCAAACATCCCCACTTCTGACCATATGAGAGAAAGTAAGAGTGCCAAACACGTTTTTCTCAATGCAAGTCTATTTGGGGAAAAAAAGGAAATGTTACAAGTTGCACTATATTACTATCTCTTCAGAGGTTATTGAATTGCAACAGAATATGGTTTTATTTAGAAAAGACTGATGAATCATTGTTGAAAAATAACACAGAAAAACATTGCAATCAGAAGAATGGAAAAGACCAGTTGAAGTAGCTGTGAACTCCATGTGTAGTCTTCTATGTTAAAATGGACAGTGCTATATTAATACCACGCCACCCAAAGCCCCACTCCAATTTACCCGTCTGCCTGTGACAATGAATGACACAATGGAGAGACATTTCCTGTGAATTGTCATGCTCCCTGCAGATTCAATCACTACATGTTCGGAACGATGAACACAAGCTGCGAATAAACTGATTGATATTTGGATGTTTCAAGGTTTGCAATCAGTGGCAGAAGGCACGAGAAAGGCATTGACAGGAGTACACAATCCAGGGTAATGGCGGGGGGGGGGGGGGGGGGGGGAAGAGAGGAGGGAAGCCCAGGGGAATAAAAGGAACGACACAGGTGGAGAGAGAGGGGTCAGAACAACCCTCCCCATCTCCCCCCCCCCCCCCCCCACTCCCACAAGGAAGACGCTGTGGAAAACTCAAAGGAAATAAGGGGGAGAGCGGAAGTAGAGGCCCCCCCCTCCCCCGAGCGAACAGAGAGGGTATCAAGGGGGGCTGAGGTAGAAGGACAATAGCACACCGAGACAGGCGGTGACAAAATGTAAATAAATAGACACCAAAGAATCTTATGTACTGTACAATAAAGAACACGAAATGCAAATGTATATAAAATCGAAAATGCCAATAGAAATATTTCAAAAAAAGAAAAAGAAATAGACTAGGGTTGATGAGACAAAGAGAGGAACACTGAGAAATTAGCAACAGAAGCCATGGCACTGAAATATATGGGTTAAACTTTAAGAGCAACTGGGGGCAGACATAAAGGTTATGTTGAGACAGTGAGGATGAAAATATAAAAACACATGCTTAGTTGCAATAAGGTAAAGGTAAAGTCGCCATAGTCTCGGACGACCATAGGCTGCTTTCCCCTTTGAGGGGGGCGAGCTGACTGGTGGTGATTTAACCTGAGGATCATCGCACCTCAGGTGAGGGCGAGGTTGAGAAGGTGGGGCCTTCATTTGGGTTGTGCATTACTTATGGCAATAACACCACTCCTGCTTACCCAAGTACTTTTGAGAAGTTAAGATTGCTTACCCACTCACGGCGCCGAGGACCCGGGTTCGATCGTGGTCCTGGTCACTGTCTGTGTGGAGTTTGCACATTCGCCCTTGCCCCCACATCCCAAAAGATGTGCAGGATAAAATTGCCAGAAAAAAAAATTGCTTACCCCCTTTTTTCATAAGGCCAATCTGATTAGATACGGAGAAATGGAGAGTACACCATGATTGATTTTTTTGTTTAAATTTATGGTCAGTATAAAATAATAGAGTTCTTTTTAACTCAATTAGCTCTGGTCAGCACGGTGGCACAGTGGTTAACAGTTCAAACAATGGATCTCCTGGCATTCTAACATCGGGTGACTGCCTGTGTGGAGTTTGCCCGTTCTCCCTGTGTCTGCGTGGGTTTCCCCCAGGTCCTCCAGTTTCCTCCCACAGTCCAAAGACGTGCAGGTTAGGCGGATGGCTGTGCTAAATTGCCCCTTTAAGAAAAAAACTCAACCATTTCTGTTTACAATTATTGCAGATGGTAAAATGAAACGTTATATTGTCAGATCACTCACCTACGCCATGTGCATTTCTCTCCTCCATTGGGCGAATGTGCTAAATAATCAGCCAAGACGTGACTAGAATTATCAATGGCACCTCACATATTTTAGAGACATTCTGAGACCTTTCATTAATTGGAAATGTCTGGCATAGAGGAGATAAAATCAGATCAGTAAAATAAATTTGGCACAAGCTATAAATGGAAAGCTCCTCTGCGCCCAAATGAAACTTTACACTTATTGGATAACACGGCATATTAACCTTCCAAACATTGCTTTTGTTTTCAAGAAAAAGATATGCTGACAAGTTGCTGAAAGTCATCACTCAAAAAGTCTTCCGGTTTAACTTCACTAGCCCTGAGATTGTTTTTGACAGTACTGTGGCCCACTAGTTTAATGTGACATTCTAGGGAGGTACGATAGCACAGTGTTTAGCACTGTTGCTTCACGGCGCCATGGTCCCGGGTTCGATTCTCGCTTGGGTCACTGTCTGTGCGGAGTCTGCACGTTCTCCTCATGTCTGTGTGGGTTTCCTCCGGGTGCTCCAGTTTCCTCCCACAAGTCCTGAAAGGCGGGCTTGCTGGGTGAATTGGACATACTGAATTCTCCCTCAGTGTACCCGAACAGGTGCCGGAAAGTGGCGACAAGGGGATTTTCGCAGTAACTTAATTGCAGTGTTTATGGAAGCCTACTTGTGCCACTAATAATGATTATTATTAGATTTGCTTTTTTCTCCTTCTGTTTAGTACCGTATATACATTGATGAACATAAGAAATGGGAGAAAAGGTAAAATGCTGCTGCTGCTGGAGATATGAAATTAAAACAGAAAGTGCTGAAAAAACTCAACAGGTCTGGCAGCGTCTGAGGAGAAGAGGACAGAGTTAACGTTCCGGGCCCAATATGACTCTGATTATTGTTACGGGCCAGGGTTTAGAGAACCCCGAAGTGTATCATGGAGTTCACCTGACCCACAACTTTTAATAGATTGTGGTTATGGGGAGCACACGGGCCTACTTCACAGGTGTAGTGCAACAGAGAGTTAAGGTACTTTTAAATTAAAACAATGTTTATTTATGAAACCAGTTAACACTTTATAAACCCACAGTATACATCTGAACAACTATCAACACCAATAAATCCCCCAAAGAATACAGTAATCTATAAATAACTCTTAATCTTTCCTTGCAACATCCACAAGACAAAAAAGACAGCCCAGCTCCACCCACACTCTGACATCATTGATAAACATCCATTTCTTCAAGGTACATCCACTACAGCTATTTTATAAACACCCATTTCTTAAAGGTACTCTCACATGACAATATGAGTTCCAAAGAATAGTCAAGTTGAACTCAAAAAGTTAATTCTGTTCCTCTCTCCACAGATGTTGCCATATCTACTGAGTCCTCCAGCACTTTCTATTGTGGCTTTTTTTTACATCTTCCTGTACACTTTTTTTTTACCCTGTTTTGAGGGATAGCAGGGAAGTGGTGGAAGAAATCCCAGCTTATTATCAATCCATTGAACTTCTTCGTGAGCATTCCTACCTTGGTCAATCAGTCTTGCCTTGGGATTTGAACCCAACGTTTCTGGCCTAGAGGTAGGGATGCTAATGCTGTGCCACAAGACATTTTACAAGAGTAGGAGTGGGCCATTAGAATCTTCGAGCCTGCTCTACCATTGAATAATATCCTGGTGATTTGATTGTGGTCTTAACTCCATTTTCCTGCCTATCCTCCATAACTCTGGAGTCACTTGTCAGTCAAAGATCTGTCCAACTCGGCCTCGAATACAGTCAATGACCTGGCCTCCACTGCTCAATGGAACAGAATTCCAAACATAATTGACCCTTAGAGGGAAGAAAACCCTTCTCACCTCCCTCTTAAGTGGGGGGGCCCCTCGGGTTCCAGATTCTCTCACAAGTGGAAATGGCGGGAGGGGAAGGGATATTCCATACTCTCCTCGATGTGTTTTTCGGCGATGGGACGCGACCCACCATTGGCCAGTGGCGGAATCTTCTTGTTCTGATGTTGTCAATCGGATTTCCCATCCCCTACCATCAGGAAACCCATGGTGGGGGATCACCATCGGCGGGACCGGAGGATCTGGATGGTAAGAACGGCCAGAAAATCCTCCCCCTCCCCCACCTCCCATCATCTCAGCATGGCCATTAAAAGCTGGAATTGCAATGTACAGTGTTTTACATTCCTTAATTTACATTAACAGAGGGATTCTCCAGTCGCATTCTCCCAGCACCCGGAGAACCCCGCCCCTGGTCAATGGATTTTTCCATTGTCGGCGTCTCGCCTGTGGCGTTCTTGCGGCGGGCAGGGTGAGAGAATCCAGCCCTAAGCCTCTGAATCCAAATAAGTAAGTAACCAAGCCCTGGCATAATTGAGTCCCAGTGCTAACCATTTCTCATTCCACTTCTGACCTAGGCTTTTGCCTGGTGTGTCATTAGAAGTAATCGTTTTGAAGTTATTAAAAAATATATATATTTTGATTGGCATTTTTCCAGTTTTTGCAGAATAACAAGTTAACATATAGTGTACCTGATATTTACATGTTGTGATGTTTCTTATTTACAAATTGTATGTACATTCTCTCAGTCCGCCCACTCCCTGCCCCCCCCCCCCCCCCCCTTCTCCCCCACCGCTCCTCCCGTTGATAGTCTGGTTCTTCCCTGGCACCAATTTTCACCTTGGGTGCCACCCTACTGTGCTCCACTCCTCTCTTCTGCAGTTCTTGTTGTTGTCCTCGTGGATTTGGGGAGGGGGGCTTCCTGCTCCTCCCCCTCCTCCCTTTTCCCACCCATGTTTCTCTCTGCGACTCCCTTGGGTTCCCTGCTCATCTCCTCTCCCTCTTGTCCTCTGCTCCTCTCCATTGAGTGTGTGATTTGTGGAAGCCCTCGGCCGACCCTCGAATGGTTTACGCCACCTCGGATGGTAGTCGGGGCGGCAGGGTGGCACCGTGGTTAGCACTGCTGTCTCACAGCTCCAGGGACCTAGGTTCAATTCCAGCTTCGGGTCACTGTCTGTGTGGAGTCTGCACGTTCTCCCCGTATCTGCTTGGGTTTCCTCCGGGTGCTGTGATTTCCTCCCACAGTCCAAAGATGTGCAGCTGAGATGGATTGGGCATGCTAAATTGCCCCTTAATGTCCAAAATATTAGGGTGGGGTTACTGGATTATGGGGATAGATTGGAGACATGGGTTTATGTAGGGTGCTCTTTCCAAGGGCCGGTGCAGACTCAATGGGCTGAATGGCCTCCTTCTGCACTGTAAATTCTATGGTATTTGATCTTCCGTTTTGAAGTATTTCTTTTAACTCAGGATGGGTTTGTTCTGAAGGAGGATTAAAAATCCTGAAGGGTTTTGAGACCACATGTTGCTACGCTGTTGAAACTGACAATATTCTCCTTAGACTGATCCAAAAAAGCCAACCCAAATTACTGGGCACACCTGTCCCTCAAGCTAGAATTCTAGGCCTGTTAACAAGTGCTTTGTTGCAATTTTACTGACTTCACTGACACTGAAAGGCGGAAAAATTAATTCTGGGAACTTTTTTTGTTTCTAAGTTGATCGTGTGAGTGATGGCGTGTCCCAGGAGTACACGTATGCATACGGGGGTCGCCTCCCGCAAAATCAAGTCAGCGGTTTGGACGAAGATGGGCGGCACGGTAGCACAGAGGTCAGCACTGTTGCTGCACAGCACCAGGGTTCCAGGTTCGATTTCCGGCTTGGGTCACTGTCGGTGCGGAGCACGCACATTCTCCCTGCGTCTGCGTGGGTTTCCTCCGGGTGTTCCGGTTTCCTCCCACAAGTCCCGAAAGATGAGCTGTTCGGTCATTTTGACATTCAAAATTCTCCCTTTGTGAACCCGAACAGGCGCTGGAATGTGGCGACTAGGGGATTTTCACAGTAACTTCATTGCAGTGTTAATGTAAGCCTACTTGTGACAATAAAGATTATTATTATTATAACAAATCGGAGGCTTTCCTCATGATATTTGAAGCTTGCCTCCGAGCCTGCAAGAGCATCGGCTCACCCACCAGTTTAAGTCAATCTCATAGAAATTGGTCTCGCACTCGAGGCAGCGATTTATTTTTTCCAACTGGTTACTCCCATTAACGCTGTTCCCCATCTAGAACAGGCACTGAAAGCATTTGCTGCTTTTGCCTTCAAGAGGCCACTGCTGAAAAGTGTTTTTGTTGTGCTGCTGTTGGATCTGAAAGGCCCGTTCTGCTATTTGAGTATCGTTGCCTGCATTTTAATTGTTGAATCATTTCCTGCTGTTTCTGACATAGTCCCTCCCTCTGGTTCCTTCTCAGTAAACAACTTGCATAACACCGTCAAACGTCGCCTAGCTCTTGCAGATCACATTTCTTTCTCCCTTCTCGACGGGGATTTGTTACCCGCCCTCGGAGATCTTTTTTTTTAAATTTAGAGCACCCAATTATTAATTCTTTTCCAATTAAGGGGTGATTTAACGTGGCCAATCCACCTAACCTGCACATCTTTGGGGTGAAACCCACACAGGCACGGGGAGAACGTGCAAACTCCACACGGACAGTGACCCAGGGCCGGGATTCAAACCCGGGTGCTCAGTGCCGCACTGTGCCACATGCCCCCCCCCCCCCGCCCTCGGAGATCTAATAAATTACTCCTCGGAGATCAGGGTTATCCTCTTCAGCTTCACTAATCACCTCAGAGAATGTACAGAATACCTCCTAATTGCAAAGACAACGAGTTCGTGCTCCAACTTCAATCTCTCCTGAAGCAAAGTTTGCAGGGTGGATCTATAGTTGCGGGGAATAGTTGGGGGTCGGTAGTGGGGAAGTGGATGATTGCGGGGGCATGGCAGATTCTGCTATCCAGCCGTGCTGGAATTGCCAGAATTATTGCCACCTGCAGCAATTTTGGACAATTTTGCCATTAGGAGAGGAGTATAGGATGGAACAGAAAGCTGAGGAATACCAATCCGAACTTTTGGCAATGGAAGAATAAATAGAATCAGGGAACTTGCAAACAGTCACTGGTACATTCATCTGTGTAATTAAATCAGTCCCGCCCAACCAGTTCGTTGTGAGTTCAAAACATATAAAAACCATAAATTCTCATTATCTCAATGACTGTCCATTCTCATCCTTACACAAGCTGCTGCATTATTATAGTCCATTTCATTCTTTCTGGATGAAGTTGAAATATATACAATTATTTTATTTTAACTGTAAACGAACAGTGTTTGTGGTTTGAATTTTTGTCACCCTGGTTCTTTGCCTTGCTGATGGTGCACGGAACCTAATTTACTGGCCCTCCCAAGAGTGAGTATGATGGCCAATTATTAGGGTTGATATGGACATATATATCTCTCGGCAAAGGGTCATAAAATGGCCCAGATTTGCTGCTGACTTTCCCTACCGTGCACTGGTGATATGCCCCTGTCTACCTGGTACTTCCTTCACAGGATCACCGAATTGTAATGGCGTAAGTGGAGGCCATTTGGCCCATCGAGTTTGCACCAGCTCTCCAAAAGAACAACATGACTTGGGCAGTTTCATTCCCCTGCCTTTTTCCCCATACCCATGCACATTGTTTCTGTTCAATTAATCAGCTGGAGCCCTCTTGAATGCTTCCTCCACACTTTCAGGCAGTGCATTCCCAGTTTTTTCTCACACCATATTTGCCTTTTATGGGGCCGGTTTGGCTGCATACATGATGTGGCATTATCCAAAGAGATAGCTAATTCATTGTGCTTCCTGCCACTGCTCCCTGCAGCACCTACTTCACGAGAGGATACCCTGCAGCGAGCACCAAACCGGGCAACTGACCTCACGCCTGCAGACAGCATGCCCACTTTGCCACTCCTCACTGAACAAGCACATCAGAGGCAGTAGTGTTGAGCCTCAATGTGAGTTTCAGCACAAAAGCTGTGAGCCTTTACAGAAAGGTATGCTTGCCTATTTCAGGGGCCATCCCTGTGATGATATGCATAAGGTAAGTTTGTACATAATGTTATGCACGACCTCCGACCACTAGGTGGCATTGTAAACCCACCATGGGACCCTGTGATCTGGGAGTGGAGGTAGGTCGTACTGGAGGATAGATGTGTTTGCAGTAGTTCCACAATAGTTGATTAGTATTAGTCGTTTATCATTTTATTTATCCTAGTTACCTTAGCGCAATTGTTCTACAATAAATTATTTAAGCTACATGTTCTGTAGTTCATTATTCACTTTGGCCAGTCTACAGAGCATGATAATCCCCAAGCCTTTTTATTAAATGCAGCAAGATCAGCTCTATTCTCCACAGACAGGCAAATCTGCGAGAATACAGCAAACCCTGCGGTGCGTCGAGGGAAATCGAGTTATATCTTACATCTGCAGGGTCTTTCGTTGCTCTCAATATATCGTCCCACGGTTGGTCTCAATTCAACTTGTTCAAGTGCATGAGCGAGTTACACTACAGAATTAGTGTTGTTGCAAAGCTAAAAGTCGACAATTATCAAAACCCATACTCAAAGCTTTCCAGCCTGCTGGAAGATTTGAAGCCACCCTTTAAGTCAACGGGTGAGAATAGAATTGACGTATTCAATAAAAGGTGTCACGGAAACATGGCAGCCATAAATTAAGCTGTAGGCATTACTGCTGACTGGATAAAAATGGCAACAAATTAAAGCAACAGACATGGGGAACTAAAGCAGGAAGGTTTTGGTCATCCTTTGTGAACCATTGGGTTGGCCTCAATTGGACTACTGTGTCCAATTCTGGACACCACATTCTGGGAAGGATGTGAAAGCAGTGGACTGGGTGCGGAAAAGATTTACGGTGATGGCTGAGTTTCCCTGCATCCAAGGTGCAGTAGACTGCACGTATGTGGTCATCAGGGAGCCAGCAGGATAGCGGGGGGTGGGGGGGCTTTAATCAATAGGAAGATGCTACCACTCGATGAATGTGCAAATTGCCCGCCCATAGCTGGGCACTCCTCAGATGTCATGGCATTGTCAGATGCGCGACCACTGGCAGAGGGGTGGAGAAGCTGCTGCCCTCATTCGGAGAACCCTGAGAGGAGCCCACACAGACGATAGACAGCTCATCCACCAGCTTGATGGCCACTTTGATCCTATTCTATCTCATGGGAAGTGTGAGCTGATAATGACACAAGCTGGGCAACAGGTTTTGGATCTTAGTGAATGATGGGACCAACAGTCTATCTCCTTAAGCAATGAAAACTAGGGATTAAGATCAAAATGAGTAAAGGGGTGAAGAAGAGTCAGGCCACTACAGGAAGAGAAAAGGGAACGTAGGGTTAGCTTGAGAGAGAGAGAGAGAGAGAGAGAGAAATCAAGACAGAAAGAAAAAGAAAGAACATATTTTAAAATAAATTCATTAAATTACAATTTCAAAATCTCTAACAATTTACTCCTTACAAATAAGACTTCACAATTTAATTTTAACTGCATCGGAGATGTTGATTGGTAATTGGAACATAAAACCTTTGTAAAAAGGTACTCGTACTGTTAAGTAGTAGCTCCATTTAGGTCATTAAACCAAATCAATAACATTGACACCTTCTGAAATGTCTTAGAGTTGCAGGCCTTGATTGGGGAGCTTTCTACCAAAATTAGGATGAAAAACATAGCTTAAGAAGGCATCGCATTTTTATCCCCCCCTCCCACCTCTCCTTCAACGTTTTCTCTCCCGAGATCAGGGAGTTCTCCCGGAGTGCAGTTCCACGATCAGATAGTCTCTCTGGCACTTTGCTCAAAATGAAGATTCAGATGAGCGTTGACAGTGGTGGCAGTCTGGCGATGTTATGGGAGTGGATGTAGGTGGCCATAGTGACGGCCCAGGTAAGTGGCCTGCAGCTCAACCTGAGGCCAAAGATCACATCATGAAGGCGAACAGTCTGGTTCAGCCTAAGGATGTTACCGGGAGAGGGATAGTCGATGGCTAAGGAACCGAGTTTGTTGGGGGGGGTGGGGTGGGGGGTGGAGCGGGGTGGGGGGGGGGGGGGGAGAGTTGGGAGGAACTGAAGCAATAGCCAATGGAAGAAAATTATTGTTCATTCAGTCTCGGATGTCGGGCAAACAGGAAATTCTGAGGTGGCGAAGGAGCAGGGAGAGGCGATAGGGGGATAGAGATAGGTGACAGAGCTAGAAAATCAGGAAGAAACCTCCACTATTTAACTCCACAACATAGTTGTGATATTAGGCAATCAGTTCCTGTCCAATAGCTCTGCTTGGATGTTAGCTGGGCCTCCAAGTGGGGAGAGAGAGAGTCACTGACAGTCACAATAATAGGTAGGATCACGCCAAAACTGGGGTCTGGCCAGAGGTGGGTGGTGGGGATTTGCTGGCGAGGTGGGGGAAGTGGGTACAATTGGAAATTGGGGGCGGGAGGTGCATCGTCCAGAGTAGGGGATACCAAGAGAGTGGACTGCCAATTCCATAATGGAAAGGTCAGAGGCAGTGTGTTGGGGGGATGGAGGCCTCAGGCGCGGGGGTAGATTGGCGGCTTTGGGGGTGGAAAGTAGGCGAGGGGGTACCCCCTTTGCAGAGCATCCTCAGGCACATCCCTGGATCCAGGGGTTAACTGTGAAGGCACTTACCTCCTGAATCCGCCAATCCCTCACCTTGTGGAAGCTGCTGGGCTGCCCAACAATTGGGGAGCCTATCTGTCAACAATAAAAGTTGAAAAGCAGAAAGACAATAAGGTTTGCTGCCCCATTGTCACATTTATGGCTATGGATTGAGTTAGCCCCCGCCCGTTTCCCAGTTTCAATTATAGGGCAGGTTGGAGCCAGGTTTGCAAAGGGAAACAGGATTGCAGCATTTTGGGTGGAATCCTTTGCTCTTTTGCTCTGAGTATGAGCCAGGATCTTTTTCTTGAACCTGACCCCACTCTGTCTTTCTGGCCACTTACCTGGGAGACTTTCACTGGGACAGTTGCTTTAAAAAAACCACCTTATGGATCGCCATCCTTTTAAAAATGGCAGGCGGGAGATGCTTTGCTGAGGCCCCTAGGCCTGAATCTAGCAAACCACCTCCGTGTACATCTCTGGGGCTGGCCTGTCTTGGTGGCCCAATCAGCCCACAAATTGGCAATTAGTTATGCAGATTGGCTAGCCACTGTGGCAGGGCAGGCAGCCTCTGCAGCCATTGACCCGTCTCCAGGAAGCTTGCCGGAAAGCCCCCATGGGACCGGGAAAATTCCATCCAGCAGCCCAGCACCAGAGCCAAATGTATATCTTTTTCCCATTAAAATTCAGCACAATGTCTTTGGTTGGAGGAAATTTCCATCGGTATAATACTGGATATTGGATAATCATTGTAACAACCCAAGCGAATAGGAAGACACACGGCATGGTACAGCACTATTTGGCGCAATTTGCCTTCGTCTCTAGCTCTCCAATTCATCTCACTTCTCTGCTCCTTCCTCATATCACTGTAATTTCCTGGTCTAGTGATTAGCCCTATTTAACTGTTATTTACTGGCAAGGCTTTATGTCATCTGCTGTCCTAAGCACTAAGTCCAGCTGCCAATGATGACAGTTCCCCTATCCATACAACGTCGCTGTTATTTCCACAGTGTCCAAGTCCAGTTCTATTTTTTTGTGTGTTACGCATCAACTTAGCAGACAAACACTGAACACGCAAGCACTCTGCGTTCCACCTCACCGTGCTGTCCTGCTACAAAATGGTTGTAGTACAGGCGCAAAGACCTTGCAGACGAATGTTCAGATTTATTGTCCAGCGCTAGTGCCATGGGGACAGAGAAAAGGAGAACCCGAGGAGGGAAAAAAGGACACAATTCAACCACCGTGTTGTGCCCGGTGATCTGGGCATGCTGTTTGAATAACGGGAAAGGCCAAAATCGAGTTTGCTATCTAACCGGCCCTCTCCCAATGCGAGATCTGGATCTCACCACAAGCTTTTCATTAACCTCAATTTGCATTAATGTCAATCTCATTAGCGAGATTGAAGGCAAATGTAACGGCCTCCAGCAAATTAACTGGCTCCCCAGGGAGAAATCATGCAGGCGTCGTTTTGTACGCCTTATTAAAAACAGCCCTGAACTTCTCTGCCACTGGTTCGTTCCAGGGCTTGAGCAGAGACTTGTGAGGCATTTCACAAGCTAGTGCACAAATGTGTATTCGCGATGTTATGGATACCCCATATGTCCAGGTAGCTGATGATGTCAAATTTGAGCTGGACCAAGCCCACCAAGATGCCCGGGCTGCAGGATTGCCCGCCAACTCCGGGACGAGCCAGGTCCAAGGGACCATCAATGACACCCTGCAAGCAGCAGGGCATCAGGGAGTGCCCTTCATTAACAGGAAGGGGTTCTACTCCCCAAATGTTTAACTCATGTGCAACCACCACCTCAGGATTATACATGTGTGCGCGCGTTTCCTGGGGAGCATGTATCACAACTGGATCCTGGGACACTCGGGGATCACTGGCATCTTCGAGGACCACCCCAGGATGACGGGTTGGCTCTCAGGGGATAATGGGTACCTGCTGAAGTCCTGGCTGATGATGCCAGTACGGACGCTGGGGACCAAGGCAGAGATCCGATATAACAAGGCGCATTTTGCCACCCGTGCTGTCATTCAGTGGTGCATTGGACTGCTGAAAATACGGTGCCTGGACTACTCTGGTGGTGCTCGCCTCCCCTAGAGGGTCTTCTGCTTTCTGGTGCCCTCCACAACCTGGGGCGACAAGCTGTTGGAGGAGGGACATGCAGCCTCTTCTGAGGAGGAGAAGGAGGAGGTGGACCAGGAGGGGATAGAGGATGAGCTGGTGAGGACCCGCAGGAGGAGCCGGTGGATGGGGGACAGGTGGTGACAAGAGTACGGCATGCCCAGAGGACTAAAGTGGCCCCCATGCTCACCGGATTCTCATAGGATGAGGCTTTAGTGACGCTGCGGCGAATCAGACGGCGAGACAGCCAGTAATTTTGAGAATCTCGTGCGGGCTCATTGCTGGTACTGAGTGCCGTTAAATACAGGCCACGATCTCGCTACCAAGGCCAATGAGAAACCACCCCCCCACCCCCCACCCAACTGTGCCCAAAATGACAATTAGAAACCTTTCCATTAAATCGCACCCAAAGTAACTCAAAGAGAAACAAAACAACAAAGAGTAGCAAGGATGCGTGCAAATAAAACAATTGCACTTTATACACTTTATAAAGATGAGAATTGAAACTCTGCCACAACAACCTCAAGAGAGTAGCAGGAGGTTTGCATGCATTGTGCCCACCACAAACAGCTAGTACAATGACCTGACCTTGCTGGAGTTCGGAACGTTTTATGTCAGAGGAGGAGGGGGCCAGACGGCGTCATCTATCAGGAACCCTTAAAAAGATGCAGCCGTGCAAACTGGTCACATGGGAGGGCAGGAAGTCTTCAAGCATATAAAATGACTAAAAGAGTGTTACGGTTGCCACCTACCTTTCCAGAACTGCATGAGAGGAAAGGTGTGGAAGACCAAAAGCAAATGAAGGCTGGTTTAGCACAGTGGGCTGAACAGCTGGCTTGTAATGCAGAACAAGGCCAGCAGCGCGGGTTCAATTCCCATACTGCCCTCCCTGAACAGGCGCTGGAATGTGGCGACTAGGGGCTTTTTCACAGTAACTTCATTGAAGTCTACTTGTGACAATAAGCTATTATTATTATTAAGTCTAACGTAAATCCTAAAGTAGAGTTTCCGGGCCTGCAATCCGACACCTGATCCCATGTTTGATCATTGGTAGCGGGAAATATTGATGTCGGAGATTGTTGCCAGGAACATTTGTTGTGTTTGACCCTCCAGCCATGCCTACAAAAATAAATGGACTCTTCCCAGCAAGAGCTCGAATCCAGAGTCATAACTGTACCGTACCCAGCTGCAAGGCCTGGAAACAGGAGCAGGAGAAGAGGGCAACAATAATAATGATCTTTATTAGTAGGCCTACATTAACACTACAATGAAGTTACTGTGAAAAGTCCCTAGTTGTCACACTCCGGCGCTTGTTAGGGTACACAGAGGGAGAATTCAGAATACCCAATTCACCTGACCTGCACATCTTTTGGGATCTGTGGGAGGAACCCAGAGCAGCCGGAGGAAATCCACGCAGACACGGGGAGAACGTGCAGACTCTGCACAGACAGTGACCCAAGCCGGGAATTGAACCAGGGTCCTTGGCGCTATGGAGCAACAGTGCTAAGCACTGTGCTACCGTGCTGCCCAATAAAGAACCTCACAAAGTAAGAACATCCAACAGTATCAGGTCGGCAATGCCAATGTTTTATATTGGAGGTCCACCGAGTAAATATTTACTGCATGATCCATGTCAAGCGCATAAGTCACCTTGGGCGGGATTCTCCCGCAATTGGCGGGATGGCCCGACACTGGCGCCAAGAACGGCTCGAACCACTCAGGAGTCGGGTCAACCGGAAGTTGCAGAATCCTCCGCACTTCCGGGGGCTAGGCCGGCGCCGGAGGGGTTGGCGCTGTGCCAATCGGCGCGAGTTGGCGCATGCGCAGAACCGCTGGTGTAGTTCTGTGCCTGCGCAGACCTACCGGCGCGTTCCTGCGCATGCGCAGGGGGGTTCTTCGCCACATCGGCCATGGCGGAGCCCTAAAGAGGCAGGCGCGGAAGGAAGCAGTGCCCCCACGGTACACGCGCGCCCGCAGATCGGTGGGCCCCGATCGTGGGCCAGGCCACTGTGCCCCCCCCCTCAGGGCCGGATCCACCCCCGATGACTCCATCAAACGGCCCACCAGCCAGGTCCCGCTGTGTGGGACCATTTCCATTTCACGCCGGCGGGACTGGCCAGGAACTGATGGCCGTTTGGCCCATCGGGCCCAGAGAATTGCCGTGGGGGGGCAGCTACCAACAGCCCCCGACCGGTGTGGCATAAACCCCGCCCCCGCCCGAAAACCGGCACCGGGGAATACGGCAGCCGGTGTCGGAGCAGCAGGGTGGGGGGTGGGATTCACGCTCCCCCCCCCCCCCCCCCCCCCCCATCCCCGAGGATTCTCCGACCAGGCGGGGGTCGGAGAATCCCGCCCCTTATGGCTCCTTCACTGATTATTCTGTCTCCTTCTAGTCTCGCATGGGATACAGGCAACTGGATCTTACAACTGGAAGCATTGCCACTCTCATATCTTCCATATCAAACTGTTTCGATGTAAAGATGGTCATTTAATAATTCTGGGGCAATTCGTCAGGTTGGACATAGGGCTGCCATCAGTGATTTGCTGTGCTTTGGGAATGCATCATTCTGGTCACGTTGCGATTACGCTGATGGTTGGCCTTTGGCCAATGGCAGCACACTCTGGTCCCGCCGCTATCAATGGGTTTTTCCTTTGTTCGCAGCCTCTGCCACCGGGGAACCCATGGCGGGATTTGCCGCGAGTGGGACTGGAAGATCCCAACGGCGAGAACGGATGGAAAATTCTGGCCTATCTATTTATTTATCTGATTACTTCCCCTGAGGCCTGGGTGTAACAGTTGGATGTTGTTTTTATTTACACAGCAACAGTGACTGCACTTCAACAATATTCATTGAATGTGAAGTGCTTTGGGAGGCGGTGGCATAGTGGTATTGTCATTGGACTAGTAAATCAGAAACCCAGAGTAATGCTCTGAGGGCCCAGGTTCAAATCCCACCACTGCACATAGTGAAACTTGAATTCAATAAAAATCTGGAAGTAAATGTCTAATGATCACCATGAAACCATTGCTGATTATCATAAAAGCCCATCTGGTTCACTAATGTCCTTTAGGGAAGGAAATCTGCCGTCCTTAACCCACTCTGGTCTACACGTGATTCCAGACAGCAATGTGGTTGACTCATAACTGCCCCATCAAGGGCAATTAGGATGGGCAATAAATGCTGGCACATCCAGCGGCGCCCTCATCCCATGAACGTATAATAAATAAACCCTGAGGATGCAGAGTGTAAACTCAATCTTTCTTTCAAGTCTTCCTCCACTTTTATGAGATGGTGTATAATGGTAACTTGCTACCGTGCCAAAGGCTAATTCCCTCACTTTACAGGTAGCTTCATTGTGGCAAAATCAGATTGGCTTGGAACGTTACACATTTCTGTAGGCAAATGGTTAAGACAGCTCAGCGGGTATTGTATAGCCCAGCAGGCAAACAGGAAATTCAAAAAGTCCAGCATTTTGCATTTGTCCGGATCCAATTATGGCTAGATTTAATCATGAAAGATAGACTGTGAATATGAAAGAATATTGTAAATATTAATTTGTTTTAAGTACAGTGTTGCCCAAATTGTAAGGGGGATTGAAAGTGTCTACTTGGTGCCAATGACATTGCTAAGCAATCATCCGATATTCTTTGGAGTACAGTTGCTGAGGTTTGTTTTGGCTTCATGTGCACGTCAGTCAGGAAATTCCAGAGTTAGTCAGTGTCCAGGGGCCTTCGGACCATTGTCAGTAAATTCTTTAATACCACATCACACTGAGTCAGGAGGCCATGAGAGACAGAATTCCTAATTTGTGATATAGATCCAAACTGGTTAAGATAGAAATCAAGGTTACTGACATGGTGGACCTCTCACTGTAATGATTGTGCAGTTGCATAATGATGATGACCGTCAGGAATGCATGATTCCCCGCAGGAGTTGCTGCCCTTCAGAATGAGTAAGCAAAACTCTGTCGCAACCGCCAGTTATGTCTTTTCAGCAAAAACAAAAATGGAAATAAAGAACGTTGAAAATATCACACAAGGGTTTGCTGAAAATACTTTGGTTAAGCGAGCATTTGCTCCCTCCCACATGGAACCACAAAAATATTTTTGTCCGCTAAAAATAAAAAGCTTTGTGGGAAAAAATAATCCACTTCTTCTTTCAGAGTAAGTACTTCTGTAGCAGGAACACATGTTCCAATCAAACAACCCACTTTTTCGCACCTCAGGGGTGTCTCAGAGAGACGAGCATGACTGAGCCTTCAGAATTAACACTGGAGCCTGTCTGGGAATGCATCGGGAAAGAAAACCCCTTTTCATTTTCTTCCCATGCATTTGGAATGTGTTTGTGTGCATCTTGAGCAATTGCAGTTTCAAACAAGATTCTTCCTCGTGCCCTGTCAGTGATCACTCAGTATTTCAGACAATCACAACATACACAGCAAGGTCCCGTAGGTATAAAATTAACCTGACTCATCTCCATGCCAAGTCCTAAGCGTAGGCCTAAAACATTTGGACTTATACAACAGCAATCAGAATCGGATAGGGGCAACCAGAGGCACGATGTGCGTGAGACTCTTATAAGTACTGTGATCAGGCAGCATGGTGGCACAGTGGTTAGCACTGCTGCCTCACGGCGCCGAGGTCCCAGGTTCGATCCCGGCTCTGGGTCACTGTCCTTGTGGAGTTTGCACATTCTCCCCATGTTTACGTGGGTTTCACCCCCACAACCCAAAGATGTGCCGGGTAGGTGGATTGGCCATGCTAAATTGCACCTGATGTGTTGGGTAGGCTGGGTCTATGTGGACTGCGTTTGATGCAGTGTAGCGAGAGACAGACTTCCAACACTTGATGAGATGCAACACAATTTTATTTAACATCTAACTATTTTACATGTTCAACTGTGGGTTGACACTATGCTGACTTGACTGGAGACCTGAGGCTAGCCTGACCAGACTAACTGACTACCACATGGTGTTTGCACTGGCTATGCTCACGAGCTCTGACTGTCTCAGAGGCTGGATCCCGAGAGAGCGGGAAAACTGGTGCCCTCTGGCTTTATAGTGGTCGTGTCCTATCTGGTGATTGGCTGCTGTGTTCTGTGTGCTTACTGGTCATCCTGCGTATCAATCACTCCATGGATGTATATTATGACAGCACCTTAATTGGCAAAAATGAATTGGGAACTCCAAATTTTTTTATTTTTAAATTAAGTGCTGTGGTCAGTCCTGCGCATTTTAGACACCCAGCGAATCAATCAGAAGGCTCCACGGATGCTAGCAAACTTCCACAAGTTTCAATCTGGAACTAATTATTCTGCAAAAACATCCCGTCACGCTCATCATGACATCGTCATGGGCGGGATGGACAATCTGATGGGCTGTTTAAATTTGCGATGGCCTCGGGCAGAAACATTCAGTCTCAGGCCTTGCGTGGCCAGAAAAGCCTGCTCGTTGCCTAGTGTACATTCCCAATTTTCATCGCACCATCACTGGCGACCGTCTCGGCCCCAAACTGTCCATCTTTCTACCCGCCTCTCCATCATTAAGACTCTTTACAACCTACTTACTTGACCACACTTTTGATCAGCTATTCTAGTGTCTCCGAATGTGGCTCCGAATGTTTAAGGTTCTGGCTGATAATACTTCTGTGAAGGGCCTTGGGGCAGTTTGTCAAGTCAAAGGCAGCATTTAAATCCAAGTTTATCGTTGAAAAAGAAGGAAGACTTGCCTCTGAGGGCTTTCTTTTTCCATCAAATGAATACCTTTTTGAGGTGGACGGGGCACACAGTTTGTCACCAGGATGCTGCATGATTACATTACGCGAACTCACCCCCATGATCCAGTCGGTGGTTGTGCAAGGAATAGAACATAGAACATAGAACACAACAGCGCAGTACGGGCCCTTCGGCCCTCGATGTTGCGCCGACCTGTGAAACCATCTGAAGCCTATCTGACCTACACTATTCCATTTTCATCCATATGTCTATCCAGTGACCACTTAAATGCCCTTAAAGTTGGCAAGTCTACTACTGTTGTAGGCAGGGCGTTCCACACCCCTACTACTCTCTGAGTAAAGAAACTACCTCTGACATCTGTCCTAAATCTATCACTCCTCAATTTAAAGCTATGTCCCCTCGTGTTGGTCATCACCATCCGAGGGAAGAGACTCTCACTGTCCACCCTATCTAACCCTCTGACTATCTTATATGTCTCCATTAAGTCACCTCTCACCCTTCTCCACTCTAACGAAAACAACCTCAAGTCCCTGAGCCTTTCCTCGTAAGACCTTCCCTCCATACCAGGCAACATCCTAGTAAATCTCCTCTGAACCCTTTCCAAAGCTTCCACATCCTTCCTATAATGTGGTGACCGGAACTGCACGCAGTACTCCAGGAGCGGCCGCACCAGAGTTATGTACAGCTGCAGCATGACCTTGTGGCTCCGAAACTCAATCCCCCTACTGATAAAGGCTAGCACACCATATGCCTTCTTAACAGCCCTTTTAACCTGGGTGGCAACTTTCAGGGATTTATGTACCTGGATGCCGAGATCTCTCTGTTCATCTACACTACCAAGAATCTTGCCATTAGCCCAGTACTCTGCATTCCTGTTACTCCTTCCAAAGTGAACCACCTCACACTTGTCCGCATTAAACTCCATCTGCCACCTCTCAGCACAGCTCTGCAGCTTATCTATGTCCCTCTGTATCCTATAACATCCTTCAGCACTATCCACAACTCCACCGACCTTCGTGTCATCTGCAAATTTACTAACCCATCCTTCTACACCCTCTTCCAGGTCATTTATAAAAATGACAAACAGCAGTGGCCCCAAAACAGATCCTTGTGGCACACCACTAGTAACTGAACTCCAGGATGAACATTTGCCATCAACCACCGCCCTGTCTTCTTTCAGCTAGCCAATTACTGATCCAAACTGCTAAATCACCTTCAATCCCATACTTCCTTATTTTCTGCAATAGCCTACCGTGTGGAACCTTATCAAACGCCTTACTGAAATCCATATACACCACATCAACCGTTTTACCCTCATCCACCTGTTTGGTCACCTTCTCAAAAAACTCAATAAGGTTTGTGAGGCATGACCTACCCTTCACAAAACCATGTTGACTATCGCTAATCAACTTGTTCTTTTCAAGATGATTATAAACCCTATCTCTTATAACCTTTTCCAACATTTTACCCACAACCGAAGTAAGGCTCACAGGTCTATAATTACCAGGGTTGTCTCTACTCCCCTTCTTGAACAATGCTGGGCTTCATAAGGAAAAGAAGAAAAGCAACTTCAGCTTCAGGTATCCATTATCCAAAATCCTTGGGCCTGATTGCATTTTTGCACTCAGATACTTTTGGTTTGTGGATGCGATAGATACCGTATTTAAGTTAGGCCTGGGCCTACATACATTGCAATAGCCTAAGCCTAGGCCAGTTATAGCCTACAAATACGAGGTTGTTTCTCCATTTTCCAACTCTCCCGCAGCGTACATCTTACCTGGTTTCACTTACTACACCTGTAATATAATATTACATTGCTTTACTATCATGATTAGAAAATGTTCAGTTTTCGGATGTACGGATAAAAGATATTCGGCTGCAGAAACCCATTTTTCTGCCAGTGCATGAGGTCATCTTCTGAGCCTCCGTCCTTCCTTTCTGAAGCAGCTAAATTATACTGGTGTAAGATGAGCTGACAGTACAATGTTTCGATCTCCAGTTCATGTTACAACTGCGTGGGAAAGGTCGGTCGGTTTCAACTATTTACATACATACCTCGTTGGTCTTTCTCTTGCATTATTTACAGTGGTGGTTGGGGTTTCCTGTTTTTTGTTCCCCACAGTTTGTTTGGTTCTGGCTGTTGTAGATTTCTTTGTCTTGACTGGTGTACAAACTGTTCAAAATTACTTTACCTCATGATTCCCAGAGTGTATCAAACTGGAATCAAACTTTTGATTTACCTCTGAAGTCTTCTGTCTCGTGTTTAATCTGGTTACACCAATTGTCTCTGTAACATAGGAACATAGGAATTAGAAGCAGAAATAGGTAACTCAGCCCTTCGAGCCTGATCGGCCACTAAATCAGGTCATGGCTGAGTTCTTCCTGGTCTCAAATCCACCTCCCCACCTCCTGCCCATATCCCTTTAACCTGTTTTTTAAATCAAAAATATATCTATATCTTTCTTGAAACCATTTAATGACTCAGACTCACCACACTATGGATCAGTGAGTTCCACAAATTCACCATGCTCCGCAGGAAGTAATTCCTCCTCATATCAGTTCTAAACCTACCACCTCTCAACCTATATCATGTCCTCTCATTCTAGATTTCCCCACAAGACGGAACATTTGGTCTACGTTTACTTTATCAATCCCATTTAGCATTTTATACACCTCAATAAGATCCCCTCTCATCCTTCTAAACTCCAGTGAGTATAAGCCTAAACTGTTCAGTCTTTCCTCATATGTCAACCCTTTTATACCTGCAATCAATCTAGTGAACCTCCTCTGAACTGCCTCCAATGCCACCACAACCTTCCTCAAATAAGGAGAACAAAACTGATGTGGTCTCACCAATACCCTATACAATTTTAACAACACTTCTCTGCTTCTATACTCCAGTCCTTTTGCAATAAACGTTAACATTCCATTTGCCTTTTTTTCAATGCTTTTATTAAGGCATTTATATATATACATCAAAGACAACCTAAACGACCGGACTTCCGGGCGGCGAGCGAGGAGGTCGCAGGGAGAGGGGCTCCCGCAAGCGCCAGACAAGGAGAACAACCCCCCCCCCCCCCGACAGGCCGGACGGCGGAGGAGGAGCACCGGCAGAGGAGCCGGAGCGGCAGCGGAGGAGCCGGAGCGGCAGCGGAGGAGCCGGAGCGGCAGCGGAGGAGCCGGAGCGGAGGAGCCGGAGCGGCAGCGGAGGAGCCGGAGCGGAGGAGCCGGAGCGGCAGCGGAGGAGCCGGAGCGGAGGAGCGGCAGCGGAGTGGCGACAGCGACGGCAGAGGAGAGGCAGCGACAGGGGGGCCCAACAGCAGCAGGTCCAACCCCTCTCCCTCCCCCCCCCCCACGCGGGCCAGGAGCGGTGCGGCGGCGGCGGCCCCTCTTCTCTCCCCCCCCCCCCCCACGCGGGCCAGGAGCGGTGCGGCGGCGGCCCCTCTTCTCTTCCCCCCCCCCACGCGGGCCAGGAGCGGTGCGGCGGCGGCGGCCCCTCTTCTCTCTCCCCCCCCCTCCCAACCAGCAGCGGGACCCCCCCCCCTCCCAACCAGCAGCGGGACCCCCCCCCCCTCCCAACTAGCAGCGGGGACACCCCCCCCCCCCCAGCCAGCAGCGGGGACACCCCCCCCCAGCCAGCAGCGGGGACACCACCCCCCCCCCCAGCCAGCAGCGGGGACACCCCCCCCCCCAGCCAGCAGCGGGAACACCCCCCCCCCCCAGCGGGGACACCCCCCCCCCCCAGCCAGCAGCGGGGACACCCCCCCCGCCCAGCCAGCAGCGGGGACACCCCCCCCCCCCCAGCCAGCAGCGGGGACACCCCCCCCCCCAGCCAGCAGCGGGGACACCCCCCCCCCCCCAGCCAGCAGCGGGGACACCCCCCCCCCAGCCAGCAGCGGGGACACCCCCCCCCCCCAACCGGCAGCGACCACCGGCCCACTCGCCCCTCCCCCCCCCCAACTGCAGTGACCACCACGTGGCAAGGACAAAGAGACAAAGGGACTCTCTCTCTCTCTCTCCTGGTTGAGTGGGGAGAGAAGACAAAAGAAAAAAGAGACTTGTATTTCTGTTCTTCCCAAAAGAAAACTGGTAAAGAGAAAAGGGGTAGGGGAAATAAATTTTAAAAAAAAATATATATATATATATATATATATATACATATATAGATATATAATAATAAATAAAATAAAAATAGGGTGCGGAAAAGGGGGAAAAGAAGAACAAGGAGAGAAGAAAAGATGAAGGGGGAGAAAAAAGTGCCAGAAGGGAGCCAAGAGAAAGGGGGCACCGGAAGTAGACGGGGCAAAGGGCAAGCCAGCTCGGGCGAACGAGTAAACACGCGAAGCGGCGGGAAGGATGTTTCGCCGCATCCAGAAGAGCTGGACGGGCGGGCAACCTCTCCCCTGGGGTTAGAGGGGGGCGTGAATTGGAAGGAAGCCTTTGCCGAGGTGGTGAGGGAGCAGCTGCAGGCAATCAAGGCAGAGTTAAAAGCAGACGCAGAGGCCGCAGCACAGGCAGCAGTGACCAGGGCCATGTCAGGGGTGCAGCAGGTTCTGACCAGATTGGAGAAGAAAGTGGATGCCCAAGGGAAGATACTGGAAGCCCAGGGGGCAACCATTAAAGAGCTGGAGAAGGCAGCGACTGACGCGAGCGACCGGGTCATATCCCTGGAGAGGGGAATGGTGAAACTGAGTGCAACACAGGGGAGCCTGAAGGGCAGGGTAGACGACCAGGAGATCAGCTCGAGAAGGCAAAATATTAAGATAGTGGGTCTGCCAGAGGGGATAGAGGGTAGAAATCCCACAACATTCGTGGCTGCGATGCTGGGCTCCTTAGTGGGGCGGGAAACTTTTCCCACCCCACCGGAAATGGACAGAGATCATCGGTCACTGCGCCCGAAGCCCAAGGAAGGGGAAAAACCGAGAGCAGTTATAGCCAGACTGCACCGGTACCGGGATAGGGAGACAATCCTGCGCTGGGCCAAGGAGAATAGAGCCTGCAATTGGGACGGGCACGCCATCCGAATCTACGAGGATTTTGGAGCGGACATAGCTAAGAGACGGGCGGAGTTCAACAGAGCGAAAGCAGCTCTCTATAAGAACAAAGTACGTTTTGGTATGCTGTACCCAGCAAAGCTCTGGGTCACATACCAACACAAGGAATATTTCTTTACAGCCCCTGCCGAGGCAAATAGATTCGTTGAGGAGCACGGGCTGGAAAAACGCCATGGGAAGTAGGGACGAGGGGCCCATGGCAAGAAGATACGTCATGCCGACGGGGGGGTGGGGAGGGGCGAGGCAAAGCCAGCCCCCTCCCCCCTGGCAGGAACACCCAGAACGGAAAACAACCCAATGCCCAAGGGCCCGCTCCAGGTGGGAGGCCAGGCCCCGGCACGAGGGAACGGGAGTACTGGAGAGGGGAGAGGGGAAGCGGGACAGCAACCTCCGAGAGGGGAGCCACCGTGCTAGCAGGAAAGCTAGCGAAGGGGGCGCGCAACAGAGCAGGGCCGCAGCGCACCCCCAACAGGGGGGAAGGCGCCAGGCAGGGGAGGGGGGGGATCACCCATCAAAGGTGGGAGAGCAAATGGGGACAGGAATGGGGGAGAGAGGGGCAATGGAGGGGTATACAGGGGTATCCCCGAAAGGGATAGAGCGGGGGGGGGGGGCACTCGGGGGGCGAGAGACCAGGGAGGGGAAATGCAGGGACGAAGGGACAAAAGAGGCCAGTAAGGGAATAGGGCCACAAAGTGCCACAGACAAGGGCTCGAAACAGGGAACTGCTGCAAGCACCCACCCAGTACGGTCTGTGGGTGAAGGGGCCCCCCGGAGTGCAGGGGACTACCCGCGTGGCGGACACACAGTGGACGGCCATGGCGGGTGTCCCCGGGACAAGGGGGAACCCCGGAGCGCAGGGACCCGACCGCATGGGGAGAGCAGTGATAGTGGACATCCTGGACGGCCCCCTAACAAAGGGAAACCCCAGAGGGCAGGGGCGCGTCCACCGGACAAATATGGTTAACCCCACAGGAGCAAGGGGGCAGAAGCCCCCCACCAGAATAGTCACCTGGAACGTAAGGGGACTTAACGGCCCAGTGAAGAGATCTAGAGTCCTCACCCACCTTAGAAACATGAGGGCCGACATAGTCTTCCTCCAAGAGACGCACTTGAGGGAGCAGGACCAACTGCGGGTAAGAAAGGGCTGGGTGGGACAAACCTATCATTCCTGTTATGGGGCAAGGGCCAGGGGGGTGGCGATCCTGATTGGCAAGAGGACAATGTTTAGGGCGACAAAGACGGTTACGGACCCAGGGGGACGGTATGTCATGGTCAGCGGGGCCCTGGATGGGGCGCCGGTAGTTCTAGTTAACGTGTACGCGCCCAACTGGGACGACACGAGCTTCATCCAAAAGACCATGGCAGAAATCCCGGACATAGCGACGCACCGACTAATCATGGGGGGGGACTTCAACTGTGTACAGGACCCAACGACGGACAGATCAAACCCCAGAACGGGGAAAACCTCAAACATGGCAAGGGAACTCAGCCACTATATGGAGCAGATGGGAGCAGTAGACCCCTGGAGATTCGCCCACCCGGGGGAGAAAGAATTCTCTTTCTTCTCCCCAGTACACAACGTGTACACCAGAATTGACTTCTTTGTGGTGGGGAAAACGGTGCTTCCAGAGATAGACAAGGTGGAATACTCCGCAATTGTGATATCAGACCACGCTCCACACTACATGGATGTGCGGCTAGAGACGGGAAGGGCCCAGCGCCCCAAATGGAGGTTGGACGGTGCCTTACTAGCTGACAAGGCCTTCAGCAAAAGGATAGCGCAGGCCATAGCGGAGTACACTGAGATCAACCAAAACGGGGAGGTCTCACCCTCCACGTTCTGGGAAGCGCTTAAGGCCGTACTAAGAGGGGAAATCATAGCCTACAAAGCGCAAAGAGATAGGGAGGAAAGGGTGGCTAGGCAGAAGCTGGTCGACTCCATACTGGAGGTAGACCATAAATACTCCGAGGCCCCGACTGTAGAACTCCTGGCGGAGAGAAAAGAATTACAAAGGAACTTTGACCTGCTCTCCACCAGGAAAGCAGTACACCAACTCCGCCAGGCACGCGGGGCCCTATACGAACACGGAGACAAAGCCAGCCGCCTGTTGGCCCACCAGCTGAGAAAGCAGGCAGCCAGCAGAGAAATTGCGCAAATCAGAGATACCAGAGGCACGTTGGAAACAGAACCAGAGAGGATTAACAAAACCTTCAAGGCCTTCTACCAAGAGCTATACACCTCAGAGCCCCCAACGGGGAAGGCTGGGATGAACCGGTTTCTTGACGGACTGAACATACCAGTTGTGGGAGAGGGCAGAAAACGGGATCTGGAAGCACCACTAACACTGGGAGAGATCATGGACAGCATTAGCTCCATGCAGGCGGGGAAGGCGCCGGGACCGGACGGATTCCCGGCGGACTTCTACAAAAAATTTGCGACAGCGCTGGCCCCGCACCTGCGGGAGATGTTCACAGACTCGCTAGCTAGGGGCACGTTGCCACCCACGTTAGCACAGGCCTCAATCTCGCTGATACCTAAGAAAGACAAGGACCCAACGGAATGTGGGTCATACAGACCCATATCTCTGCTGAATGCAGACGCCAAAATACTGGCCAAAATCCTAGCCAAAAGGCTAGAAGACTGTGTACCTGAGGTGGTCACAGAGGACCAGACGGGCTTTGTCAAAGGTAGACAGCTGACCGCGAACATCAGGCGCCTGCTGAACGTGATAATGACCCCCTCCGGGGAGAGAACACAAGAGGTGATCGTCTCCCTGGACGCAGAAAAGGCCTTCGACAGAGTCGAGTGGAAATACCTCATAGAGATACTGGAGCGGTTCGGGCTTGGAACAGGGTTCACCGCTTGGGTAAAGCTCCTGTACAACGCTCCCATGGCGAGTGTACAGACCAACAATACCAACTCCCAATACTTCCAGCTGCACAGGGGCACCAGACAAGGATGCCCACTGTCCCCGCTGCTGTTCGCACTAGCAATTGAACCGCTAGCAATCGCGCTCAGGGCAGCAAAAAATTGGAGGGGGATCCGAAGGGGAGGTAGAGAGCACAGAGTCTCACTCTATGCGGATGATCTGCTCCTCTATATCTCGGACCCACAAAGCAGCATGGACGGAATCATCGCGCTCCTGAAAGAGTTTGGAGCCTTTTCGGGCTACAAACTCAACATGAGCAAAGTGAGATCTTCCCATTACACCCGCAAGGGGGGGGGGGGGGGGGGGGGGGGGGGGGGGGGCAGCACTAAAGGGGCTGCCGTTCAAACAAGCCCGACATAAATTCCGCTACCTGGGGATCCAAATAGCCCATGACTGGAAAGGGGTCCACAAATGGAACCTCACCAGCCTGACGGAGGAAGTTAAAAAGGACCTGCAAAGATGGAACACACTCCCGCTCTCCCTCGCGGGGAGAGTTCAGACGATCAAAATGAACGTACTGCCCAGGTTCCTCTTCCTGTTTAGATCCATTCCGATCTACATCCCCAAGGCCTTTTTCAAAGCGCTGGACAAACTCATCATGGCGTTCGTATGGGGGGGTAAAAATGCTAGGATCCCAAAGAAGGTCTTACAAAAAACAAAAACCAGGGGAGGGTTAGCCCTCCCGAATCTACAATTCTACCACTGGGCAGCAACAGCCGAGCGAGTAAGGGGATGGATCCAGGAGCCAGAAGCTGAGTGGGTGCGTGCGGAGGAGGCCTCCTGCATGGGAACCTCCCTCCGGGCCCTCGCCACGGCAGCACTCCCATCCCCACCCAAAAAACACTCCAGCAGCCCAGTGGTGACAGCCACCCTCCAATCCTGGAACCAACTGCGGCAGCAACTTGGCCTGACCAAAATGTCGAACAGGGCTCCCATCTGCAACAACCATAGGTTCAAACCAGCACTGACTGACGCCACCTTCAAAAGGTGGAGGCAGGACGGGGGGACACTGACAGTCAGGGACCTATACACGGACGACAGGATCGCAACACTGGACGAACTGACAGAGAAATTTCAGCTAGCTGGGGGGAACGAGCTACGGTACCTGCAGCTCAAAAACTTCCTACGAAAGGAGACAAGGACGTACCCACAACCGCCACGACAGACACTACTAGAAGACCTACTGGACGCAAGTATCCTAGAGAAAGGGAACTGTAGTGACATGTATGACCGACTGGTAGATAGGGACGACACCGTACTGGACACAACAAGGAGGAAATGGGAGGACGACCTGGGGATGGAGATAGGGTGGGGACTCTGGAGCGAAGCACTGCATAGGGTCAACTCCACCTCCACGTGCGCAAGGCTCAGCCTGACGCAACTAAAAGTGGTACATAGAGCCCACTTAACAAGAACCCGTATGAGTAGGTTCTTCCCGGAGGTGGAAGACAGATGTGAACGGTGCCAAAGAGGCCCGGCCAACCACGCCCACATGTTCTGGTCTTGCCCCAGACTCGTGGAGTACTGGACAGCCTTCTTCGAGGTTATGTCCAAAGTGGTGGGAGTGAGGGTGGAGCCATGCCCGATAGTGGCGGTCTTCGGGGTTTCAGAACAGCCAGATCTATTCCTGGGGAGGAGGGTTGACGCCCTTGCCTTTGCCTCCCTGATCGCCCGCCGTAGAATCCTGTTTGGCTGGCGGTCAGCAGCACCGCCCAGAGCTGCGGACTGGCTGTCCGACCTCTCGGAATCTCTCCAAATGGAGAAAATCAAATTTGCCATCCGAGGGTCGGACGACGGCTTCCACAGAACGTGGGAGCCATTCATGCAACTGTTCCGGGACCTATTTGTGGCCAATGTACAAGAGGAAGAATAGTCGGGGGAAGGTAGCGGGAGGGGGGGGGGGCTACAGGTTCGTTACGGGGGTTCGATGGCTAGCTAAGGCCCAAAACCAAACTAAATAAACATGTTGAGGGGGGGGGGGGGGGGGGGGGGGGGCGCAGTTACTACTACGAAGATGCTTACCTGTAAATATGTATGTTAATTTTTGCGTGTTTGTTTTTTTTTTGTTTCTCTCTCCTAACAATTTGTAATTTGTTCAATATAAACTATGAAAACTGAATAAAAACATTTATAAAAAAAAAAAATATGAAAACTGAATAAAAACATTTATAAAAAAAAAAGACAACCTAAACCAAAAAGAGAAGGAACAGGAAATCACATAACAAATAAATAACCAACACCTCAGCGCCCCACTCTACGTGCCGTTACCCTCCACCCACCCTTCCACCGTTTTACCACAAAGTCCCCCCCCTCCTCCCCCTGCAGTTTACATAGACAGTGAACATACAGTGCAGAAGGAGGCCATTCAGCCCATCGAGTCTGCACCGACCCACTTAAGCCCTCACTTCCACCCTATCCCCCGTAACCCAGTAACCCCTCCTAACCTTTTTTTTGGTCACTAAGGGCAATTTATCATGGCCAATCCACCTAACCCGCGCATCTTTGGACTGTGGGAGGAAACCGGAGCACCCGGAGGAAACCCACGCAGACACGGGGAGAACGTGCAGACTCCGCACAAACAGTGACCCAGCAGGGAATCGAACCTGGGACCCTGGCGCTGTGAAGCCACAGTGCTAATCACTTGTGCTACCGTGCTGCCCACCATGCTGTCTTCTTACCTATCCTTGAAGAAGTCGATAAACGGTTTCCATCTCCGGGCAAACCCCTTCACCGTCTCTCTCAAGGCGAACTTGATTTCTTCCAACTGAGGGGATTCCGCGAAGACGCTCACACACACCCCTGGTTTCGGCAGCCCCTAATCCCTCCATTGCAACAAAATCCATTTTCGGGCTACCAGAGAGGCAAAGGCCAGGACAGCAGCCTTTCTTATCATCTGGACTCCCTGGACTTCCGACACTCCAAAAATCTCCACTTCGGGCTCGTGACAACCTTCACCCTCAGCACCTCAGACATCACGCCAATGAACCACAGCCAAAATCCCTCCAGTTCCGACAGGCCCAAAACATGTGGACATGGTTTGTGCACATCCCCCCCCCCCCCCCCCCCCGCCACGCACCGCCCACACATATCCTCCACCCCCTCAAAAAACCTGCTCATTCTGGCCACCGTCATACATGCTCTGTGGACTACTTTAAATTGAATGAGGCTGAGCCTAGTGCATGAAGAGGATGCATTCACACTCCTCAGAGCCTGCTCCCATATCCCAGCCTCCAACACCCTCCCGAGCTCTTCCTCCCACTTCCGCTTAACTTCTCCTTTGGGCCGCCCTCCCAGTCCATTAATTCCTTGTAGATCTCCGACATCCTGCCCCCACCAACCCCTGTTTTCGGCACCACCTTGTCCTGCAAGGTCCTGGGGCTGCAGGTCAGGGAAGGGTGGCACCTGTTTGCTCACATAGTCCTGCACATGTAAGTACTGGAACCCATTCCTGGTGGGCAGCTCATACTCCTCTCCCAGTCCCTCCAAGCCTGGTCCAGTTGCCTTTTTAATTACATACTGTACCTGCATACCGACTTTCTGCGATTCATGAACAAAGACACCCAGATCCCTCTGCCCAGACGCATCTTGGGCGGTATTCTCCCCCCCCCCCACGCCGGGTGGGAGAATCGCCGGGGCACCGCATGAATCATGCCACGCCGCCCCGACCCCCGCATGCGATTGTCCCACCCCCCGAAACCAGTGCTGCGTGAATTGCGCCGGGCCGCTCGGAGAACCGCCGCAAACGGCGAGCGGCGATTCACCGGCCTGAATGGGCCGAGCAGCCACTCCGACATGACTGGTCACAGCCGGTGGGAACTCTGTGGGAACGCTTGGGGAGCGGCCTGTTGGGGGGGGGGGGGCTCCTTCACCGGGGGGGGCCTCCGAAGGGGTCTGGCCCGCGATCGGGGCCCACCAATCGGCGGGCCAGCCTCTCCCCCCCGGGCCTACATTCCGCCGCGCCCGGACCCTAAACACCCACGCCATATTGCGTCAGGGCCGGCGAGCGTAAGAAGTTCCCCGCGCATGCGCAGGATTGAGCTGGCCCAACTGCGCATGGTAAGGATGCTGGAGTGGCGTGACCCGCTCCAGCGCCGTGCTGTGAGGGCCAGAATAGGTCATGCCCGGGCCCTGTTCGCACCGTCGTGAAACGCGACGGCATTCACGGCGGTGCTGGCACTGGTCTGCGGAGCGGAGAATCGCCCCCCTTGAATCTACTTTCCATTCAGAGAAAAAATTTTTCCAAGATGGCGGCAGTGCATGGCGACTCTCTGCGAGCTCTCTCACGCAGACCCTTTTCTTTTATCTCTTATCACCGTTCTGACTTACTAAAGCTCTTTTCCAATTCACTATTTGTCGGTGTGCCATTTGTCAATGGTACTCTGTTGATTATTCTTTGTTTCTCTACTATGTATGTACTGTGTACGTTCTCTTGGCCGCAGAAAAATACTTTTCACTGTACTTCGGTACATGTGACAATAAATCAAATCAAATCACATAACAAGTTGCCTTTCTATTTTTTTGGTCAATATGTATACCCTCACACTTAGCTGCATTAAACTCTATCTGCCAAATTTCGGCCCAATCTCCCAGCCTATTTATATCCATCTGTAAATTCTCTATCGTCTCTTCACTGCCTGTTTTCACCTCTGGTTTAGTATATTCCTCAAATTTTGCTATGCTACACTCTGTCCCTGCTTGCAGATCATTAATATAAATTGTAAACAGTTGAAATCCGAGGACTGATCCCTGCGGCGCCCCAATAGTTACAGTTCACCAGCCAGAGAAGGACCCATTTATCGCAACCCTCTGCTTTCTGTCAGTCAGCCAATCCTCAATCCAATCTAGTTATCTATCCCCAATCCCTTGCGATCTCAGAATAATTTGTTCACTTTTCCTTCAGTCCTTCTGAACAATACCTTGGGCGCGATTCTCCGACCCCCACGCTGGGTGGGAGAATCGCGGGAGGGCCTGGCGAATCACACCACGCCACCCTGGCACCCCCCACAATTCTCCCACCCCCCCCCCAAAATGGCGTGTCGCGTTTTTCGACAGGCCGCTCGGAGAATCGCCGCTCGCCGTTTCTCACGGCGACTGCCGATTCTCTGGCCCGGATGGGCCGGGCGGTCTGCCGAACCCGACCGGTTCACGCCGGCGCCAACCACACCTGGTCGCTGCCGGCGTGAACAGCGCACAACCTCTGTGTGTCGGGCCTGTGGGGGGCGGAGGGAGGATCGAGCACCATGGGCGTGCTCAGGAGATGTCTGGCCCGCGATCGGTGCCCACCGATCGTCGGGTCGGCATCTCTAAAAGACGCACTCTTTTCCCTCCGCCGCCTCGCAAGATCAAGCTGCCATGTCTTGCGGGGCAGCGGAGGGGAAGACGGCAACTGCGCATGCACGGCTGACGTCACTTAGGCGCCGCCGGTCGAGTCATTCCCGGCGCGCCGCTTTGGCGCAAGCGTCAAGGCCCGGTGCCCAAGATTCACGCGCCGCCACTCCTATGCTACCGTGCTTCCCTGCTGAGCGTTCCCAGCATTTTCCGTTTGTATTTCAAGTGGGGTAATGATATCTATATAGTCCGGTTACTGAAGGGTTAATAAGTACATTTCAATGTAAATAAAACACTAGAGGGTGTTACCACTTCTCTATATTTAAATCAGACTCTGAGGGAATTCTGAGAGTAGTATAAGGAGAAAGCATGGTGAAAACATAAGCAGAAGATTAGAGTAGATAGAGTTAGCGCAAGGTTATATCACAATCTAGTTCGTGACTATTTAGATTATTGAGCACTGTAAAACAGATTCAATATCACTTAATTATTATCTGTAGTTCAGTAGAGTGTGTGGGCTTCATTTAATTATAGTGCAATAATAAATTAGTTTTATTTCAATCTTTTGATTTGTATATTCCTTGTCAACACTACATCGGATCATTCTGGAAGAAAAGACAAAGAATACAATACATTACCAATCATGGTAAGACAACAAGTGGTTGAAGTTTTTTTAAGCAGGCTGAACACTGTATATACAACTTGCGGCATCTGGTAACAGATGGCACACTTAAAGAAATCTAGACTGGAAGAACTGTGCAAACATTTAATGGATCGTGAAAACATTACATGCCGCAAAATGTAGCTCACGTGTTGGCTGCAATATACTGCTTACACATGGATGACACTGTACTATGGGCACCACAATATACAAAATACTGGGCAGTGATGTATATGTTCTCAAACTATAAAATTTAATTCCTATTTATTCAGCATTGACTACTCGAATACACTGGACCATATGCCACAACCACCACAGGACTCTGGATACTTGTGTTTTATCTTAATTCACCACTCCCATCGCATCTGTTGCACATGGAAATATATTCTATAGTAACTATACTAGAGACTGTTACTTGGCAGTGAGTTTATATGACATCAGAAATCATAGTAACAAAGCTCAAATGGCATGTTACAGACGTCTGGGTTCCACATGTCAAATTCTCTTTATAAGGGACTTCTGGTGACGGCAATGCGGAGCTAAGCCGCACGTTCGGCAGCTCCCGCTATCGTAGGACTTTTGGGCTCTTTTAAGGGCCCCAAACGGCGCTGGTTCAACGATTCCCGGTGTGTGAAGGTGTCTGGAGTAATGTCCCCCGGGATTTATGGTGCGGACCCGGAGTGGGGCGAGGAGAAAAACGGCAGCAGCTCCCCAGGAAAAGCGGGGGAAGGTGGACAAAATGGCGGCCAGTGGAGCCCCCAGGAGTGGAGGCAGTGGGCGCAGGAGCAGCAGACGGACCTTCTGCGCTACTTTACAGAGCTGAAAGTGGAGTTGCTGGACTCTTTGAAAGTTACTACAAGTAAGCTGCTGGAGACCCAGACAACCCAGGGTGCAGCGATCCCTGAGTTGCAGCAGCAGGCCTCTGAGCGCAAGGATGAGGTCTCGGCCCTCGTGGGGAAGGTGGAGATGCACGAGGCGCTCCACAAAAAGTGACAAGATCGTTTTGAGGAGATGGAGTTTCGAGGAGGAAGAACTTGCGGATCCTGGGCCTCGCGGAGGGGCTGGAGGGGTTGGACCTGCCGGCTTATGTGGCCGTGATGCTGAACTGGCTGGTGGGGGCAGGATCTTTCCATCTGCCCCTGGAGCTGGAGGGGGCCCACAGAGTACTGGCCAGGTTGCCTAAGGCGAATGAACCCCCGCGGGCGGTGCTGGTACGGTTCCATCGGTTCAGTGACCGGGAGTGTGTGCTGCGATGGGCCAAGAAGGTGAGGTGCAGCAAGAGGGAGAATTCAGTAGTGCGCATCTACCAGGACTGGAGTGCAGAGGTGGCTAAGCGGAGGGCCGGAGGACACGAAAAGTCGTTGACGGATAGGATCAAGGAAAACCCTAAGGCTTTCTATAGGTATATCAGGAACAAAAGAATGACTAGAGTAAGATTAGGGCCAATCAAGGATAGTAGTGGAAAGTTGTGTGTGGAATCAGAGGAGATAGGGGAAGCGTTAAATGGATATTTTTCATCAGTGTTTACACTGGAGAAAGACAATGTTGTCGAGGAGAACACTCAGGTTCAGTCGACCAGGCGAGATGGAATTGAGGTTCAAAAGGAGGAGGTGTTAGCAATTTTGGAAAATGTCAAAATAGATAAGTCTATTGGGCCAGATGGGATTTATTATAGGATTCTCTGGGAGGCCAGGGAGGAGATTGCAGAGCCTTTGTCCTTGACCTTTATGTCGTCTTTGTCGACAGGAATAGTGCCGGAAGACTGGAGGATAGCAAATGTTGTCCCCTTGTTCAAGAAGGGGAGTAGAGACAACCCTGGTAATTATAGACCTGTGAGCCTTACTTCGGTTGTGGGTAAAATGTTGGAAAAGGTTATAAGAGATAGGGTTTATATTCATCTTGAAAAGAACAAGTTGATTAGCGATAGTCAACACGGTTTTGTGAAGGGTAGGTCATGCCTCACAAACCTTATTGAGTTTTTTGAGAAGGTGACCAAACAGGTGGATGAGGGTAAAGCTGTTGATGTGGTGTATATGGATTTCAGTAAGGCGTTTGATAAGGTTCCCCACGGTAGGCTATTGCAGAAAATAAGGAAGTATGGAATTGAAGGTGATTTAGCGGTTTGGATCAGTAATTGGCTAGCTGAAAGAAGACAGAGGGTGGTGGTTGATGGCAAATGTTCATCCTGGAGTTCAGTTACTAGTGGTGTGCCACAAGGATCTGTTTTGGGGCCACTGCTGTTTGTCATTTTTATAAATGACCTGGAAGAGGGTGTAGAAGGATGGGTTAGTAAATTTGCAGATGACACGAAGGTCGGTGGAGTTGTGGATAGTGCTGAAGGATGTTATAGGATACAGAGGGACATAGATAAGCTGCAGAGCTGTGCTGAGAGGTGGCAGATGGAGTTTAATGCGGAAAAGTGTGAGGTGGTTCACTTTGGAAGGAGTAACAGGAATGCAGAGTACTGGGCTAATGGCAAGATTCTTGGTAGTGTAGATGAACAGAGAGATCTCGGCATCCAGGTACATAAATCCCTGAAAGTTGCCACCCAGGTTAATAGGGCTGTTAAGAAGGCATATGGTGTGCTAGCCTTTATAAGCAGGGGGATTGAGTTTCGGAACCACAAGGTCATGCTGCAGCTGTACATAACTCTGGTGCGGCCGCACCTGGAGTACTGCGTGCAGTTCTGGTCACCACATTATAGGAAGGATGCGGAAGCTTTGGAAAGGGTTCAGAGGAGATTTACTAGGATATTGCCTGGTATGGAGGGAAGGTCTTACGAGGAAAGGCTCAGGGAATTGAGGTTGTTTTCGTTAGAGAGGGGAAGGCTGAGAGGTGACTTAATAGAGACATATAAGATAGTCAGAGGGTTAGATAGGGTGGACAGTGAGAGTCTTTTTCCTCGGATGGTGATGACCAACACGAGGGGACACAGCTTTAAATTGAGGGGTGACAGATATAGGACAGATATCAGAGGCAGTTTCTTTACTCAGAGAGTAGTAGGGGTGTGGAACGCCCTGCCTGCAACAGTAGTAGACTCGCCAACTTTAAGGGCATTTAAGTGGTCACTGGATAGTCATATGGATGAAAATGGAATAGTGTAGGTCAGATAGGCTTCAGATGGTTTCACAGGTCGGCGCAACATCGAGGGCCGAAGGGCCCGTACTGCGCTGTAGTGTTCTATGTTCTATGTTTCAAATGATACATTTTTCTGAATTTTCAACAACATAGGTTACGGGGATAGGGTGGAATGAGGGCTTAAGTGGGTCAGTGCAGACTCGATGGGCCAAATGGCCTCCTTCTGCACTGTATGTTCTATGTTCGTCGGAGGGTCGGTGCAGACTTGATGTGCCAAATGGCCTCTTTCTGCACTGTCGAGATTCTATGATTCTATGAATCTATATATCTCAGAATCGAAATTCTGACTGTCTTCCAATGTCGTCTAAATCAAGAGGTGGAGGAGCAGGGACCTTTTAAATATCTAACAACCCAGGAGACGATTAGAATGTGGAACTCACCTTAACAAGGGCTAGTGGCTAAATGTGTAGGTCCACTTAAGGGAAAGTTAGATAAACAAAAATGAAAGGAATACGTTGGTTGGGTAGGGCGAAGTAAGAGGAGGGTTATCTCGATCATAAACATTGGCAAGGGGTGGTTGGGCCAAATGGCTTGTTTGTGTGATGTACAATTATAACCATGCACAATCAGACTTTTAGAGCCAGTTTTGGGCTGATTTATAATGGAGCGTGGATGAGGTGTGTCCTTTGAAGATTTCGAGTTCAGTCTGGCTGAAAAGTCCTAATTAATTATCATTCAGAAGATAATAATATTAATGTTCACTGATACATGACCTAGATAAACATCTGCATGACAAATGCTTCATTGTCTGCTAGATATGAATCCTCCGTCACATGTTTGTGAAAAGTATAAACATTCCCTGCTGAACAACCTAGAAATAGCTTGGTTCCTCAGCAGCATATTTTTCTATTTCCTTCAAGTCTTAAAGATATCCGGCCAAGTTATTGGAGAACAGCCTTAAGAATAACATTCTTTCAAGGATATTGGACTTTAATTTGTCTTAAAGAGTGTGGTGCTTCGAGCTAAAGTATTGTTTTAACGTAACAATGTACTGCCCGCTTCACGATTTGTGATAGAAACCATAATTTGTCTACAATTGAAGACTGAAAATGTGCTGCCAGAGTATTGCTGAACTGTCTTTAAAGGAAAGCATTTTGAGAGATAGCATCCAACAGGAATTCTAAATCAGTGAATGTGTAAGGTAGCAAATAGTTCAATGCACTGAAATGCTGTTTAAAACCACTCTCCCAAATCAGGAGACAATGGCCTGAAAATGAACCAGACATAGTTCCTCTTTCACCGAAGGCTAGAGCTGGAGAATCATACAAATCAGTTTCGTCGTCGACTTGAAACACAGCATCAATACGTATTCAGCACAGATCCAATGGGGAAAGACATACAAGGTGGCAATCTGTGCATCACTGTGTTACTCTAAATTAAATGGCAGATTGAATCCGATAGGGCATTGACCTCTGATGGAAAAAGCACGTATTCCTTCAGTTGTAACTTGCCCGTGTGTTAGGACTATAGAATTTGCGTCAATCAGATGCAAGTGTAACACAAAATTTGCAAACTTGTAAATTTATAATTGCCTGACGTGAGGCAGATAAAGTAAACAATGGAGAAACTTGAAGCTCCACGATCTGGTTCTATCCAATTTGTAAAAAGGCCATCCAAGAAAATAGTTTAAACGACGGTGTCACATTACACAATTTACGCCAGGAGGCAGGATGCAATTTCCATGAAGATTTTTCACTCAAAGCAGGAAGGTCACCCTCGCCACGTCAGCCATTCAGTCTACCCCGAAAAGAGCCAACTGTTCCCCGACTTGATTGGACGGGCAATTTCCGGCATTCCCACCGAGGGCAGAAACAAAATGGAATATACTTTGAGGCTGCACCTCTCAACATATCGGAAGCAGGTATGGAAAAATTATAGAATTATAGAACAGTACAGCACAGAACAGGCCCTTCGGCCCTCGATGTTGTGCCGAGCAATGATCACCCTAACGCATCCACCCTATGCCAGTAACCCCCCCCCCCCATTAACCTTATTTTTTAGGACACTAAGGGCAATTTAGCATGGCCAATCCACCTAACCCGCACATCTTTGGACTGTGGGAGGAAACCGGAGCACCCGGAGGAAACCCACGCACACACGGGGAGGACGTGCAGACTCCGCACAGACAGTGACCCAGCCGGGAATCGAACCTGGGACCCTGGAGCTGTGAAGCATTTATGCTAACCACCATGCTACCGTGCTGCCCCGATGACTTGTTTGACGATAATGCCGCTGTGATGGAACCTGCCATTGGAGCCAAGCGATCTGGGTTAGAATACTTCGAATACACCAAGAGCTGTTGAGCTCAGTGTGATTGCCTCTTTTCCTGTCAACATGATGGGTAAGACCAGCTATGTCGGGGCAACATCAGAACCCTTTGAGACCCGCAATATTAAATCAGGCATATTCTCCACTTTGTCATCTACCGAGGGTATCTATTTACAGAGGGATGAGGTCTGGCAGCAAGAATTTAGGGGGCTCAGTAGCACATTGAAAAGCAGCACCTCAAATGTTCTAGCGCCATGTGCTAGTGAGTATAGGAATAGGAGGATAGAGATGGTGTAGGGGGGAGGGATTCGTTTCCTGGATTGGCTGGGAAGTGGGTTACAGAATGGAGGTACGGCAAGGGGTGATGCACAGCTAAATGTAGAAGAAATCGCGAGTAAGTCTGGAAGGCAGAGCGAAGACAGACATGTCAAGGCGCAATGGAATGTGGCTCGGCTGGATGGCATTTATTTTAATACAAGGAGTCTTACGGGTTATAACTGAGGGTGTTGATTAACACATGGGAGTGGGATATTATTGCTATCACAGAGGCATGGTTGAGAGAGGGGCAGGACTGGCAGCTCAATATTCCATTGTACAGGAATATCAGGAAAGGTGTGGGCTGGGGCAGAAGACGTGGGAAAGGAGGAGGTGGTGTTGCAATATTAATCAAAGAGTCAATTACTGCAGTGAGAAGGGATGATATGTGAGCAGGCTCCTCAATTGAGGTCATATAGATGGGACTGAAAACCAAAAGGGGGCAATCACATTGCTGGGACTGTCCTATAGGCCCAACCCAAACAGTCTGGGGAGATAGAAGAGCAGATAACCCATACGTTGCCATATCACCATCAGCATCAGCACCTGAGGAAGGAGCAGTGCTCCGAAAGCTCGTGTTTGAAACAAACCTGTTGGACTTTAACCTGGTGTTGTAAGACTTCTTACCATCAGCATCGACCGCTGATACTGGAGGCTGTTGATAGATTCACACACCTAGACTCCACAATCACCAGCAATCTGCTACTTGATGCGAAAATCAACACCCGCATTGCCAAAACTGCAGTTTTTATGTTCAAGTTGAGGAAGAGAGTGTGGAACAACAGCAACCTGATGGAGAACACCAAACTTTGAATCTCCTGACCAGTGACCTCAGTACACTCCTCTACAGTGATGAGACAGTGACAACTAGGCAGGGCAACAAGCTAAACAATTTCCACCTTTGCTCTCTTTTTTAAAAAAAATTGTAATAATCTTTATTGTCACAAGTAGGCTTACATTAACACTGCAATAAAGTTACTGTGAAAAGCCCCTAGTCGCCACACTCCGGCGCCTGCTTGGGTTCACAGAGGGAAAATTCAGAATGTCCAAATTACCTAACAGCACATCTTTTGGGACTTGTGGGAGGAAACCGAGCACCCGGAGGAAACCCACGCAGCCACAGGGACAATGTGCAGACTCCACACAGACAGTGACCCAAGCCGGGAATCGAACCTGGGACTCTGGAGCTGTGAAGCAATTGTGCTAACCACTGTACTACCATGCAGTCTTAGACAAATCCTCCACGCCTCTTGGCGGGCCAAGGTCGCCAACTCAGAGGTTTTGAAGTGCACTAATTCTATCAGCATATACTCATTATTAAACCAAATAATGTCTGTGATAGCTTGGCCATGTTCATTCGATGGGTGACAATCGTATACCCACTGTCAGAATATACACACAGATATATGATGGTGCACAGAGAGGTAGCGATGGACACACAGGATGACCAGTGAACACACAGAACACAGCAGCCAATCACCAGACAGGACACCACCACTATAAAGCCAGAGGGCACTAGTTTTCCCGCTCTCTTGGGATGCAGCCTCTGAGACAGTCAGAGCCCGTGAGCAACAACTAGAACATCCACCATGTGGTAGCAGTATAGTCTGGTCAGGTTAGCCTCAGGTCTCCAGTCAACTCAGCATAGTGTCAACCCACAGTTAAAGTATGTATGATAGTTAAGAGTTCAATAAAATCGAGTTGCAATTCTTCAAGTGTTGGAAGCCTGTCTCTCTCACTGCTGCAGTAAACGCAGTCCTCGCAGACCCAGCTTACCCAACACATCACCCACAAATCTTCTGGATGGTGAACTGGCCACTAGTTCACAACTTGCAGTGGGTCCGTGCCTCCTCTGCAAGGACGTCTGCAAGCGAGAAATGAAGATCGCAAACTTTGGCACAGGAAACTGGGAGGTTGCTGCTGATGACCATGGACTCTGGAGGCTGTTTGGAAGGACATTGGAAGAGGTGATGAGAGACGGAAAGCTCAGCTGGCAGAGAAGGGGGCCCAGAGAAAACAGAGGCCAGCAAATTCTGCAAATGCTCAGTCCTCTGCAGCAAATACGGCAGAGACTGGCATGTCAGATCGAGGCTCCTGAGACACACCAGGTGATATTCGACAGACCACAAACCAGCGTCCCACGAGACAGAAGGCTGCCAGGCGTGAAGCTGTCTCACACTGTACAACTCAAGTGGAACAGATGGCCCCTGTATTCAATCGGCAAATTGTAAACACAGGCAATCTGAAATCAAATCGGAAAAAAATTAGAGATGCACTATGGCTTCAGCAACATCTAAAAGGTGAAAAGACTAAAAAAGGTTTCACGTGTTGACTCTCCGGCGGATCTTCAAAGTGAAAAACTGAAGTTTAAATCTTGCTTTTCACTTTTCAGATTTTGCAGACTGCTGTGCATTTCCAGAATTTTCCGTGTTTTTCTTTTTCTTTTTATGTGACATAATAACATAAATTCCTCACTCATTGGGACGCAGGCACTCCAATCATTCTTAAAACCTTCAAAGATCAGCCGACAAAGGATTGTGAAGCCCAACCAAACAGTTTGACTGTGGTTCATGCACTCCCCAGTGTGGAGGGCAACTCTGTTAAGGCCCTCAGATTTAAGAACCTTCACAGAACTAATCAGCAGTTTGACAATTCTATCCAAAACAGTTTTGGAGTATGTGTAACAAATGTAGGCCGCAATTTTACGGCCACGCTGCACCCAAAAACGTGGCCAATAGAAGCTGGGAGACCCCGCTCCTGGGATCAACCCAGCTCGCAACGCCTCACGAGGTCTAACGCAATCACTCAAGACGTTGTGATGTAAATACCGCCCATTGTGAGCGGGATCACTTTTTAGCAAATCTACATATTAAAGCGAGACAGCTAGTCTCACTCCAGTGTGCAGATTCTCGAGGTACCCGAGGTGTGAGAGACACCTGGTGCCACCTGGGTACCTGGGCAGTGCCAGCTTGGCACCTGAGCAGCGCCAGCCTGGCAGTGCCACCTGGGGACCAGCCTGACACTGCCAGCTGGCAGGGGTGCTGTCAGCGTGACAGGTTAACACTGCCAAGGTGCCAAGCTGGCATTTTCCACATAGATGGTGGTCACGGCAGCACGGTGGCACAGTGGTTAGCAGTGTTGTCTACGGCGCTGAGGACCCGGGTTTGAATCCCGGCCCTGGGTCACTGTCCGTGTGGAGTTTGCACATTCTCCCCGTGTCTGAGTGGGCTTCGCCCCCACAACCCAAAGATGTGCAGGATAGGTGGATTGGCCACTCTAAACTGCCCCTTAGTTGGAAAAAAATAATTGAGTATGCTAAATTTAAAAAAAATATAGATGGTGGTCATTGGGCTGGGGGTCCCATGTGCGGGTGTTCTCTGACAGTGTGTTAGGGCTTGGGGGGTGGCGGGGATCACTTTGGGGGGCTCCAGAGATCAGGATGCCATTTGAAAATGGCGTCCCAATCTCTCGCTACAGTGAAGAGGATCCGGCAAGCGGAGTTCCTCAGTGCAGTAAATGGGGCTGTGTGCAGCCTCAGCTGTGCGTTCCCCGCTGTGGCCCCCTATCTAATTAGAGCGTTGTGTTTATGGCACTGTATGAAAATGAAAATCGCTTATTGTCACGAGTAGGCTTCAATGAAGTTACTGTGAAAAGCCCCTAGTCGCCACATTCCGGCGCCTGTCCGGGGAGGCTGGTACGGGAATCAAACCGTGCTGCTGGCCTGCTTGGTCTGCTTTAAAAACCAGCGATTTAGCCTGGTGAGCTAAACCAGCCCCTGAAAGCCCCTGTAAGCGGCGGGAAACACGCTCGCTATGGGACTTTGTTCCCATTTAATTAAATTGCGCCCGCATTCTTTTTTTTTAATGTTACTTCAGGGATTATAGAAAGGATATAGAGACAGTGGAGAGTTTGCAGGGAAGATTTAAACAGATGATGGGCAGGAGTCTCTATTTGGGAGACTAAGGCCACGATTAAACGGCCACATTGCTGCTGGCGAGGATCTGTGTGGGCCAGTTAGATTGTGGGAGAGGCCCAAATTGGGAACCTCATCAGACGTCGAACGGTTTGCAAAATAACTGGCCTGCTCCCGTTGGCAGGATATAGGATCCCGCTTAGACACACTGTGAAGCCAACTACTGCCAATTAAGGGCAAGCTCTACCTCATTTGCGAGATGGAAGCCGGATCTAACGGCCTCCCATGATCTAACCGGCTCCCCAGCGAGACGTCACATGTGCGCCGATCAGTATTGGTCCACACAAACACGGACCAGGCATCATGGCACCTGGGGGGTCTCGCAGGCTATTGGAGACCTCCGGGTGATCAGGGACAGGGCAGGGTGGCTTCTTGACTCTCACTGTGGCACCCAGGCATCTTGACATTGTCAGCCTGGCACTGCCAAGGTGCCCATGTGGCGTCTGGAAGGTTGGGGGGCTGAAAGGTGGGGGTCCTGAATCGGGGGAGGGGGGGTGCCCAAAAGGTGGCGTATGAAGGCCTGAAAAGGGTGGCCCTCAGTGACCCCATGGTGGGGTTTCCTCACCTGGGGATGTGTGAAGTAATGCCTTTGTGTATGGGTGAAATCTCCCATGGGTGGCAGGTGTAGGGGACCCTCAAGCTCGCTCACTTCGGAATCTAAGGGCGAGATCTTCCTGAATGGGAACAGAGTCCCCAGGCTTGCCAGTAGCTCCCCGTTATCTAACGCCCATCCGGGTAGATTAGGCCCTCAGTGGGGCATGCACGCTCGAGGCCACACGAAGCCCCGTTCCATTCACTGAGGAGTTCCACTCCCGAAACCCCTCCATGCAGAGAGAGATCTCTCAAGCTCCCGACATGACTCCCAAACCACCCCCAAGCCCCTACTCACTATAAGGGGGTCATCGGGCCCCAGCGCAACCACCCAGGGCACCCCGACCGTGCAGAAAATGCCAGTCTGGCAGTGCTCCTGCCAGTGCCATCTGGACACCTTGGCAGTAACCCCACCTAACCATTATGGACTCGAAGGCGATTTAGCGTGGCCACACCACCTACCCTGCACATCTTTGGACTGTGGGAGGAAACCGGAGCACCCGCAGACACGGGGAGAATGCGCAGACTCCGCACAGATGGTCGCCATGACATCTTTCGTGGCTGGTTCAATTCAGTTTCTAGTCAATGGTCAAACAACGTTGGAACCATAGACTGGTAAGAAATCAAGTAATTTTGAATTAACGTCTCGCATTAAGGAACATTATTTTCCTCCCGCTGTCACAGACCAGCTGCACATTGATGGAGTCAGCGCCTTCCTGTTCATGAAAGGGGTGGTGTTGGGGATCAAGGTCCACACAGGCTCATGAATGCTTTTGGGAAATCCAACTGGACTGTATAACCAAAGGGTTGTCACATCTTTGGACATTTTCCACCAGTAAGATAAGGATGGAGAACCTTGGATTCAAAAAAACATGTTGCAAAGAGATTAAGGTTGCAGTCCCTTGCAGTGTGACTGGCAGAGTCACCCTGATCATTGAAATAGTTTCTCGGTGCAGGAGTGTGCAAAGTTCAGTGAGAGTTTAGGGAAGCAGCATCATTTGTGCATGCAGCTTTCCCATCACACAGCAAGTACAATTGCTGGGCCTGTATGTCTACCAGGTAGCCCGAGGTGCAAGACATCTTTATGGCATGCTTCCCTCTTCCTTTCTAGAACTTAAAGAGAGATTCCCAGGAAATTTACATAGAATTTACAATGCAGAAGGAGGCATTCGGCCCATCGAGTCTGCACCGGCTCTTGCAAAGGGCACCCCACTTAAATCCGACGCCTCCACCCTATCCCTGCCACCCAGTAACCACACCTGACCTTTTTGGACACTAAGGGCAATTTATCATGGCCAATCCACCTAACCTGCACATCTTTGGACTGTGGGAGGAAACCGGAGCACCCGGACGAAACACACGCAGACACGGGGAGAACGTGTAGACTCCGCACGGATAGTGACCCAAGCCGGGAATTAAACCTGGAGCCCTGTTGATGTGAAGCAACCGTGCTAACCACTGTGCTACTATGCTTCCCTATTCAGAACTCTTCTCAAACACTTTTCCCTGGGGAAATAGGAACAGTGACAAATATCATTCATTTTTACGATGCCGTCAGTAAGATTTCAATAAGATTCACTCCTTTTCTCCGACAACAGTAATAAGAGTACAAAAGCTCCAAATGACAAGAGGTTCTATTGAAGTGAACAAATAACAATTTCCCACGAACAATAAGGACCCAAATAAAGGCAACATTTATCCCATTGAGCACCTGTTTATTTAGGAGATGAACATCTGCAGATTTCTTCAGGCATTCCAAACACATTACGGAGCCCAGCCATTATTCATTTATTTCTCAAGGAACCTTGTTCACAAATAGGTACCTGGACTGCAAGCAGTGCCAAAATTGTGGGTAGGGTGGTAGCACAATGGTTAGCACAGTTGCTTCACAGCTCCAGAGTCCCAGGTTCGATTCCCAGCTTGGGTCACTGTCTGTGCAGAGTCTTCACATTCTCCCCATGTCTGCGTGGGTTTCCTCCGGGTGCTCTGGTTTCCTCCCACAGTCTAAAGATGCGCAGGTTAGGTGGTGATGCGACCATCAATTCACACGAGACAGAGAGTTGAAGTGAACTGTTGCTTTAATCAACTAGAACAGTGCCTGCCTGCGACTGCTCTGCAATGAGAGCCGCCTACAGGGCAACTGCTCTTTATACCTCCCCTCAAGGGGGCTGAGCCAGGGGCGGAGCCCACAAGGACACCAACATGATACAATCTGTGTAGTACAGTACCCGTGAGGTCTGTGTTCAGTTTTGAGCATCACAATCAGGAACAATATATTGGCCTTGGTCGGGGTGCAACACACACAATCTTCAGGACAATCTCCTGTGTGCACTGCCTGAATTCAGGGCCTGGGGCTCACTGTCGACTGATGCTTCATAATGTGCCATCTCCTTTGTCAATTGTGTTTTGCCATTGCCTTCTCTCGGGGCAGGGTGAAGAGGAAAGTCCTGGGTCCACCTCAGTCAGAACGGGAATCGAGCCTGCACTGTTCCAACGCACATGCTAGCCATCCAGCCAACTGTGCTAATCCTCTCTGGAATAATCGCAGAGCTTAAAGGTTTATATAATGACAGTGGGCGGGATTCTCCTGCACTTGGCGCGATGGCCCGACGGCGATGCCAGGAACGGCGCAAACCACTCCGGCGTCGGGCCACCCGGAAGTTGCGGGGTCCTCCGCACTTCCGGCGGCTCGGCCGGAGCCGGAGGGGATGGCGCCGTGCCAACCGGCGCCGATGGACCGCTATGGTCCGCATGTGTAGAACCGCCAGCGTGTTTCCTGCGCAGGGAGTTTCTTCTCCACGCCGGCCATGGTGGAGCCCTACAGAGGCCAGTGCGGAGGGAAAGAGTGCCCCCACGGCACAGTCCCGCCCGCAGATTGGTGGGCCCCGATCGCAGGCCAGGCCACCATGGCTGCCCCCCCACCCCCCACCCCGAGGACTCGGGTTGACGGCCTTCTAGCCAGGTCCGGCAGTGATGGACCATGACCATTTCACACCGGTGGAACTGGCCAAAAACGGATGACCGCTTGGCCTATTGGGGCCCGGAGAATTGCTGGGGGGAGGCCACTGCCAACGGCCCCCGACCGGCGCGGCGTGATCCCCGCCTGAAAACCATGCCGGAGAATTCGGCAGCCGGCATCGGAGCGGCGGGGCGGGATTCACGTCGCCCCCTGCCGATTCTCCAACTCGACGGGGGTATCGGAGATTCCCGCCCATCGATGTCTTTCATAATCCTGATTTGTATTCCCTTGAGTTTAAACAGATGATGGGTGATTTAACTGAGATTTTTAAATTGATAAGGGTAGTTGATTATGTCTAGGTACAGGGGCGGCACGGTGGCACAGTGGTTAGCATTGCTGCCGCACAGCGCTGAGGACCAGGGTTCGATCCCGGCCCTGGGTCACTGTCTGTGTGGAGTTTGACCATTATCCCCGTGTCTGTGCCGGTCTTGCCCCCACAACCCAAAGATGTGCAGGGCAGGTGGATTGGCCAAGCGAAATTGCCGCTAAATTGGAAAACAATCTAGGTACAGAAAAACTGGGCTGGATTCGCTGACCACGGGTTTCTCGGTTGTTCGCTAGAGGCAGGATTCGATTTTCCTGCCGCTTGTCAATGGGATTTCCCATTGAAGCTACCACACACCGCTGGGAAACGCACAGGCCGGGGGGTACGCTGCCGGATGGAAAAGTAAATCGCAACATCCAGAGACTTCCGGCCACTATTCCCTCTGGTGGGGAAACACACCACAAGGGGATATCATTTTAAAATGAGAGTTAAGTCTAGAACTCTATACCCTAAAAGGCTTTGGATTCAGGGCCAATTGAAATTCTTAAGATGCTGTTGCTAGATTTTCTTTTGGTTAGGCGTCAGGGGATTAGGCAATGATGCTGGTAAATGTAAGTGATGTTAAAGATTAGCTGATGATCTGATTAAAATCAGAACAGACTCAAGGGGCTAGATGCCCTTGCTCCTATAGGCACATGCAATCAAGAATAATATGATAAAAATGTAATATAAAATGAATACCCGAATGGTTTAATGAGTTATTAACCATACAGAGTAATGTGTTCCTGTTTTCATCACTGTACCTAGTTAGCTGATCTTGGCTGAGATACTGTTATAATAACTACAACTTGCATTTATATGGCACCCTTACTGTGGCATATCTTTCCAAAGTGCTTAACAGGAGCATGATCAAACAAAATGTGGTACTGAGGCACATAAAGGAATATCAGGACAGCTGACGGAAAACCTGGTCAAAGTGGTAGACTTTAAGGAGCATCTTAGAGAAGGAGAGACAAGTAGAAAGGCAAAAAGGTTTAGGAAGAGGATTCCTGAGCATAAGACTTTGGCAGCTAAAGCAAGACCAGCCAGTGGTACTGCGGAGACCAGTGATTCAGGCAAATGAGATCTCAAGGGGCTGCAGAACTAGAAGGGGTTACATAATTATAGACTCCCTACAGTGCAGAAGGAGGCCATTCGGCCCATTGAGTCTGCACTGACCCTCTGAAAGTACCCCCACCCCATCTGCGCAACCCTATCTAATCATCACCCGTATGCTTCACCCGATGTCTATGTCTATGTATTTACATTGTGTATTTATCGTATGTCCTTTGTTTTTCATGTATGGAATGATGTGCCTGAACAATAGATAAAAGCAAATTACTGCAGATGCTGGAATCTGGAACCAAAGAGAAAATGCTGGAAAATCTCAGCGGGTCTGGCAGCATCTATAGGGAGGGAAAAAAGCTTTGACAAAGGGTCATCTGGTCATTTGGCCAGAGTGCCACGGGGAACCGAAACTCAGTGGGGTCTCACTTGTTCGCCCAATGCCAACACCAGCCTCATTGACTGCCCTCTCCCCGGACCCACCAATCAGGTCCACTGCCCGTTGCTCTGCTGCGGTGAGAAGCCACAGTCCGCCAGTCCCCCTCCGGTTTTGTCCCTCTCTCGGCGGTTGCGTGTCGCCTTCTCCTGGGGGGCTTGGGGGAGGGGGGGATGGGGCGAGGAGACAGAAAATGCACCGCGTTAGACAGTTGGACACATGCAGCACTGTGTGGGTAGCTGGTGGCCTTCGTGGACATGGCACCCAGCCATGGCGGCCTGTATGGGTGCTGGTAGGTGGTGTAGGGTGATTCCCCCTCCCCCATCCCTGGGTTGAAGGGGAGTGTTACGGTTGTTTGAGACTCGGGTTAGTGCCAGGAGCACAGTGCTGCCTACTCACCCTGGCCGCCCTGAAGAGGACGTGCAGTTTCCTCCTGCACTGCTGGCCAGTCCTGGCAGTGCTGCCCACGGCGCTCATGACCTCTCTCATCTGCACCCAGGCCCCGGTACATGGCAGCAGGTAGCAACAGCCTGCCCACCCTGGGGTACAGGGTGGCATGCCTCTCCCCCAATGCATCAATTAGGATCTCCAGCTCAGCGTACGTGAATCAGGGTGCCACTCTCCTTGCTGCCATCTTGTTGGCTGGGACGGTGTGTGTGGGGAGTGGAGTGGCTATAGGCGACTGCAGCTTGTCAGCCTCTCAAATGTCAATCCTGACCCTGGCGAATCAGACACCGTTTGTCATTGGAATCAATCGTCTTGCATTTGGTGCTGTTGCCAGCCCATTAACGGTTGGTGGATTGATCTGGGAACGACGCCAATTTTGCTGTCGTAGAACACCACCGAATCAGTCCCGGCGTCAAAACTTACTTTTTGGCACATGTTCTGGTGTTCAGGAGAAAAGATAAAATTGGTGGGTATAATGACCAAGGTTTAAAAAAAAGAACGAAGAAGAAAAGTCTGTTCATTTCCAAAGGCAATTCATTTAAAATCTGAAGGAGCTGAATATTATTGCCAGGGTTCTCATTATGTCGACATCATTCTTGGTGATCTGTCCTTGTGCAGAGGAACATTTCAAAGATCTATTTCTATATTAATCATTCATCTCCAAATTATCAGCTCCATGAGCAACAAAAATAACTCTATGAACAGAAACATCATTACTTGAATAAATTTCATGCCGGAAGACTGAGCTATAATAAGGCTGCAATGAATGAACCTTCATGTTGTATGCTTGATTAGCAGAGAGCTAATCAAGGCAGGAGATGGGAGCAAAGTACATCAATTGTCTCAATTTTCCTTATTGCACCAGGGAATGTGTCAGATCATTCATTAGTCCGTGATCCAATGTGAACATCTTCACTTAATATTTGACAGAAAATATATTTTGTTCTGCTTTCCATAGTTATAGATTAAGAGCTGAGGGAACTTCTAAATATATCACTTACCCCTAATGGTTAGAAATGTGCATTTCCCGTTGAGGTTCATGTTTATTCTATGATCTTTTTGAATGTCCCCTTATTACAGATGGAAAACAATTCTGATGTTCACATTAAATCATGTTGCCATGGATAAGCAGATTGGGTTTGTGCATTTGCTTATTCCCTCCCTTTTCCACTCCTCCCTGCCACATCTGATTCAGGATGTGTCTGCCTCATTTCGGATACACAGCAGGGAATATTTAACCTCTCTTGTTTTGTGGAGCGCAAATTTCGACACAGAAGGAGAACATTGATGGAAGCCTGAAATTGATCATCTCTTTGCCCTCCAATTGAGGGAACTCCGATATCTCTTGACCCCGTGTTAATTCCACGTGGGTCATTGTCAGCCTTTGCTTCCCTTACCCCAAATTGGCACTACCCCAACAATTGCTGCTATTCTCCCCCCCCCCCCCCCCCCCCCCCCCCCCAGCCTCTGCCCTCCCTGGTCATTACCAACTGGTACCCTCCCTCTACCGCCCTCCAATGGAACTGGTTACCCCCGCCGCCATCCTTATTTGTCACTTTTCCAAGCTCCTTTAAAAACTCACCAAAGAACCACTGCTGCCATGGCGAGGGGCCGTCCTGGATCTTGATGATCATCATTTTTGCTCTCGTCCCTGGGATATGGGGATCGCTGGCAAGGCCAGCATTTATTGCCCCTCCCTAATTGCCCTTGAGAAGGTGATAATGAGCCACCTTCTTAGACCACTGTCGTCCACCTGGTACAGGTACTGGGTGGCACGGTAGCACAGTGGTTAACACTGTTGCTTCACAGCGCTAGGGTCCCAGATTCGATTCCCGGCTGGGGTCACTGTCTGCACGTGTCTGCGCGGGTTTCCTCCGGGTGCTCCGGTTTCCTCCCACAAGTTCCGAAAGGCGTGCCTGTGAGGTGAATTGGACATTCTGAATTTCCCCCTCCGTGTACCGGAATGTGGCGACTAGGGGATTTTCACAGTAACTTGATTGCAGTGTTAATGAAAGCCTACTAATAAAGATTATTATTATATCCCACAGTTAGGAAGGAAGGTCCAGTGTTTCGACTCAGTAACAGTGAAGAGATGTCAATATAATTTCCACATCAGGATGGTGAAAGATTTAGCGGAGGGAGGGTGCAGCGGGGCACTTTCAGGCGGTGATGTTCCCATACATTTCACCTTCTGTTGGCAGAGATAGCGCGTGTCGAAGGTGCTGTTGAAGGAAGTTTGAAAGGAGCACTTCATATTGACTTCGG